>NC_054373.1:68094284-68401284 GCF_017654675.1 Xenopus laevis
AGCAGAGTTTGAATATCATAAAATACATTGATACAATAATTGACACATATCTGTTTTACAAGGGTACTTCATGGTATGATTATGACCAGGCTTTCAGGAAAAAGATTGTAAATAGTAAAATGTTATCTTTCGGGCAGAAGGACATAGATTTATGGACAAGATTGGTGTCTAAAGAGAGTAATACAAGCTATAATGTGAACAAAGGGAGCTATACGGTCAAACCAAGGAACGTGTGTTTCGCATACAACGAGAGGAGATGTAATAGAGGGTATGCATGCAAATTTAGGCATGCATGCTCTGCATGTGGATCTTCTCATGTTGTAAGTGAATGTAACAGGAAAAGGGAGACCCAAGCAAACAGGCAGCCCTTTCGAGGCGCTCAGCAAAAGAGCGGCAACGCCAGTGCAGATGGGCAAACTAAGTGAGTCATTACTTGGTTACCCAGATAAAGAGGCAGCAGTATTCTTAGCAAAGGGTTTTTTGGACGGTTTTAAGATTCCTGTAGCGCAAACACCCCCCCCTAGTAAAATCTATAAAAATTTTAAATCAGCTGGCCAGCATGAGGATGTTTTAAAACAAAAAATTGAAAAAGAAGTAAAAGCAGGTAGGATGGCAGGGCCATTTGAAGTCATCCCCATAGAGGGCCTGGTGGTATCTCCACTAGGCGTAGTGCCCAAAAAGAGCAAGGTAAATTCAGGATGATACAGCACCTTTCATATCCAGTAGGGGCATCAGTGAATGATGCACTAGATAAAGAACAGTGCAAGGTGCAGTACCAGTCTTTCGACGAAGCTTTAGAAATAGTAAAGGGACAGGGGGACAGGGCATTGTTAGCAAAGGTGGACATAGAGTCTGCATTTAGGCTTTTACCTTTACACCCAGAGAGTTTTAAGTTGACCGGGTGTTATTTTCAGGGAGCATTTTTTGTGGATTTATGCTTACCTATGGGATGTGCAATTTCATGTTCATATTTTGAGATGTTTAGCACATTTTTGCATTGGCTTATATGCCAAAGGTCGGGGAATGCGGCCATAGCCCACTACCTAGATGATTTTTTAATCATAGGGCCTAAACAAACAGGGAAATGCCAGGAAACCTTGTTAAGATTTTTACAGATGCTAAAAGAGTTAGGTGTCCCAGTAGCGGACGAAAAGACAGTGCAGCCAACTACAAAGTTGACATTTTTGGGAATTGAGATAGATACAAAAGCCAGGAGGTGCAGGTTGCCAAGGGATAAAGTAGAAAAAAGCAAGCAGGCAATACATAATTTAATGGGGAATAAAAAAGTAACGTTGAGAGAAATGCAACAGGCTTTGGGGCTTCTGAACTTTGCATGTAGAGTAATTCCAATGGGTCGGATATTTAAGAGAAGGTTGGAAAAGGCTACGACAGGGGTTAAAAAACCATTCCACAAAATAAGGATAACTAAGGAGTTAAGAGCAGATTTGGGTGTTTGGGATAGTTTTTTGACAGAATTTAACGGAATAAGGTTATGGTTATCTGAGACAAAGAATAACAGAGAATTGGAATTGTTAACAGATGCGTCAGGTAGCATTGGTTATGGAGCTTACTTTGCAGGAAAGTGGTGCGCTGGAAGGTGGCCGCAAGCATGGCGTGAGTTGGGTTTAACTAAGAATTTGACTTTGCTAGAGTTATTCCCCATAGTAGTAGCACTAGAGCTATGGGCAGGAGATTTTAGGGATAAAGCAATTCGGTTCATATCAGACAATATGGGGGTGGTGTGTGCAGTTAATAACTTATCATCGGATTCAGCCCCAGTAATCAATCTATTGAGACAGTTAGTTTTAATTTGCATGAGGTTTAACATCTCATTCAGAGCGCAGCACATCCCAGGTGTAGAAAACACATTGGCTGACGCATTGTCAAGGGAAAAATGGGATCTTTTCTTTAAATTGGCACCCAACGCAGCAAAAACACCTCATAATTGCCCTGATAATTTATGGCAGTTGGTGAACCTCTCTTAGAAGAGCTGTACGGGAAATCTGTATCCGAGAGAACTCTTGCCGCATACAAAAAGGCATGGAAAAGATGGCAACTATTCTGCGAAAGCGGTAAGAGGGAGGGCAGCACTAAGGATTTGTTGTCATTTTTGGCGTTAATGTATAGGGAGGGAAAATCAAAAGCAGGCGCCAGCGCCACGCTAGCGGCGATTTCCCATTTTTCAGTAGCAGAAGGTAGACCTGAGATAGTACGCAGCCCAGTAATTAGGAAAGTTATAAAAGGATGGGCAAGAGCGGAGGGCCCTAGAGTAGATGAGAGAGAACCAATAGTGGAGAGCAGGCTGGCTTTGGTCATAAGGGCATTAAAAAAGGTCTGTTTTGATCAATTTGAATATATGCTGTTCAGGGCAGCATTCACATTAGCATTTGGGGGGGCATTGCGGTTAAGTGAATTGGTTCCCCCATCAAAAAAGGCAGCAGGGAAAGGTTTAATGGACAGGCACGTAGTTATACAAGAAGGGAAAGCTTTGGTCTATGTTAGTAGATCTAAAACCGATCAGGAAGGGAAAGGGAGGTGGATAGGTATAGAGGCCACAGATAAAATAACATGTGCGGTCAAGGCACTGGCGAATTATAGGACAGTCCGGCCCGGGGGTGGGCAGCTGCTACTACTGCACAAAGATTCATCCCCCCTTTCTGCTTTCCAGTTTAGCCAGGTGCTGAAGAAGGCAGTAATAGTCAATGGTTGGGACCCAAAGAAATTTAGTTCACATTCTTTCAGAATAGGTGCAGCAACGGAGGCAGCAATGAGGGGGGAGTGTATAGAGAAGATAAAAAAGATGGGGAGATGGAAATCAGAGGCATATAGGAAGTATATACGGCCCGTGGAAAGAATGAAAAATGGAAGCTAACCTTGCATATGTATTTACTTCGCAGCAAGGTGTGGATCTGCTGTCAACATATTGGTCATAGGGCACTCATTTATTTTTTGGGCCGAAAAGCATGCAGCAGGGCAACAGCTGGGGTTACCAAAGAACACATGAAGTTGGCATGGCAGGGTTGGAGAGGTATGAGATGGGAGCAGCTAAAAGGTAGGTTCTATAACGCGCTCCATCGAGTTAATTTCGTGCATTTAGTTATAATTCATACAGGGGGAAACGATCTCACGTCAAAAAAGACTCCAGCACTCATAGAGAACATGAGGGCCGACTTGTCGGAGATGCTGGAAAACAGGAAGGTCGGGGGGTTAGCTTGGTCAGACATTATACAGAGGAGCAATTGGAGGGGGGCAATTTCACCCAAAGGCGTGGAGAAAGCTAGAAAGAAAGTGAACCGGGCCATGCATAAATTCATGTGTTCCTTTGGAAAAGGTATCATAAGGCACGACAACATAAGAAGTAAGCAACACCAGTTCTTTAGGGAAGATGGAGTTCATCTGTCAAGTGAAGGTTTGGATCTGTTTTTAGGGAACATCGGGTCATTTATTCAGGAGTGGTGGAAGTCACAGGAGGTATAGGTGGGCCATGGAAAAGGACAAGGTGGTACCCCTCCCCCCTTTTCCATTGGGTGGCGGCAGTGCGGCTCCAGGAGAAAAGACGGTTACAGTGCAGGCCTACCCTTTGGAGAGTCACTAGTGTGGAGCAGACTTTGACTGCACGGTCTTGTCTGAGTCATGCAAGGGGCTGGGGTTAGCGCCAGTTATGCACACGGTTGGGAGCAGGAGGATGGGCGACTGATTGGTCACAGAGGGCGCTTGGCCCCATGATCCCTGCTCCCTATGGTGGTCTATTACGGTGTGGGCACAATGCCCAGGTTGGTGATAGGAGCCGCAGCTGGGGGTCAGGGGGTACCTAGTCCTTTTAGCAAAAAGTAATAAATAAAGAAAGTGACTTCCACACATATTTTGCACCAATTAAGTCTCTGTGTCATTCTTGAGGGGGATGTGAGATGCCCCAGGGGATAGGGGTATCCTTGGCCTAGAGGGAACGAGACCTGTATAGGGAGAGTGGGACTTAGGCAAGGGACCCCTTCCCCCAGGGCTTCAGGTAGGTGTCATGCAGCTGGGGCTGTTTGCCACCCCAGCCCCCCTTTCCCTCCCCCTGGACACAGACAAAGGGAACAAAGGGAGAGATACCTAGTGGCGGGAAAAAAGGGGGCGGGTTGGGGGAGGTAAAGGGGGCTGGTGCAGAGAAGGGACAGACGTTTAAGGACGAAACCAAGCCAGGAGCAGCAGACTAACTTTTGTTTTTTGTTTCCCACCCTCCCACCCTGTAGGTGGATGGAGGCTAAGAAGGTGCTCCAGGGTCTTCGGACCGATCGCCTAGACGGGGTCAGGAAGGAATTTTCCCCTACGGTGCCAATTGGAAACACACACCGAAGGGTTTTTTCGCCTTCCTCTGGAGCATTATTATATGTGAAGTCAAAGGTACTCCCTGAAATCAGCTGCGGCTACAAATGTGTGGGGGTCAGCGGCAGTGCGGCTCCAGGAGAAAAGACGGTTACAGTGCAGGCCTACCCTTTGGAGAGTCACTAGTGTGGAGCAGACTTTGACTGCACGGTCTTGTCTGAGTCATGCAAGGGGCTGGGGTTAGCGCCAGTTATGCACACGGTTGGGAGCAGGAGGATGGGCGACTGATTGGTCACAGAGGGCGCTTGGCCCCATGATCCCTGCTCCCTATGGTGGTCTATTACGGTGTGTGCACAATGCCCAGGTTGGTGATAGGAGCCGCAGCTGGGGGTCAGGGGGTACCTAGTCCTTTTAGCAAAAAGTAATAAATAAAGAAAGTGACTTCCACACATATTTTGCACCAATTAAGTCTCTGTGTCATTCTTGAGGGGGATGTGAGATGCCCCAGGGGATAGGGGTATCCTTGGCCTAAAACTCCCAAACTTGGCAGCCCTTTTATTAGACACCAGTGGGATCACCTGACTATAGTTGGAGGGGGTGGGAGCTACAACATGGAGCTGGTCACTGCTCCTGTATAACTATAACAAACAAGGGAAAGTTGTGCTCACCACTAGTTTTTAAAATCATTAGGCGGGGGTGCAATGAGGGTGTGACCACAAAAAACATATAGACAAATACAAGATTCCTCTGCACTCAACCCATTATCAATATATTTAAGACAGCGACATTTTGTGCATGTTGCTACTGAGCTCCCACCCCCTCCAACTATAGTCAGGTGATCCCACTGGTGTCTAATAAAAGGGCTGCCAAGTTTGGGAGTTTTACTTTGAAAGCAGCTAGTAAGTTGCAGGTAAAACGTATTCGTCCCTTTTATAAAATGTATAATTAAACCATAGAATTGAAAAAAATTAAAATTGAGCGTAGGACTGGCCAGATATGGGATGACTTTGACGTAGTTGGCCAGCTTAAATATATTGCAATATATGGACAAACAATCCCTGTTTTGTTTAAAGGGTAAGGCATTTTTCAGTAGCAACATGCACACAATGTCGCTGTCTTAAATATATTGATAATGGGTTGAGTGCAGAGGAATCTTGTATTTGTCTATATGTTTTTTGTGGTCACACCCTCATTGCACCCCCGCCTAATGATTTTAAAAACTAGTGGTGAGCACAACTTTCCCTTGTTTGTTATAGTTATACAGGAGCAGTGACCAGCTCCATGTTGTAGCTCCCACCCCCTCCAACTATAGTCAGGTGATCCCACTGGTGTCTAATAAAAGGGCTGCCAAGTTTGGGAGTTTTACTTTGAAAGCAGCTAGTAAGTTGCAGGTAAAACGTATTCGTCCCTTTTATAAAATGTATAATTAAACCATAGAATTCTAAATGAATCAGATGAAAATTGAGCGTAGGACTGGCCAGATATGGGATGACTTTGACGTAGTTGGCCAGCTTAAATATATTGCAATATATGGACAAACAATCCCTGTTTTGTTTAAAGGGTAAGGCATTTTTCAGTAGCAACATGCACAAAATGTCGCTGTCTTAAATATATTGATAATGGGTTGAGTGCAGAGGAATCTTGTATTTGTCTATACATATACATATATATATATACATATATATATATATATACATATATACATATATACATATACATATATATATATATATATACACATATATACATATATATATATATATACATATATACATATACATATATACATATATACATATATACATACATATATACATATACATATATACATATATATATATATATACATATATATATATATATATATATATATATATATATATATATATATATATATATATATATATATATATATATATAATATATATATATATATATATATATACACACATATATATACACATACATATACATATAAATAAAAACTCCAAACTTCATCCAGAATGGTCGGAAACTAGGAATTTCCAGGGATAATGGATCCTTCTGTAATTTGGATCTTCATACCTCAGGCCTACTATAAAATTATGTAAACAGTAAATAAACCAAAAATAACTCCTTTGCTTCCAATAAGGATTAATTATAGCTTAGTTTGGATCAAGTACAATGTACTATTGTATTGTATAAAGAGAAAAAGGAAATTATCTCTAAAAATTTGGATTATTTGGATAAAATGGAGTTTATTTGGATAAAATGATGTCCTTTGCGTAATCTGGAGCTTTCCAGATAGCAGATCCCATGCCTGCTAGATGGTTGGAGATTTTGAACTAGGAGTGGGGGGGGGTTTCAGTAAAGGATTGTGTGGAAGACCGGTTAGAATAGATGATGTAGTAGGCAAAAAAAAAAAAGAGGGCAAATGGGGTAGGAGATTTGGGTGGTGGTACTGTTAAGGACAAGGAGGACCACATGTCATATGTTTAACATGGTAGTATTAATTGTATGTTTGCAAATGCAAGGAGTCTGACTAGTAAAATGGGAGAGCTGGAGGTTCTGGTGCTGGAGGGAAAATATGATGTGATTGGTGTGGCCGAAACATGAAGGAACGAGTCGCATAACTGGGAAGTTAATATCAGAGGCTATACTTTATTTCAGAGGGAGAGAGGCAATAGAAAAAGAGGAGGGTATGTCTGTTTGTTAGGCAGGATTTAAAAGCTTATATAAAGGAGGAGGTGATGTTAGAAAATGAGGGGGTGGAAGTCTTATAGGTGGAGCGCTTCACCGATTGTAAAAAGTCCAGCAAATTTATTGTAGGAGAATGCTATATATTGATGCAAATAGAAAAGGCTACTAGTTTGGGGAAAGTAATAATAATGGGGGATTTTAATTACCCAGATATTGACTGGAGCAACATTACTGCCAGGACAGTTAATGGGAACAAGTTTATAAACTTGTTGCATGACAATTTTATGGCACAGGTTGTTGAGGAACCACCCAGAAAAAATACTATATTGGATCTAGTGATCTCCAATGACCCATATTGTAGAGCAAATGTGCACGTCATTGAACCCCTGGGTAATAGTGACCATAATGTGCTATATTTTAATGTCTGGTGCAAAAAACAAATATACACTGGGACAACAAAAACCATGAATTTCAAAAAAGCTCTTTGAGTGCTTTGAGGGCATAAATTGGGGCATTATGTTTTCATCTAAAAAACAGAGAACAGAAATGGTTGTCATTTAAAATGATATTAAATAGTTACTGTTATCAATTTATTCCCTCAAGGAGTAAATGTAGAAGCACAAAGAATCGCCCTATGTAACATAGAAGTAAATAAGTTATAAAGTATGTTGGGACAGAAGCTGCATTTAATAAGTATAACACTGTAATAAATGTTGTGAAAGAGCAATCCGGAAGGCAAAGAAAGGTAATAAGGAGCGCATTGCGGCGAATACTAACCCCAAAAAGTTTTTTTTATTTTTTTTAGTATATTAAATAGTAAAAAGACGCAGGTTGCTCCTTTAAATAATGGTACTAATATGGTTGTAACAGATATAGACAAGGCAAATGTGCTAAATCAGTTTTTTTCTTCTTCAATGTGAAAGCGGAAGCGAGGGGTGGGCTCACAGATTCAGAGGGTACACGATGCCACACAGACACAGACAACGGTTCTTACTCAGCAGTGAAGTTTACTGAACAGTAATAAACGATAAATAGCTGGGCATGTATAAACAGTCAGATAACAAGGTATAAATCACACAGTAACAGTAATACTGCCTAACCTAAAACTAGCTCCTGCTAAATATTCCCCCACAGTCCGCGAAGCAGCCTGGCTGCCCCTAAATGTTCCTTCCCGGTCTTTGTCTTTGGGGTGCACCCTTAAGTATTGCGCAATACTATTTGTAATCCACAGGTAATGTGTCCTTCTCTTTACACGAGGCTTCCCTGTATGCAGTTCCAAGCCCAGCGAAGTATGTCTCTAGCAATGTACTGTAATATACAAAATGTCACTGGTATGCACTTTGATGCAGCAAAGCTGCGCTTACAGTTCCTTGGGTGCTTTAAGCAAGCTCTCCATGCTTCCTTCTGGATCCACAGGTCTTTCCACGGCCAAAACCACACAGACAGGAAACCCTGGATCATTCACTGCAAAACTGTCCTTAGGTGCTGCAGAAGGGAGTCACACATCACTTCCTGTTCCTCTCAGGACTCCACCTCCTTAGATAATCTGTGATGCATTAATCGAACTTGTTCATACAACCCCAAACCTGTAATTACAGTTTACTAGCACACTTGTGGGGTTCAGATCACTCCCCTAAATTAGCCTTATTCATGTTTTGAGAGGTGAATGAATATAAACTTTCATTACTTTACACAGCATTGTACTTATTCCATTTCCTTTGCTGCCACCTACTGACTGAAGTGACTAGTACAGGTAATTAAATACAAATATATTGTAGAACATGGCTTCATACCCTTACATGCCACCCCACTAAAACATTGGCGTCCCGACAGCTTCACCAAATAAACTCATCTGCTGCATAACGCTGAGGGGGAATACCTGACGTGGAGCGCTCCGACCTGCGTAAGCCTAAGTTTTCTGTACTTGGTGTAGGAATAAGGCCCGGCTCCTCCCGAGGTGGTAGAGCATTCTCAGGGGTAGCCTCCGCTGCCGCCCCATTGGGAGCGGGTGATTCACTAGTTTGTGAAGGAAATGTAGTAATTACACACCATCCTACATCTCTTGGACTCAGAGGTTTCGAAGGTCGCTGCTGAACATCTCCAGAATTGTCTGTCGTGGGGCAACTCTCTGAGAGACAGGGCCTGAGCATGTTGCGATGTAATCTTCGAATCGGTCCATTAGAGTTTTCCTTTTGCAAGTCGTAGACTGGGCCTTCCGGATACACCTGCCTCTTTACAATATATGGTTGTGGTTCCCAGCGGTCATCCAATTTATCTGTGGGCCGTTTAGCACGCACCAATACTCGGTCACCCGGCGTCAAGGGTGCAGTCTGCACAGGTTGGTGATCCCTAGTGGTTAGTTGTTGCAACTTCTCATTGACCAGCCGATATACAGTTCTCAGTTTGTCCTGGTGCTCCTGCACCCATGAGTCAACTGTCCTAGGGGACTCTTCCGACAGTGGACCCAGATTCATTTCGGCAACTTCCTGTCCTGGGCGACCAAACAGTAGCATATGTGGAGTATAGCCGGTAGTGTTATGAACACGATTATTGTATGCCCATAGTAGTTCAGGCAAATACTCGGGCCAGCGCAGCTTCTTTTCTTTCTCCAGAGTGCGAAGCATCTGTAGAAGCGTTCTGTTGAACCTTTCACAGGCTCCATTTCCCTGTGGGTGATATGGCGTCGTCCTTGACTTCTCCATCCCATACAACCGGCATAGCTGCTCCATTAACTTCCCTTGGAAGCAAGCTCCTTGGTCGGAATGAATCCGCTTCGGACATCCATACACCTGTATGAAGTGTTGACACACTGCACGGACAGCTGACCCTGCCGTCTGGTCAAGGGTGGGTACCGCCACAGCGAACTTTGTAAAGTGATCAGTCATCACAAGGCAATATTGGTGTCCACTCACTGACTGACCAATCAAGATATAATCAATCATTAAGATTTCCAGTGGAGCCGATGTCTTAATAACTTGACTTGGTGCCCTCTGTTCAGGAGGTTTCGCCAGCTCACATGCTCGGCACTTCTGACATACTTCACGGACAATCTGCTCCAACTGCGGACAGTACACTAATCTCTGTACCCACTTGTATGTCTTCTCCACGCCAAAGTGGGCACCCTTCTCATGTCCTTCGAGGGCCACTTTACGAGCCAGGTTACTGGGTATCACCATCTGCCACCTTTCCTCAAGATCAGTAGGTAGAAACACCTTCCGGTACATTATTCTATTTCGGATTTGCAGCCGATCCCACTGTTGCAACAGCTTCCATCCATCTGAGGACAAGCGACTTCGCTCTTCCATTTTGGGCCATATCCCTGTCTTCACCCAATGTTTGATCTTCTTTAATTCAAGATCATCATCTTGCACCTGAGCCCATTCTTCCTCTGTCTTTCCCAGCAACACCGTGTTATGGGTAGCCACCCCACTTGAGCTTGCTACGGGTGGCTGCCGTGGCACTCGGCCCAGATCGGGTGTCTCAGTCCCTTCATCTTCTTCATCCACCTCATCTGTTGGGGCTTCCCAGGTGACTCTGGACAGGGCATCTGCATTTGCGTTCTCCTTACCGGCACGGTACTTGATGGTATAATCAAACTTTGCCAGCCTTGCCACCCATCTCTGTTCTAAGGCGCCCAGCTTTGCATTCTGCAGGTGAGCCAAGGGGTTATTGTCTGTCCTTACTAGGACCTTTGCTCCAGTGAGATACCCCGAGAACTTTTCAGTCATCGCCCAGACCAACGCCAACAGCTCGAGTTTGAAGGAGCTGTAATTTTCCGGATTGCGCTCAGAGTCCCGTAGGGAGCGACTAGCATATGCAATGACTCGTTCTTGCCCGTCTTGTTCTTGGGCCAGCACCGCTCCTAATCCATGCAGACTTCCATCTGTGTAGAGCATAAATGGTTTGTCATACTGAGCATATGCCAGGATGGGGGCACTGATCAGGGCTCTCTTCAACTCATCAAAAGCCTGCTGCTGCGACAACCCCCACGATATGGGTCGTGTCTTCGGACCCTGGGCGGTCCCTCTCAAGAGCTCGTGTAGTGGTCCGGCGATCTTTGCGAAGCCTTTTATAAATCTTCGATAATATCCAGCCAGTCCAAGAAACGCCTTCACTTCTCGAAGTGTCTTAGGCTGTGGCCACTTACTCACTGCCTCTATCTTGCTCTCTGCAGGACAAACTCCCTCAGCTGATACAACGTGTCCCAGATACTCTAATCTTGTTTGAAAGAGATGACACTTCCTCGGTTTGATCTTGAGACCATGGGCACGGAGTCTACTTAACACTTGCCGCAATCTTCTCAAATGTTCTTCAAACGTCGGAGCATGGACTATTATGTCATCCAGGTAGATCAGAATTGACTCAAAGTTCAGTTCACCTAGGCAGTGTTCCATTAGGCGTTGAAATGTACCCGGAGCATTTGTTAGTCCAAAAGGCATTCTGTTGAACTCATACAACCCCATAGGTAAGATAAAGGCTGTCTTCTGTCTATCCTTTTCTGCCATAGGTACTTGCCAGTAGCCACTTGCCAAGTCCAAGGTTGAGAAATACTTGGCCCTCTGTAGTGCCGTCAGGGACTCTTCAATCCTTGGCAGGGGGAAAGCGTCCTTTACTGTGGCAGCGTTTAACTTTCTATAGTCCACGCAAAACCTCAAGGACCCATCCTTTTTCCGCACCAAGACCACTGGCGCCGCCCATGGACTCTGGCTCTCTTTGACTACTCCACTATCTAACATCTGAGACAGCATTGTCTTCACCTCTTGGTAGAGAGTGGGCGGAATCTGCCGGTACCTTTCTCGAATTGGAGGAGTATCCCCAGTCAGTATTTCATGTTCTATAACTGTGGTACAGCCAAAGTCCTCTTCACACCGGGAAAAAGTGGATTGAAACTCCCATACTACAGCTTCGATCTTCTCCAACTGGTCGGCGGTGAATTGGTCGGCGTCGATCTTCATTTGCTCCAAGATCCGCCTGCCATTCCATTCAGGCGTGGGCTCTTCCACTGAGTTCTGGTCCACTGCCAGGGTCCAGATATCATTTTCAACTGACCGTAGGGCGAATTGTCTTCCTGTGAGTGGTACTCCTTGCAGAACATGTAGCTCAGCCACTTTCTCTCCAGCATGAAAGGTAACTTCATGGTCGTGTATGTTGACACACCGGACTACCACATGACCGTCCATTACTGTCACAATGGTTCTGGCAATCACTGGGCTCCGTCCAGCTTCTGACACACCCAGTGGCTCTACTAGCACTCCTATCCCATTCAATTTCCGCCAGCCTCCGACAGGCATTCGTATAATCTTTTCCTGTCGTGGGGGTACGATACAGGCTCTTCCATATGGGGCATACACTGCTCCCACTGGCTTATCTTCAGGGGTGCTTTTGCAGATACCGCAGGTCCGGATCAGCCTCTGGAATACCCTCTGGGTAGGCTTGTGGGAAGTCGTTTTCTTCCAGTAGCCCGGTCCCTCCTTTGTAAACAGGAGCTGATCTAGCCCTCTCAGGACATTCATCCCCAATACCACGGGAGCTCCACACCGAGCCGGATTCTCTACCAGTACCACTCCCTTCCTGCCGACGTCCTGTCCACATAGCTTCATCCGCATCCAAGCCACTCCGAACACTGGTATAGCAGTCTGATTTACCGCCGTCAGCTTAATCACAGTACCCTTGTCAGGTTTCAACAGGTGTCCGAAGTGCTTTTCGAAGAACTCCACTGGCATGGTGGTAACTTCTGACCCTGTGTCTATAAGACATCCCACCATCTGTTCTTCAATTTGCACTGTTAGGTAGGGGCTTTCGGCCACCAGGTCCCGGGGGTCATTAGGAATAGCTTGGCACCTGGCTTCCCCCGCGGTGTGCCCCACTACCGCGAGGGATTCCCGTTTAACGGCGGCTGTTCTGGATGTAGGCCCCTTTGCGGGCATTGACGGGAGATATGTCCTCTTTCTTGACAAACCCAACACTGTGGGCCCATAGTTCTCCGGTTCCTGGGAGGGCCCCACGACTGCGCCTCTTCAGGTGGTGTCCGGTCAGCCCAGTGCCTGGGGGAACTTCTCACTCTGGCCTCTGTAGCCGCGGGATATCGAGGGGGACCCATTGGGGCGGCACTCCTCTGCCAGTAATCCGGCTGGACTGGGGCCATTGCTGAAACTTGCAACTGTGCCAACTGCTTCTGGATTTCTCCCATGGATGCACTGAGTGCCTTCACTGTCTCTTGCAGCTCCCCTTCCTCAGAAAGAGTTCTTGGACTTCTTACAGCCTGCATCCTCACGGTGTAAGCCCCATAGGCCTCCTCCTTGTCTCTGGCCACCGCTTCAGCCTGTACCTTGTGAAATTGCAGCGTAGCATCCACCAGGATACGTTCCCTGAGGATCTGGCGGAGGGGGGGACTGCGCAATCCCAGCACAAACTGGTCCCGAAGGATTTGGTCTCCAGTTCCAAGAACATTAGAGCCATTGGCCTCTCTTCTCTGTATGTGTGCCCATATCTCTTGAAGAGCATTCGCAAACTGGGGGATAGTCTCATCTTCAAGCTGGAAGCGAGTGAATAAGCGAGACCTAAGGCTGCCAGTACCGGCCGTTTCTCCGTAGATAGGCTCAAGAATTGAGAGTATGGCCTCCAAAGTCTTCCTCTCCTCCTCTGGGCGTAGCATTACAGTGCGTCTCGCATCTCCTTCCGGGGCGTTCAGCTCCACATCGGATTGCAGATCAGGAGTCAAATTGTACAACCTAAGGGTACTTTTAAGGTAAGTGGCCCAGTCTTCTAGCAGCATGTTCTGGCCGTCAAACCGTACTAGCTGGTTCAGTATTGCTCCTGCGGGCAAACACATGGTCGGAGCTACTCCCACGGCAGGAGGGGCAATGGGGGCTATGGCAGGAGCGGCCTCATGACCGGCTGGGTTCTGCATGGCGATCAATGTACCCTGCTCGCAGCGCCAACTGAAAGCGGAAGCGAGGGGTGGGCTCACAGATTCAGAGGGTACACGATGCCACACAGACACAGACAACGGTTCTTACTCAGCAGTGAAGTTTACTGAACAGTAATAAACGATAAATAGCTGGGCATGTATAAACAGTCAGATAACAAGGTATAAATCACACAGTAACAGTAATACTGCCTAACCTAAAACTAGCTCCTGCTAAATATTCCCCCACAGTCCGCGAAGCAGCCTGGCTGCCCTAAATGTTCCTTCCCGGTCTTTGTCTTTGGGGTGCACCCTTAAGTATTGCGCAATACTATTTGTAATCCACAGGTAATGTGTCCTTCTCTTTACACGAGGCTTCCCTGTATGCAGTTCCAAGCCCAGCGAAGTATGTCTCTAGCAATGTACTGTAATATACAAAATGTCACTGGTATGCACTTTGATGCAGCAAAGCTGCGCTTACAGTTCCTTGGGTGCTTTAAGCAAGCTCTCCATGCTTCCTTCTGGATCCACAGGTCTTTCCACGGCCAAAACCACACAGACAGGAAACCCTGGATCATTCACTGCAAAACTGTCCTTAGGTGCTGCAGAAGGGAGTCACACATCACTTCCTGTTCCTCTCAGGACTCCACCTCCTTAGATAATCTGTGATGCATTAATCGAACTTGTTCATACAACCCCAAACCTGTAATTACAGTTTACTAGCACACTTGTGGGGTTCAGATCACTCCCCTAAATTAGCCTTATTCATGTTTTGAGAGGTGAATGAATATAAACTTTCATTACTTTACACAGCATTGTACTTATTCCATTTCCTTTGCTGCCACCTACTGACTGAAGTGACTAGTACAGGTAATTAAATACAAATATATTGTAGAACATGGCTTCATACCCTTACAAATGTATACAATAGATGAGTCTGAGATCCAGGCTCATTTCATAGCTGCACCGATGGCTCACCTCAATAGAGTCCGTAGTTGACTCTGGATATGATTAATAAAGCTTCAGCTATAGTTTCTTCCCTTTCTATTGTATTATACCAAGACATAGGGGCCGTGTTTGCAGTGCTAAAAGTGCTCCCTAGCAGGAAAAAAGCAGGGAGTGTACTGCTATTCTCATGTCTACCACTAGGTGGGGCTAAGGAATGCAAACAAATGATTCAGCAGAAGTGTAGGGTAGCTGCTATCTGGTTAGCTGCGCATTGATCTGTTGAAAGGCTGCTGATGGACTGTTGGGGGGGGGGTAGGGCTTCAGTGCAGCAGTACAGTGTGACTGAAGAGACAGAGCAAGAGAGTCACATGACCCGAGGGCTCCTGGGAAACTGACATGTCTAGTCCCATTCCAAATTTTATATATGTGCTATGTAACCAGTGCCTTTTCTCTTTTTTTCCCCAACTTGAATGGCTGCCCCCGTGGCTACACAGCAGCTTGTTTATATAACCTATAGTAGTCTTTCTGAAGCAAACACAGCTTTTACCACTGCAGAGAAAAAGTACATTATATTTAAATTACTTTGATAATCTTTCGGTTTTTGGAGTAACTGTTCCTTTAATAAATCTGGTCTTAACTACAACACAAACTGTGCTTTAAGCAGAAACACTGGGATTTATAGTTGAACAGCAAACAATGCACAGGCCTGACAAAACATGGGCTTGAAAACCAGGTGTTAATTGGACTGTTTTCAAAATATAGCATTGAAAAGTTAACTAAAAACAAAGCAGTGATTGCAACATTGTAGAACTTCCCGAAAGGAAACCAGCATTCACAGTTTTATTTTCACAGTGTATAGGAGGAAGGGAGGGTGTAGATTGCATAGAAGAGAGCTCTGGGACAAGTGAGTTAGCCCAAGGATCATTACACACAGCAGCAGGCCATGGCACCAGCCCTAGAATAATTCAAAACACAGAAGAGAAAAAAAGAGTAGCGTCCCTTAACATTCCCAGAGAGAAATATGGGCAATTTATATGGGATCTAAAATCTAAACCCAAAAATTTTTTTCTAATGTCGCTAAGGGTGGTGGCAGACCGGGAGATAAGTATCCCAGTGACAAGTATTCACTACTTTGGAGATTTGTGTGCCATCCCACTGGCGATTCGTATTCTTGCCAGCAGGGAGGCATTTGTGGAGATTAGTTGCCCAATGTTGTGAAGAATTGTCGATGAGCGACTATTCTCCCTATCTGCCACCACCCTTAGAAACATTAGAAAACAAACAACATGCTATTTAGAATTACTTGATTATGAAGTGGGGGAGGAGGGAGATTTTTTTCTCCTCCAAAAACTGAATTAGCCAAAAAGGTCGGTACACTGTAAAATCCATTCTCTGTTTATATTTTACAGTGCCTACTTGTTTCCAAAGCAACGTTTGCATGCAATTAGCATGTTAGCCACTGAGAAAGCATTTTGAGATTAATCACTAAAGCAAATTAATCAGTTGGATCAAGTTCGGGGGCCTTTTAATGAGTTATATACATTTTCATTAAAGAGATACTGACAAAATTTAACCATTTTTTACCATAAAATTTACTTTGCATGCTTCTTATAATTTTGCCATAAAGTATTTTCCCAATGCTTTTACATTACCTATGTGATTAGGGTCTGCCATATTAGTGCAGCAAGAGTCCTTTAGCATTACAAACTTTAACTGACAGGATGAGATGGGACAGTCAGATTGGCAAAACAGTCAGGTTTAGGAACTTCAACTAACAATAACTTACTAAAACAAAACACTAATCAGCATGACCTATAGGTAACTTTTAATGTATTCATATTTTTAAAAGTAGTTTTTTAGTGTCAGTGTCACTTTAAGTCAAAGCTAGCAAAATGTAAGTAGTTTATTGGATCTAGTTTATTGGACAGAGAATCCGCTGCAGTAACCTATTTTTTTTTTTTTTTTTTTTTTATTGTTTACCATTTGTCAAATATTTATGTTTAAAGTGGAGTTCACTTGTAAAAAAAACTTTTGACAGGTTATAAATGGTCTTGCAAACAACTTTTTGATAAGTCATAGTTTTTATTTATTTTTTTGAATTATTCCACTACCAAGTCTGCCTCTTTTTGTACTGGAACTAAAAACCGCACCAGACTGATAGCAATTAAAATATAGATCTTGACAGACAATAAGTTAAAAAATTATTTGGAATACTACAGTTTACTTAAAAGGGACCCGTCACCCAAAATATTTTAATTAGATGATATAAATTATTTGAATCTTGTTTCCTTCAGTCTGGGAATTCATAATTATAGCAAGCAGGCAGGAGCCTTTTGTGGACACTGTTATTAAGACAAGCCTTGCATCATATCAAAATGTGCACCAGAATGGGGGACCCAATGTCCATCCCCATGCCCTGGCTACGCAATTAAATGGTGAAGAGAACTTGGGAATGTGTGGAGAGCAGTAACTGAACACTGAAAAGAAAGTGAAAGTAATTGTCTGCCCCGCCTCAATGCCCCTGGCATAGAGGAGTGGCAGACAATATTTGATTGACAGTTGAGGTTTTTAAATAAGCTTATAACAGCTATGAATGCTTTAATATAAAATAGAAATTGGGTTTCACGTTTAATTTAAAAAGGACTTTATGCAGATTTTTGTGTCATGGTGACAGGTCCACTTTAATACTTAAACGATATGGAGTATGAGGTTTCCCAGTGGCAGCTCAGTAATCTTTGTATCCCACTCTTGTAAACTGCCCATGCATCACTATTCAACTAATAAAATCAGTGTATTCAATAGTAAGAGATGCACTGTAGGAGATGACAGAAAATCTTCAAGTTGGTAAAGAAGCTCAGCAATCCTGAAGCTGCTGCTAAAACATGTCGGCAAAATATATATCAAACTATTTAGAATGTTGCAATTTTGATTACTGGTGAGAAATCATTTTAATGGACTTTTCGTATGTAAATTAAAAAATGGAAGATATTTAAAAAATTAAGCTTCTTTAAATAAACGTATCCTTTAAAACAAAATTACTATTCTTTCTCATGATCATAAAAATTGGCATATTGATACATATCACATGACTGCAAAAAATAAAAAAATAAAAATCTGGATATTGCTATCTTCAAAGGAGTGTCCCTTGTCTTTTAGGTGTAGAAAGACAGCCGAGTCTTGCCCTGTAAAGTTTGCCTTCCTTTGCGGAGCTATTCACATGGTGAGCAGTCGTTTTGTCCCACAATGTAGGTGAACAGTGCACTCCTCACTACACTGGACTGCGTATACCAAATTGCTTTGTTTTTCTTTAAGCGTTGGATCCTTTGGGTGTACCAGTTTTTGTCTCAGTGTGTTGCTAGGCTTGAAAAACGCAGGGACGTGGTGTTTGTTGAAAATCCTCCTGAGTTTCTCCGACACTCCAGCTACATATGGGATGACCATTTTTTGATTTTTCACTGAAAAATCTCTCCAAATAAATGTATGGCAAGGCCAGGAATCAGAAATCAATTTGAGAATCCCTCTCTAGCAGTGTTCTTCAAATTATGGGGCTGACCCCTACAAGGCATATTTGGTTTGCTATATACCATGGAAAGTACAGCTAGAAAGAGGAAAATTGGGGGATGAACAGATTAAAGACAAAACACATGAGAGAAAAAACAGATTAATAAACAGAAAAATGTTGATGCACCTGTGAAGGGGGAATTCTAGGTACACTGGACCAAGTGAAGAGAGGAAAGAAAATCAAATGGTAATTTCATAAGGAGAGGAAGATGAGTGCGATTTCAGATTACATTGCTTAAGTTCAAATATTAATGAAGTAATTACTTTACTAGGATACAATTTCACTTTAGAGATACTTGGCAAACTAACAAAAGGAAGTGTTACGTGAAAAACACCTGAAGATTTATATTCAATGGTACGCACAAACTTCCACTAAGAGAGAACACTTTCTTAATCATCTGTAGCAGACATATTACACTATGCTTATTCAATATTCTCTCTTTTGTATGGAGAGCAATGAGAGTATGGTTTGTTTTGGTGAAGCTCAGATATTCGTTCTTTTGAGAAAATAAAACTTTTGACCCCAGCATCTCAGACATTTAGTTCCCTTGTACAGTTGGGCTTATGTAGAAAACCTACACAATTATTTGAACTCCCAGAAATAAATATAAATGCAATCACTCCCTCACCTTGTTCCATTGTGAAGCAAAAGATTCTGATTTCCATAATTGGGTGGTGCAGATTCTAAGGATTTACTTTACAATGGTGAGATAGGGGGTCATGGGCAGATTTTCATTAAGGCTTGGGAGGCTAAGCTCGGCACTTGGAAAAAAAATAAAAGGAAAAATATTGCTCCCTTACTAACTGCTGGTATGCCGGATGGAGGATGTTACTGGCAGCCGATTGTGTCAGTGGTGGGACTGTTAATGCTGTGCCTCATGGGGTGCCGTTTGTCCCAAATACATTCTGTATACAAAACTATCCCTAATACACAGAATGAATGTCTCTCATGTTATATAAGTATTTGTGACCATACACAGAGAAAAAAATATACAAAAGACTTATTTCTATTAAAAGAATGAAAACAAAATCTGCTTAGTGCACAAAAGGATGTCATTATATCACAAACTCCATTCTGTACAGTTTAACAAGCAATCTGTCTCACAAATGTATAACCTCCATGTAACGGACGCACTTATGTGCAAAGTTACTTACAGAATGAATTATGTAAAAACAAAGTTGGACATACTATATAATAGTGTAACTAACTAGTGATTGTCAAGCTAGATTTGACTGACAAAATAGATATTTGTGACAGAAAGCAAGATTTTATAGTACAGGATTCATTCTTTCCACAAAATGACAGTTTTGTTTCACAAAACAGATAAAATAACCATTCTGTGAAGCAACACTGTCAGTCACATTCCTGAACCAATAAGAACAAAGCTTATTGCCATATACAAACAAGATGAGAAGTGGCCAGCTCTGCTCCACATGGCTAAGGCAAAGGATCTGACCTGCTATAGAGGGCGCCCTCTAATGTCCCCTGTGCTGCATAGTAATAAACATGAACAAACCTTTCCTAAAAGAGCTGCTGTTAAACACTACAGGTTCATAAATGGAAGTTTTTACAAATGGCTGAGAAATATAATGCTGCTGCATTTATAATGATTGTAGAGAAAGAAAAGTATGCAAAACTTATATAAATATGATCATTTTAGGTGATATGGCTATTCTTATTGTAGTAACCTGCTTGTGTGGCCATTTTGGTTAAGGGCATTCCTGCTGTTTTGCCATTATCTTATGACTCACTCCTGTTCCTCTTCCTGTCTAAGCTGAGAGTAATAATGGGACAGGCCACACCCACCTGCGATGTTGTATTAAATGTACCAGAAGTTACTGTGCTTGTCTGGCTGCTTTGCCTGACTCTCAGAGTCAGTTATAAGTTTTATATATGATAGTTAGACTCCAATGTCTCCTCCTAGGTGTAATCTTGCACCAATTAGCTTTTAGTAGTCTCTTAATAATGTGCTTAGTTATAGTTCAACTACTACATAATAGCTTTAGCCAGAGACTTTGGACAGATCATGTGCACACATACCTCCTAACTGTCCCTTTTTCAGAGGGTCAGTCTCTCTTTTGACAGCTCAACCTGAGGTCCCTCATTTGTACTGGAAAGTCTCTCTTTTCTCTGCACTGAACTGCCAGAAAAAAAAAAACAAAGTTTCTAACTTAATTGGCTTTTGGCAGAGAGGCCAGTACAGCTAACAGGTAAAACTAAGATACTTTATAACAATTTTGAGATAAGAAAATACGTAATTTTAACAGTTTAGATAAGGAGAAATATTTTCACATTTTTAAAACCTGCTAAACTTTGTAAAATGAACATGGTAATTAGGGGGTGTGGCCACAAAATGGGTGTGGTCAAAAAATTGCTGCACTACATGCAAAAGAATTTTTTGTCTCTCTTTTTATTTCCAAAATGTTGCGAGGTATGGTTCAACTATTACATAATAGCTTTAGCCAGAGACTTTGGACTGATCATGTGCACACATACCTCCCAACTGTCCCTTTTTCAGAGGGTCAGTCCCTCTTTTGACAGCTCAACCTGAGGTCCCTCATTTGTACTGGAAAGTCCCTCTTTTCTCTGCACTGAACAGCCAGAAAAAAAAATTCTAACTTAATTGGCTTTTGGCAGAGGCCAGTACAGCTAACAGGTGCAACTAAGATAGTTTGTAACAATTTTGAGATAAGAAAATAAGTAATTTTAACAGTTTAGATAAGGAGAAATATTTTCAAACTTTTATAACCTGCCAAATTTTGTAAAATGAACCTGGTAATTAAGGGGTGTGGCCACAAAAATGGGTGTAGTCAAAAAAAAATTGCCGCTCTACATGACTACAAATTTTTTGTCCCTCTTTTTACTTCCAAAATGTTGGGAGGTATGACCACGCATTCTCTACAGTATGATGTGTAGTTTATATGAGCAGCCACTCCTGAGTACTGCGTGTAAACAAAAGGGGGTCATTTAGGCAGGGGCAATTTTAGGGGATCATAATCTATTTATATAGAAGCAACAAGCTGCACAATGCTTTATATTTATTTATAACAAAAGACTCTAATGATAGTTTGTAACAATTTTGAGATAAGAAAATAAGTAATTTTAACAGTTTAGATAAGGAGAAATATTTTCAAACTTTTATAACCTGCCAAATTTTGTAAAATGAACCTGGTAATTAAGGGGTGTGGCCACAAAAATGGGTGTAGTCAAAAAAAAATTGCCGCTCTACATGACTACAAATTTTTTGTCCCTCTTTTTACTTCCAAAATGTTGGGAGGTATGACCACGCATTCTCTACAGTATGATGTGTAGTTTATATGAGCAGCCACTCCTGAGTACTGCGTGTAAACAAAAGGGGGTCATTTAGGCAGGGGCAATTTTAGGGGATCATAATCTATTTATATAGAAGCAACAAGCTGCACAATGCTTTATATTTATTTATAACAAAAGACTCTATTTATATAGAAGCAACAAGCTGCACAATGCTTTATATTTATGTCCCCTTACCTGCCCAGTGCTTAACCCTTTCACATCAGAGTGGGTGGAGGGGGGCACAACATTAAAGCAGAGAGCACAACTGTGCCCATGTCACATGCATGTCCAGGGTCGCGAGCAGGGGGGACAAGTGTTCCAGGCCTGAAGGGGGGCCCAGAAGTGCTGCATTTTTCAAAGAGCCGTGTCCCTTTACGAGCGCCCGAGCCATGCGGCCATTTCGCATATTACAGAATGCGGAAGTGCCGAAAAGACGAAGCTGAAGTCCCGAAGCGCGGGAAAAGACCCGAATTCACGAAAGGAGGTGAAGTTGAAGTCCTAAAGCCTTTTGTTTACACACAGTACTCAGGAGTGGCTGCTCATATAACCTACACATCATACTATACACAATGTGTGTGCACATGATCAGTCCCAAGTCTCTGGCTAAAGGCGGTAAAGCTATTATGTAGTAGTTGAACTATAGCTAAGCACATTATTAAGAGACTACTAAAAGCTAATTGGTGAAAGATTACAGCTAGGAGGAGACATTGGAGTCTAACTATCATATATAAAACTTATAACTGACTCTGAGAGTCAGACAAAGCAGCCAGACAAGCACAGTAACTTCTGGTACATTTAATACAACATCGCAGGTGGGTGTGGCCTGTCCCATTATTACTCTCAGCTTAGACAGGAAGAGGAACAGGAGTGAGTCATAAGATAATGGCAAAACAGCAGGAATGCCCTTAACCAAAATGGCCACACAAGCAGGTTACTACAATAAGAATAGCCATATCACCTAAAATGATCATATTTATATAAGTTTTGCATACTTTTCTTTCTCTACAATCATTATAAATGCAGCAGCATTATATTTCTCAGCCATTTGTAAAAACTTCCATTTATGAACCTGTAGTATTTAACAGCAGCTCTTTTAGGAAAGGTTTGTTCATGTTTATTACTATGCAGCACAGGGGACATTAGAGGGCGCCCTCTATAGCAGGTCAGATCCTTTGCCTTAGCCATGTGGAGCAGAGCTGGCCACTTCTCATCTTGTTTGTATATGGCAATAAGCTTTGTTCTTATTGGTTCAGGAATGTGACTGACAGTGTTGCTTCACAGAATGGTTATTTTATCTGTTTTGTGAAACAAAACTGTCATTTTGTGGAAAGAATGAATCCTGTACTATAAAATCTTGCTTTCTGTCACAAATATCTATTTTGTCAGTCAAATCTAGCTTGACAATCACTAGTTAGTTACACTATTATATATTATGTCCAACTTTGTTTTTACATAATTCATTCTGTAAGTAACTTTGCACATAAGTGTGTCCGTTACATGGAGGTTATACATTTCAGAGACAGATTGCTTGTTAAACTGTACAGAATGGAGTTTGTGATATAATGACATCCTTTTGTGCACTAACCAGATTTTGTTTTCATTCTTTAATAGAAATAAGTCTTTTGTATATTTTTTTCTCAGTGTATGGTCACAAATACTTATATAACATGAGAGACATTCATTCTGTGTATTAGGGATAGTTTTGTATACAGAATGTATTTGGGACAAACGGCACCCCATAGTGCCTGGCTACATTAAAGTCTCACCTTCTTTTGCATGTGCTGCATTTTCTCTATTGCTGCTTTTTTTTCTGGACTTCAAATGGATGTCCTTTTTCCTTTAGATGTAGGCAGGGCCACTATCAGGGGGGCACAAGTGTACCGGGCCTAAAGGGGGGCCCGGCTGTGCTGCAATTTCTGAAATAGCCGGGCCTCCCTTTATAGCGCCAAAGCTATGCCGCCTCTCCTGAAGTCCCGAAGTGCCAAACAGGTGAAAAGACCCGAGCCATAGATGTTGAGATTATTAAAAGATCACATCCTCATTGTGAGACCACGATTTTCTTGTAACGATCGTACGAATTGACCATCAACTAAAAAGACCAATTTGCCAGGAAAACAAAGGGGAGCTGCCTGCTTGGCCCTGCAAACATAGATAGATTGCACTGGGAACCGACAAAGATTTTTTGACCTGGCCAATCAATTTCCTGACAGATGTCGGGCGAAAAATCGTAAGATGTACGATCGTTCGAATCCCACTAACCGCACAATCATTTCGAAGGATTGGTCGTTCTTCCCTAAATTTGGTCGTTCGGCAAGAAGAATCGTCGTGTCTATGGGGAGCTTAAGTTGAAGTCCCGAAGTGGCGAAAAGACCCAAAGTCACGAAAGCAGCCAAAGTAGTCCTGAAGCCACGAGTTCAGTTCTGCTGAACACTAATGTGTGTTTTTTTGATTTTTTTTAAACCCCTAGCCACCAATATATTATTTGAATACTCTATAGGTCCCTGCCAAAAATATTCTCTGGGGCCCCAATTTATTTTTTTAACTTGTAGGAGGGGCCCTGGCGTCAATGTTTTTTCAATTTTTTTTTAACTTATAAGGTGTGTGTGTGTGCACTGTTTTTAGCTCTGATGTCTGTATGGTCATTTAACTGTGGTGTGAAGTGGGCAGGATCTGGGGTGGGACCCAGGGAGGCAACAAAAATGTAGTTGTATGAGGCCCCGTGATTTCTAATGGTGGCCCTGGATATAGGCACACAGCAGAGTCCTGAGCAGAGGAGCTGGCTCTTCTGTGCTCCATAAATTTGTGTAATGGTTGTTTGGTTATCTCCCACAATGTTATACTTCCTGCAACATTGGAAAATAGGTCTCTCGTCATCTATCTTCTGTTTCCCATTGAGGAATGCTATTTATAAATAGGTCACCCATGTGAAGTAATACGTTAAGCCCATGATTTTTATGGGAATACATTTAGTCCGGTGGGAACAAAGAACTAACTGTCATCGCTCAGGGTGATGAAGTCTGGTACAGATGCCACAGGCAGAGGAGGGAGTCGTTATAGAATTTCATGGATAGATGATTTCAATTATTTAGTCATATGAAAAAGTTTGGGAACCCCTCTTAATTCTTTGGAGTTTTCCTTATCATTGGCTGAACTTTCAAAGTAGCAACTTCCTTTTAATATATACAGTTAGGTCCATAAATATTTGGACAGAACTTTTTTTTATATAATTTTGGTTCTGTACATTACTACAATGAATTTTAAATGAAACAACTCGGATGCAGTTGAACTGCAGACTTTTAGCTTTAATTCAGTGGACTGAACAAAGATTGCATAAAAATGTGTGGAACTAAAGCCTTTTTTTAAAACAATCACTTCATTTCCGGGGCTCAAAAGTAATTGGACCAGGGGTTCAAAAGTAATTGGACCAGGGGTTCAAAAGTAATTGGACAATTGACTCAAAGGCTATTTCACGGGCAGGTGTGGGAAATTCCTTTGTTATGTCTATCAATGAAGCAGATAAAAGCCCTGGAGTTGATTTGAGGGGGGGTGTTTGTATGTGGAAGATTTTGCTGTGAACAGACAACATGCGGTCAAAGGAGCTCTCCATTCAGGTGAAACAAGCCATCCTTAAGCTGTAAAAACAGAAAAAACCCATCCGAGAAATTGTTACGATATTAGGAGTGGCAAAATCTACAGTTTGCTACATCCTGAGAAAGAAAGAAAGCACTGTTGGAACTCGGCAATGCAAAAAGACCTGGACGTCCACGGAAGACAACAGTGGTGGATGATCGCAGAATTATTTCCATGGTGAAGAGAAACCCCTTCACAATAGCCAAACAAGTGAACAACACTCTCCAGGAGGTAGGTGTATCGATATTAAAATCTACCATAAAGAGAAAACTGCATGAAAGTAAATACAGAGTGTGCACTGTAAGACACAAGCCACTCATAAGCATCAAAAAAGGAAAGGCTAGATTGGACATAGCTAAAAATAAATAAATAATCTAAAAAAAGCCAGTACAGTTCTGGAAAAACACTCTTTGGACAGATGAAACCAAGATCAACCTCTACCAGAATGATGGCAAGAAAAAAGTATGGAGAAGGCATACTGTAGAACAGCTCATGATCCAAAGCATACCACATCATCTGTAAAACGGCAGATGCAGTGTGACTTGGGCGTGCATTGCTGCCAGTGGCACTGGGACACTAGTGTTTATCCATGATGTGACACAGGACAGAAGCAGCTGAATGATTTCTGAGGTGTTCAGAGACATGGTCTGCTCAAATCCAGCTAAATGCAGTCAAATTGATTGGGAGGCATTTCATAATACAGATATGACAATGACTCCAAACATACAGCCAAAGCAACCCAGGAGTGTATTAAAGCAAATAAGTTGAATATTCTTGAATGGCCAAGTCATTCACCTTATCTGAACCCAATTGAGCATGCATTTCACTTGTTGAAGACAAAAACTTCAGACAGAAAAGCCCACAAACAAACAGCAACTGAAAGCCGCTGGCAGTTAAGGCCTGGCAGCGCATTGCACCTGAACAGACTGTATAAATAGAACCCCTGGGACTCCAGTGAGTCTGTTTGAAACAGGCTGCTGACTGGAATAAAGCAACTTAAAGCAAACAAATCTACTGAAAAGGATAAGTATTTGTTATTAACCACTATTTTATATTAAGGTTTATATTTAACTACTGTGATTTTATTTTTTAAAGGTTTTTTTTTTCTATCTTGGGTGCTAAACAGCAAAGTTTGGTGTGCTAGTGTACTTACAGCAAGTTTGTCACAACCTGCTTTACTTTGCAGTTAGTTTTCCCTCCGTTTGAGGGGGTGGGGTTTGATTAGTTGCACCTGAACAGACTGTATAAATAGAACCCCTGGGACTCCAGTGGAGCTTGCTCTAGTGTTAGATTCTCTTAAGTGTTTGCTCTGTAAGTGGTGGATCTGTAAGTGGTGGATCTGTAAGTGGTGGATCTGTAAGTGGTGGATCTGTAAGTGGTGGATCTGTAAGTGGTGGATCTGTAAGTGGAGTTACAAACACAGGAGTTAAGTGGGGGATCTGTAAGTGGAGTTACAAACACAGGAGTTAAGTGGTGGATCTGTAAGTGGAGTTACAAACACAGGAGTTAAGTGGGGGATCTGTAAGTGGAGTTACAAACACAGGAGTTTCAAACTAAAGGAGGTTCAAACTAGGTCAAAAGTTTGTTCTAAACCCTAATTTTTATTTTATATATTTATTTTTATTTTTTCCTGTTTTGATCTGTAACTGGGATAATGATTGCTAGCAAGATTGAAGATCGGACACAGTCTGCCATATGTATGCAGATTTGGAACAAGAGATCCAAAATGCTTACCTTTGTGGTGGTTGTGAGCAAATTGCCACTTTGGAGGCTCAAAGTTAGAGCACTAGAGCAACAAATTGCAATAGTGCGGTCGATTGACAATCTTAAAAGGAGTCTTTTGCTCACTGAGCAGGACCTAGCGGGGTCAGATAGTTTGGGGAGAACAGAACAGTAGCAGGATGTTGAGGCAGCTAGCTGGGTGACAGTTAGAAAATCTAAGGTGGGCAAAAGGAAAATGGAGGCTGATCCAGAGCTTATACATCGCAAAAATTTGCCAGATTGTGTGAAGATGATGGGAGTATGAACTCTGGATTGGCAATTCTAGATGGGGCTGATCTCTCTAACAGCCAGGAGACCAGTTTCTCTAGTAGGGGTGGGGAGGAAAGTAGAGTCAGGCCTAAGCAGATTGTGGTTGTAGGGGACTCAATTATTAGGAAAGTGGATAGGGTAATTTGTCGTCCGGATCGCTACAACCAAACAGTTTGCTGTATACCTGGTGCCAGGGTTTGGCATGTGGTTGATAGGATAGACAAATTATTGGGTGGGGCTGGGCATGACCCAGCTGTCTTAGTGCATATCGGTACTAATGACAAAGTAAATGGTAGATGGAAGACCTTAATGAGTGATTTCAGGGATCTAGGCTCTAAGATCAAGGAAAGGTCTTCCAATGTCATCTTTTCTGAAATTTTGCCCGTGCCACGTGCAAGTTTAGGAAACCAGGGGGAGTTTAGGGAGCTAAATGCGTGGCTCAAGTCTTGGTGTAGGAAGGAAGGGTTTGGGTTCCTATACAGTCGCGACGGTTTGCACCTCAATGGAAGGGGGTCCACGGTGCTAGGGGAAAAAATGGCTAAGAGGTTGGAGGAGTGTTTAAACTAGGCAAGGGGGGGGGTGTGGGTGCGATAAAGATATATGGGGAAGCTAGGGTAGACGGGGCAGTGGGGTTAGTAAGGGGTCATGGGGGAGGAGTGAGGGGGGGCATACAGTTTACCAGCTAAGGAGGTCCCTCTGTTACAAGGAAAACAGAATAATACTAACTTAACGTATAATTCTCCACTAAGTAATGCAAATTTCAAAAGTAAAAGTAGTAACCTCCGCTGCATGCTGGCAAATGCACGGAGTTTGTCAGGTAAAATGGGAGACCTAGAATTAATTGCATGCTCTAAAAATTATGATATAATTGGTATCACTGAGACCTGGTGGGATGAAACATGTGACTGGATTGTGAATTTAAATGGTTACACCCTTTTTAGGAGGGACAGAGGGATTAAAAAGGGTGGAGGAGTGTGTTTGTATGTGAAGCCTGAATTAAAGCCATGCGCTAAAGAAATAACAATAGCTGGCACTGGTGAGGGTGTAGAATTACTCTGGGTAGAGATTTTGACTGGGCAAAAGTTAACAAAAAGAATCATTGTTGTATGCTATAAACCACCTCGTAAAAGTGTCGAGTATGAAGCCCAGCTATTCTTGCAGATACAAGCGGCTTCACAGCTGTGTCAAGTTGTTGCTATGGGTGACTTCAATTATCCAGACATTGACTGGGGCAATGGGGTTGCTAAGACAGAAAAAGCTAGTAGGTTTGTAAATATGCTGAATGACAACTTTTTATTCCAGCTCGTTCAAGAACCTACTAGGAATAACTCTCTTTTGGACCTTGTAATAACGAACAATACTGAACTCATCTCTAACATTTGTGTGGGTGAGCATTTAGGGAATAGTTACATAGTTACATAGTTAAATTGGGTTGAAAAAAGACAAAGTCCATCAAGTTCAACCCCTCCAAATGAAAACCCAGCATCCATACATACACCCATCCCTACTTTTAATTAAATTCTATATACCCATACTTATACTAACTATAGAGCTTAGTATCACAATAGCCTTTGATATTATGTCTGTCCAAAAAATCATCCAAGCCATTCTTAAAGGCATTAACTGAATCAGCCATCACAACATCACCCGGCAGTGCATTCCACAACCTCACTGTCCTGACTGTGAAGAACCCCCTACGTTGCTTCAAATGAAAGTTCTTTTCTTCTAGTCTAAAGGGGTGGCCTCTGGTATGGTGATCCACTTTATGGGTAAAAAGTTCCCCTGCCATTTGTCTATAATGTCCTCTTGTAAAGTGTAATCATGTCCCCTCGCAAGCGCCTTTTTTCCAGAGAAAAAAACCCCAACCTTGACAGTCTACCCTCATAATAGTGATCATAACATGGTCTCCTTTGAGATTCTATTGCAGAAGCAATTCTATAAGGGAGTAACTAAAACACTAAATTTCAGACGTGCAAACTTTGACAGTATAAGGGCATCTCTGCAACATATTAAGTGGGAAATGATTTTCACAGGGTTAAACACGGAACAAAAATGGGAAGTCTTTAAAATGCTGCTTAATAAATATACTAGTCAGTATATTCCACTTGTAAGCAAGGAACGTCATTGCAAAGCAAAACCTTTTTGGTTCAATAGAAGTGTTGGTGTTGAGGTGGGTAAGAAAAGATGTGCTTTTAAGGCTTTCAAGTTAGCTGGGACAGCTGAATCATTTATAAGGTACAAGGAGGCCAATAAATCATGCAAAGAAGCTATAAGGCAAGCTAAAATTGATATATAAAAGGATATTGCAGCAAGCAGTAAAAAAAAATTATTTTTTAAATATGTTAATAGTAAAAAAAATGAAGCAGGAAGGGGTGGGACCCTTACTATCAGAGGGGGGTCAGCTGGTTGATGAAAACTAAATAAAAGAGCAGATTCTGAACTCATATTTTTCATCTGTCTACACAAATGAGGAACCAGTAAGTGAAGTTTTCCTTAATAGTACCAATTCTAGTAATACAACTTATGATTCATGGTTCACACATGAAGAAATTCAAAAGAGACTAGAACATGTTAAGCTTAACAAAGGTCCGGGGCCAGATGGTATTCATCCCAGGGTAATTAGCGAGCTTAGCTCTGTGATTGCCAAACCTCTTTCAGGATTCATTGAGATCTGGCATAGTGCCGAGAGACTAATTAGCGAATTGCTAATGTGGTGCCTCTATTCAAAAAAGGATCCCGTTCTCAGCCTCAAAACTATAGGCCAGTTGTCAGGCCTTTACCGTTTGCGCAAGTCCGTGCGTTCCAGCGTGCGTTCCAGCGTCGTCATGGAGGACGCGCGTCGACGCGGGTGCGCGTCCGTCGCGCCGTAATGACGCCGACGCAAGCGCGCCAAACGTGCACAGCGTCTGACGCTGGCGCTGGTATTTCTTTCCACTTCGAATTCCTCTCAGTGCTCGGACATCGCTCTAAGCTGTTGTAAGAAGCCTTTGAATTATTCTATTTTGAAAATACTGGTTTTGACCCTGCTACTGCTTTCGACTCTTCTTCTGTGATAACCCTTGGAACTTCGCTGGATCTTCTGACTCTCTGTTGCCGACTTCTGCTTCTCGTTTGACTACGCCTTTGCTTGAACCCTGGTGCCTCGCTGAACTGATTCCTGTTGCCAAACCCTTGGCTGCCTCTGATTACGGTCTGTGGTTAACCCTTGATTGACTGTTGCTTTTGAACCTCTGCCTGCCTATAACTAAAGTCGTGTTTTATCTGACCAAATCGAACCTGCTTACTCGCTGGCAATCCTACTACTGTCTTCACTTCGCTAACTGGGAAATACCAACTCCTGTGGCATTAACACCCTAACCGCTGTGCCATTATCTACGTACTGTTGTATCCTGCATCTTCGCTCACAGTATATCCAGGCACAAGACTCTACACTTCACCAGCCACAGGCTCCCATACTACACCCCCATTGGTCTCCCTAGTCCCCAGCCAAGGGTGTATTAGTGGGGGAGCCGTAAGGGTTGCCTTCTTGCCACGCCAGTTTCCAGCTCCTCCTCATCCGTGGTTCCGCCTGGTTCGGTAAGTCTGACAGTATGTCCGAGCCCTATCAACATGAACCACTGGAGGAAGCTGGCATTCTAGAGACTCTGTCCCAGCAGATGTCGGTTTTGACCAGAGCTGTACAAGATTTGCAAGGTGGTTACCAGGACCTCCGTGCCCGCTTAACCGATCTTCCTGCTGATGAGGCTGGGGCATCCTCTCCCGGGCGTCTGGAGCCGAAGATTTGTTTACCAGAAAGATTTGGTGGGGATCGCAAGCAATTTCGGTCCTTTCTAAATAGCTGCAAATTGTTGTTCGCTATGAAGCCTAGAACCTATCCCGATGAAAAAGTCAAGGTGGGAGCAGTCATTTCTTTCCTGCAAGGCGAACCCCAAACTTGGGCTCATCGCCTTCTGGAGTTGAATAGTCCCCTCCTGAAGGATGTAGAGACTTTCTTTGCCACAATGGCATCCTTATATGATGATCCGCAGCGTCCAGAGACCGCAGAAGCTGCCTTACATGCCCTTACACAGGGGAAACGTCCAGTGGAGGACTACGCGGCTGAATTCCGAAGATGGGCGGTCGACACGACTTGGAATGAGTCTGCCCTCAGACACCATTACCGAGTGGGGCTCTCAACTCAGTTAAAGGATGAGCTGGCTCGAGTAGGTGTTCCGGTGGCTTTAGATGAATTAATTCTACTCACCATTCAACTCGACAGACGCCTAAGAGAAAGAAGTGCCGAGAAGTCTCCTTCATCTGTATCTCCTGTATCCTGGATGGTCCCAAGGGCACCCCTTCTGGGTACCTCGGTTGCTCCACCCTCTGTTTCAGCAGCCGAGCCAATGCAACTTGGTTTGACTCGTCCCAGCTTGACTCCTGAGGAAAGGTTAAAGAGAAGACGCCTGAATTTGTGTCTCTATTGTGGTGCTGCTGGACATTTGCTGCGGACTTGTCCCCTTCGTCCTGATGGTAACATTTTTTCTACAGACTGTGGTACTAAAGTTTCTGTTCAGTCTAAAGATACACACATTTCTCTTTTGCTCTCTCTGCAGTGGACAAGAAGACGAGTGCAAGTCTCGGCGATCATTGATTCCGGGGCTAGTGGTTGCTTTATCGATTCTACCTTTGCCCGCAAGCATGACATTCCTTTGCGCCCTAAATCCAGATTAGTGATGGTTCGGATGGCGGACGGCTCACCCCTCAGTTCTGGACCTGTTTCTCTAGAGACTGAACCTTTAAATGTGTCAATAAACGGGTCACATCATGAAATCCTTAGTTTTGACGTGGTTCCTTCGCCTCTGTTTCCAGTTATTATTGGGCTACCGTGGTTAAGGGTTCATAACCCATTTGTTGACTGGGGCTCTGGAAAGTTATCTTTGTCTTCTTCCTTTTGTGTTAAGAATTGTGTCCAAATGAAATCATCCTCTCCTCAGCAAGCCTTAGTTTGTGTGACCAAAGATAATCGAGACATATTAACTTTGATTCCAGCTGCGTATCATGAATTCTTAGAAGTTTTTATTGAAGAACAAGCTGACATTCTTCCTCCTCACCGGCCTTACGATTGCCCTATTGACTTGCTACCTGGTTCACCCATTCCTTTTGGTCGCATTTTTCCCCTTTCTGAACCTGAGCTTAAGGTTTTACAAGAATACATTGATGCAAACCTCGAAAAAGGGTTTATCAGACCCTCTACTTCTCCAGCTGGGGCAGGAATTTTTTTCGTGGAGAAGAAAGACAAGTCGTTGCGCCCCTGCATTGATTATCGGGAACTGAATAAGGTCACCATCAAGAACAGGTACCCGCTTCCCCTTATTCATGAACTTTTTCAGAGATTACGTTCTGCAACTATTTTTTCGAAACTGGATTTGAAAGGGGCCTACAACTTGATTCGTGTAAGAGAAGGGGATGAATGGAAGACGGCTTTCCGAACTCGATATGGACACTACGAGTATCTGGTTATGCCGTTTGGGTTGTGTAACGCGCCCGCAACGTTCCAACACTTCATTAACGACATTTTTCGGGACATCTTGGACTCTTATGTTGTGGCATATTTAGATGACATTTTAATCTATTCTTCCTCTTTAGAAGAACACCGCAGACATATGCGGGAGGTTTTTCTTCGTCTTCGTGCACACTCTCTGGTGGTTAAAGCAGAAAAATGTGTGTTTGAGAAAGAACAAATTGAATTCCTGGGCTTTGTCATCTCTACTGGTGGTGTGGTCATGGATGCAAAGAAGGTTTCAGCTATCCTGGATTGGCCAATTCCAAAGGATCGCAAAGCAGTTCAGAGATTCATTGGGTTTTCCAACTTTTATCGTAAGTTTATACGAAATTTTTCCGGTATCATCAAACCTCTTACTGACCTTACCAAACAAAAGATTAAGTTTCAGTGGTCGGTGGCGGCACAATCAGCCTTTGATCGCCTGAAGGAAGCGTTCACCTCAGCTCCAATTCTCGTTCATCCGGAACCATCTCTTCCTTTCATTGTGGAAGTGGATGCGTCAGAAGTAGCAGTGGGAGCTGTCCTATCTCAACGATCTATTCCACAAGGGTCATTACATCCAGTAGCCTTCTTTTCAAGGAAATTGTCAGGGACGGAACAAAACTATGATGTGGCTGACAGAGAATTATTATCGATCAAGTGGGCCTTAGAAGAATGGAGGCATTTTCTGGAAGGTGCGCCGCATCCAGTTTTGGTTCTTACCGACCATAAGAATTTAGAGTACTTACGCTCCGCCAAAAGACTCAGACCTAGACAAGCTCGTTGGGCACTTTTCTTTTCATGTTTTCAGCTCCACATAACTTATCGTCCAGGATCAAAGAACATTAAAGCTGATGCACTGTCTCGGATGTTTTCGCAAGACTCCTCCCAGTCTTTGGAAGCCGACCCGGTTCTTCAGCCAAAATTTTTTCTTTTACTGCAGAAGTCTTTTCTTCAAAGGGTGAGAGAATGTTGTACTCCAAATTCTATTCCCAGTAACCCGATATTAATAGCCCAAGATGGGTTGTTTTATTTCAAGAACAGACTTTTTGTGCCATCGACTCTCAGGGTAGAAGCTTTAAGTTTGGTTCATGATCTTCCACTTGCAGGACATTCTGGGTTTCGTAAAACTCTTGATTTGGCACGACGTCATTTCTGGTGGCCCACGTTGGGAAGCGATTGTGCAAGATTTGTACGCTCCTGTGAGATCTGTGCTAGATGCAAAGGAATCCCCTCCAAACCTTTAGGTCTCCTTCATCCTCTACCTGTGCCAGATCGTCCGTGGTGCTCAATTTCAATGGATTTTATCACAGATCTTCCACATTCTGAAGGTTGTTCTGTCATATTTGTAGTCGTTGATAGACTGTCCAAAATGGCTCATTTTGTTCCTCTCTCTAGCATTCCTTCAGCTTCTGCATTGGCCAAGACGTTTATTCAAGGGATCGTTCGCTTGCATGGAATTCTGAAGAACATCGTCTCAGATAGAGGGGTGCAGTTTACATCAAGATTTTGGCGAGCACTTTGTGAAGGTTTACGCATTGACCTGTCCTTTTCTTCTGGTTATCATCCCCAAACGAATGGACAGACAGAGAGGACGAATCAGACGCTGGAACAATACCTGCGATGTTTTTCGTCTTTTCTTCAGGATGATTGGTTCTCACTCCTTCCTCTAGCGGAATTTGCCTACAACAATTCCATACACTCCTCCACCAAACAGTCTCCTTTTTTTGCCAATTTTGGGTTTCACCCAACGATGATTCCCGGGATTTGTCAGACGGTTTCAGTTCCGGCGGCTCAAGAGAGACTTCAGTTTTTATCATCTAACATTGAGACCATTCGCCAAAATCTGCAAAAGGCTCAGTCAAACTATAAATTCTTCGCTGACAAGAAGAGAGCTCCGGATCCAGGATTTAAGGTGGGGGATAAGGTTTGGCTTTCAACTAATAACCTCAAGATTAGTTGTCCTTCTAGGAAACTGGCCCAACGTTTCATTGGTCCTTTTAAGATCATTCAGAAAATTAATGCTGTTGCTTTCAAACTTGCTCTTCCAGAATCCTTGAAGGTTCACCCTGTGTTTCATACAGCATTACTAAAACCTGTGGTTCCGAACCAGTTTGTGGGGAGAAGATCTTTTGCTCCTGATCCTGTTGTCATTTCAGATCACGAGGAATATGAAGTTGAATCCATTCTGGACTCCAGGGTTAGAGGCAAGAAGCTTCAATACCTAATTAAATGGAAAGGGTATGGGCTAGAAGAAAATTCGTGGGAACCCGCTTCACATCTTCATGCTGCTGACCTTGTAAAAGATTTCCATCGAAAATTTCCAGCCAAGCCCTCTCAAGTTCACGTCCAGAGGCCGCTCCTAAGGGGGGGGCAATGTCAGGCCTTTACCGTTTGCGCAAGTCCGTGCGTTCCAGCGTGCGTTCCAGCGTCGTCATGGAGGACGCGCGTCGACGCGGGTGCGCGTCCGTCGCGACGTAATGACGCCGACGCAAGCGCGCCAAACGTGCACAGCGTCTGACGCTAGCGCTGGTATTTCTTTCCACTTCGAATTCCTCTCAGTGCTCGGACATCGCTCTAAGCTGTTGTAAGAAGCCTTTGAATTATTCTATTTTGAAAATACTGGTTTTGACCCTGCTACTGCTTTCGACTCTTCTTCTGTGATAACCCTTGGAACTTCGCTGGATCTTCTGACTCTCTGTTGCCGACTTCTGCTTCTCGTTTGACTACGCCTTTGCTTGAACCCTGGTGCCTCGCTGAACTGATTCCTGTTGCCAAACCCTTGGCTGCCTCTGATTACGGTCTGTGGTTAACCCTTGATTGACTGTTGCTTTTGAACCTCTGCCTGCCTATAACTAAAGTCGTGTTTTATCTGACCAAATCGAACCTGCTTACTCGCTGGCAATCCTACTACTGTCTTCACTTCGCTAACTGGGAAATACCAACTCCTGTGGCATTAACACCCTAACCGCTGTGCCATTATCTACGTACTGTTGTATCCTGCATCTTCGCTCACAGTATATCCAGGCACAAGACTCTACACTTCACCAGCCACAGGCTCCCATACTACACCCCCATTGGTCTCCCTAGTCCCCAGCCAAGGGTGTATTAGTGGGGGAGCCGTAAGGGTTGCCTTCTTGCCACGCCAGTTTCCAGCTCCTCCTCATCCGTGGTTCCGCCTGGTTCGGTAAGTCTGACACCAGTTAGTCTTACGTCAGTGGTAGGAAGGCTTTTCGAAGGGTTAATAAAGGATAAGATACTGGACTTCATAGCAAATCATAATACTATGAGTTTGTGCCAGCATGGTTTTATGCATAATAGATCTTGCCAGACTTACTTAATTTCTTTTTATGAGTAGGTAAGTAGAGACCTCGATTCTGGGATGGCAGTGGATGAGATTTACTTAGACTTTGCTAAAGCATTTGATACAGTGCCACACAAAAGGTTACTGGTTAAATTAAGGAATGTTGGCCTGGAACATAGTATTTATACCTGGATAGAGAACTGGCTAAAAGATAGACTACAAAGAGTGGTGGTAAATGGAACATTTTCTAATTGGACCAGTGTTGTTAGTGGAGTACCACAGGGCTCTGTACTAGGTCCCTTGCTTTTCAACTTGTTTATTAAGGACCTGGAGGTGGGCATTGAAAGTACTGTTTCTATTTTTGCAGATAGTACTAAATTGTGCAGAACTATAGGTTCCATGCAGGATGCTGCCACTTTGCAGAGTGATTTGTCTAAATTGGAAAACTGGGCAGCAAACTGGAAAATGAGGTTCAATGTTGATAAATGCAAGGTTATACACTAAATGGCACTGTGTTGGGAGTTTCCTTTAATGAGAAGGATCTAGGGGTCTTTGTAGATAGCACGTTGTCTAATTCTGGGCAGTGTCATTCTGTGGCTACTAAAGCAAATAAAGTTCTGTCTTGCATAAAAAAGGGCATTAACTCAAGGGATGAAAACATAATTATGCCTCTTTATAGGTCCCTGGTAAGGCCTCATCTGGAGTGTGCAGTGCAGTTTTGGACTCCAGACCTTAAGAGGGATATAAATGAGCTGGAGAGAGTGCAGAGACGTGCAACTAAATTGGTTAGAGGGATGGAAGACTTAAATTATGAGGGTAGACTGTAAAGGTTGGGGTTGTTTTCTCTGGAAAAAAGGCGCTTGCGAGGGGACATGATTACACTTTACAAGTACATTAGAAGACATTATAGACAGATAGCAGGGGACCTTTTTACCCATAAAGTGGATCACCGTACCAGAGGCCACCCCTTTAGACTAGAAGAAAAGAACTTTCATTTGAAGCAACGTAGGTGGCTGATTCAGTTAATGCCTTTGAGAATGGTTTGGATGATTTTTTGGACAGACATAACATCAAAGGCTATTGTGATTCTATAGTTAGTATAGGTATGAGTATATAGAATTTATGTAAAAGTAGGTAGGGGTGTGTTTATGGATGCTGGGCTTTCATTTGGAGGGGTTGAACTTGATGGACTGTCTTTTTTCAACCCAATTTAACTATGTACAGATGCAGCCACTTTGGTTTGTCTGTTTGACACAGAATAACTAAACACAGATATCCCATTTATCTCATTTAACACAGAAAACTGCGTCACAACATCCCATCTAATTAAGGCATTCACCATTGTTCACAATGGTGCTTTGGTATGCTAATGGAAAGGTTAAATGCATTAAATGAGTTAAGATGACTTTAGATAACGCAGTTTCTTCAATTAACCATGAGTCATGACGCATTTATCTCACAAATCCAAGTGGCTTCATCTGTAACTATGTAACTATTAAAAAAGGAGGAAAACAGAATCTGATGATGTCCATAAATTCAAGACTTCAGGCTGTCATTGCCAGCCAAAGGTTTTCAGCCAAGTATTAGAAATGAACATTTTATTTTCAGTTTTTTAATTCGTCCAATTACTTTTGAGCCCCTGAAATAAAGTGATTGTGTTAAAAAAAAAAAAAAAAGCTTTAGTTCCTCACATTTTAATGCAATCCTTTTGCTCAACCCACTGAATTAAAGTTGAAAGTCTGCAGTCCAACTGCATCTGAGTGGTTTCATTTAAAATTCATTGGGATAATGTACAGAACCAAAATTAGAAGAAAAAAAAAGTTCTGTCCAAATATTTATGGACCTAATGGTAACATGCTTATGGAAACAGTAGTATTTCAGCAGTGCCATGAAGTTTATTGGATTAACAGAAAATATGCAATATGCATCATAACAAAATTAGACAGGTGCATAAATTTGGGCACCCCAACAGAGATATTGCATTACTTAGTTGAGCCTCCTTTTGTAAATGTAACAGCCTCTAGACGCCTCCTATATCGTTTGAGGAGTATCTGGATTCTGGATGGCAGTATTTGTTACCATTTGTCCAAACAAAATCTTTCCAGTTCAGTTAAATTTGATGGCTGCAGAGCATGGACAGCCTGCTCCAAATCATCCCATAGATTTTCGATGATATTAAAGTCGGGGGACTGGGATGGCATTCCAGAATATTGTACTCTCTGCATAAATGCCTCTGTAGATTTTGAAGTTTGTTTAGGGTCATTGTTTTGGTGGAATATCCAACTCCTGCAAAACTTCAACTTTGTGACTGATGCTTGAACATTATCCTGAAGAAATTGTCAATATTGGGTTGAATTCATCCGACCATCAACTTTAACAAGGGCCCCAGTCCCTGAACTAGCCACACAGCATGATGGAACCTCCATCAAATTTGACGTTTGAGTGAGGTGTTCTTCTTCTGCCATGCAAAGCGCTTTTTGTTATGACCAAATAACTACATTTTTGTCTCATCAGTCCAAAGCACTTTGCTCCAAAATGACTGTGGCTTGTCTAGATGAGCCTTTGCATACAACAAGTGACTGTTTGTGGTGTGACTGCAGAAAGGGCTTCTTTCGCATTACCCTGCCATAGGGTAACTGTACTGTAAAAGGAAACCCATACAAACATAAAGGTAAATAATAAATAAAAAAAAATATAGTACCAAACTCGAATCCAAGACCTCTGAAGTACCTACTATGACACAGTGATGCCTTACTGAGCATGCCTATGTAAATGAGCAGAAATGATGCTTGATCCTAACTAAGCTGCATTTATCCGATTGGGTTTATTTAATGTTTTAAACAATTTTAACAGACTATGCTTAGTGAACCAAATTAAAGAAAGATGCCTTATTAGGGAAACCTCGGGTCCCAAGTATTCCAGTTAATAGATCCTATACCTGTACAGTTGTCAGTAAATACAACAGAAAAGGGACAGGCAACATGGAGACAGCTTGCAGTATAGCACCATACATAGTCTAGTCCATTGCTGTCCAACTGGTGGCCCGTCGGCCCCCAATGAAAGTATGCCTGCTGTGTCTGCTTACCATGTGTAAGATTTAAAAGATATAATTACAGAATTTAACTGGCCCCTGCATTGTTTACACCTCAAATTCAGATTATAAAATCCTGCATTGTTCACACATGCAATCCCCCCGCATTGTTCACACATTTAACACCTCTATTCTTTAACACTGTAAAGCGATGTACCGTTAACACTTCAGACCCAGACTGAAACTGGCACCATAGTTCACCTGTTCACACCTCATATAAAATGCTGAACGGTCACCAGCATTGTGTCACTGTATATAGTACATCTTAGAGTGGTCCTGATAGGTTTCCCCATCTCCTGCTCTGTTCTGCCTGCCCTATGCTGCCTTGGTGTGCCATACTATGCCTGCCCTATGCTGCCCGGGTGTGCCATACCCTACCTGCCTTATGCTCCCTGGGTGTGCTGTACTCTGCTGCCCTATGCCCCCGTGTGTGCCATACTCTGCTGCCCTATGCTCCTTGGGTGTGCCGTATTCTGCCTGCCCTATGCTCCCTGCTTGTGCTGTACTCTGCTGCCTTATGCTCCCTGGGTGTGCTGTACGCTGCTGCCCTATGCTCCCTGGGTGTGCCATACTCTGCCTGCCCTATGCTCCTTGGGTGTGCCATGCTCTGCCTTTGTAACATACAGTAAGCCTGATAGGGGTTTGTTAGAATTTGAAAATGGGGCCCTTAAGGTGTTTAATCATGTGCTGGGGTGCTGTGTTGTCCACAGTGGAGGATGAGGCATATGGATTTAATGTCTTAATATGAAAACTTTTTTTCCACATACGAGTGATATCCCTGCAGTGGGCACCAACCAATTGGTTTTTTGGAATGCTAAAACAATTAATGGGACATGGTCTTATAGTAACATGGGTGTCGTTTAAAGAGATACCGACAACAGAAATTAAACTCTTTTTTACATCAATCAGAATATAGCCCTTGAAAGCTACTTCTAAATTTGCCATAAATTATTTGCACAATGCTTTTACATTACCTGTCTGATCGCCATTTTCCTGTATGAGAGGGCAGCCATACTTGTGCAGTAGGAGTCAGTCAGCATTAGAATCTCTAACTGACAGGCTGAGATGGGACAGTCAGGTTGGCAAAACAGTCAGGTTTAGAAACTTCAACTAACAATTTCTTACAAAAATAAACCTCTCCGCAAAAAACGATCAACATGACCTACAGGTAACTTGTAGTGTACATTCATATTTTAAAAAGTAGTTTTTTAGTGTCAGTATTGCTTTAAAGTGGGTGTGGTTTAAAAACAGGGCATGGTTAACACTGGCTTCCATTATTGGTCCTCCACCATGTAGACCAAAAAAATGTAGACCAAAAAAAGTTAGACAACACTGGTCTAGTCAATCATTTCCCCCCAACCTTAGTACCTGTAGTAGCTGGTGAGGCAGAGTGACCTCCAGCTCTGCAAGTCTATGTGCTGGGTCTTCCTCATCTTCTGGCACATCAAGATCTTCTTCTGGAATGGTATCCCATTTACCTTGATGTGCTACTAACTGATGCACAAGTTCATACTGCTCTGGCAATGCCAGGCTCACCAAAGTCTGTTTTCCATGACGGAAACGGATGCGCCTTCTCTTACAGCACTCTGAATCACAATTGATAGGAAGCAGTTGGTCACCTAGCAAGCAATTGGCTACACGTCCCCGACTACTGCAACTCTGTCCTAGGATGAAGATACAAGGCCGGCAGCGGACAGTGAGCTTTAGATATTCCTCCTCTTGCCTGGGAAAGGTGATGCTGTGTAGCGGGCCTAAAAATTATCAGAAGATAAAAAAAAAATGTTATTGTCTACGAATTCAAATTTTTAATTTTAATTTTGCAGATATTAATGGGGTGGTTCACCTTCCAAACACTTTTTCAGGCTAAATATTTTCAGTTTCATCCCCTGAAATTAAGACTTGTTTCAATTACTTTTTATCTTAACGTTTTTCAAAATTTAAAGTTTAATGTTCCTGTCTCTGGTGTGGAGTCCGTCAGCTCAGTAATTCAGGTGCTGATACTGAACTGTTACAATTTTTTAACATTAAGTGGATACATTTTTCAGCACCAACTCTAGAGTATTAGCAACTATTGTATCAATTCAAACAGCCGCTTGTAATGAAATTCAGGGATTCAACTCAGCAGGGGCAACAGATCAGATATGTAAAATTAAAGGGGCGGTTCACCTTTAAGGTAACTTTTAGTATGTTATAGAATGGGTAATTCTAAACAACTTTTCTTTTGATTTTCATTATTTTTATAGTTTTATCATTATTTGTCTTTTATTTCTGACTCTTTGCAGCTTTTAAAATGGGTGTCGCTGACCCCTTCTGAAAAGCAAATGCTCTGTAAAGCTACAAATGTATCGTTATTGCTAGTCATATTCCAGTCTCTTATTCAAATGAATGCAATTGTGACCCTAGCTACCAGATTGCTTAAAATGCAAATTGAAGAGCTGCTGAATAAAAAGCTAAATAACTCAAAATCCTTAAATAATAAAAAAACAATTGCAAATGGTCTCAGAATATCCCTCTCTACATCTTACTAAAAGTTATCTCAAAGGTGAACAGCCCCTTTAAACTTTACACTTCAATATTAGAAAAATGATCACGCATTGCAAAAAAAGTCAGGGGCTACTATAACCTTGAACTGTCCTGATGAATGGTGCTAGACACAGACGAAAACATATGCTGGCAAGCCCAGCTATGGAATTTACCAGCACAAGCAATTAGACATTTTGAATATTATCTTGGACAGATTTGCATGTGAGCCAAACAGACAGCTATCATATAAGGACAATACACTGTATTGCCACCCTCCTATTGTTCAGGCAGACAGCCTGATGAACAGGAACAGCAGAAAGCAAAAAATACAATGTAGCCCCTCTTCCTTTCCTCATTTGCCAATGCATCATATACTAATGTATATAAAGCACAGGCAGTTTTCTAGCATAGACAAGCCCTTATCTTACAGACAGATATCATTAGAACAACATTAAAACAACAGCTGTACACAAACAAACGTATCTGTGCATCTATGGCCAGTTTAAGGAATAACACAAAAGAACAGGGCTATCCGGCACTCATAGCCCATGATTAAGTACCCCCCAGAGGGTACGAAATGCATAGGGCGATGGATATACATTTTACATTTTGACTAATAAAAAAAAATTTTTAACTAATATTTTTGGCCCTGTGGATCCTTCTGAGTGCCCGGTAGCCCTGTTTTTTTCTGTTTATCCTGGTTAGCCGCTCCCTAAAGCTGGGGGTCTGGAGCACCTGGACCACATCTACTATTCAGAGAGATATTTACATTTCATTCTGGAGCACCACGTTTCTCCTATTATTGTTATCAGCTTAAGGAATAGCCTGTAAGGATGAATATAAACAGGTAGTTTTTTTTTCAACTTGCAAGTATGTTGTGCAAAGATTTAGCATATAAACAGTCTCATCACAAATTACAATATTGCATATATGAAGAATCTTTATATAAAGTCATATATACATACATAATGTAAGGGAAGTTGAGGTGCACAATTATAATATAGGCTTTTATAGAGAAAAGGGGTTAAGAAAGAAAAGAAAATAAACTTGTACATGGAGTTCTCATTAATACCTGGAAGGCGAAGGATTGCCTACTTCGCTATCAAATACTGATTAGATATTGAAGTCAGAAAAGTGGTACGGGGTGCCATGGGTCCCAAATTTGGGATAAACAGGTAGTTTTAACCACCACTATCAAGATGAAAGCCCCTCTGACTGTCTCTACAGCAATTAAAGGGTTATGAGAAACATGTTAATGGAAATACGATGTGAAGTGGGCCATTGCTCTGAAATGCTCAGTTTGACGTTTCACAGAGGAGGTCCATCTGTCACCAGTTTATGTGCTTTCTCCAACAAGTTTCTCATAGCTCTGGAAAAGAAGTGGGGCAGAAGAGTGCCTTGACTGTAATTATTTTCAATCTTAATGCAGTGTTGGTAACACAATTGTGCCACACAATTTAGCCTGAACTTAATTACATCAATGAGGCAATGTCAGATGGCTGACATGACCCCAATTGAAACTGTAAAAAGACTAAGCCCAAGTAAGTTAAACCAGGGAGAAGATGATCTGTACCGCAATTGCTCAGAACAGCAAAATATAGCCAGAAGCCTTACACAACCTATGCATAGAGACATCCAATTCTGGTATGCAGGAGCTATTTTATAAATTGGTTTGGCAGTATGGCCAACTTGGCAAGAATGCTAATCAAAAAGTATTCTTCTATACATACCAATGTTTATCACCATTAATTTGAACAGCAACCCACAAAGCAGGCGACTAACACAAAATGCCAACTGTCATGTTTTTAGGCAACAATTGCCAGATGTTCGGTTGCAATGGAACCATTAGTGGTACAGGCAACAAAATACTTCAAATATATATAGGTGCCATCGGGGCTGGACTGGGACTAAAAAGCAGCCCGGGCAAAAAAAATCAAAGCAGCCCACATGTAAACACTCGATGGTCTTGTACTCATCCACTTATATATTGGGGTAAAACTGCAAAAAATTATGTGCATAAAGAGCTGCCTCTCTCATTTAAAGTGATACTGACATTAGAAATTTCCATTTCAAAATATTAATCTACAATAAAAATTACATATAGGTCAAGTTAATCGTTTTTTGCCGATACAGTAGTTCTTCTTTTGTAATTAATTATTACTTGAAGTTCCTAAACCTGAATGTGTTGCTAATCTGACTGTCCCATCTCAGCCTGTCAGAGTCTCTAATGCTAACGGACTCCTGCTGCACAAATATGGCAGCCCCCTCATAGAGGAACATGGGGGCAAGAAAAGTAATGTAAAAGCATCAGGCAAATACTTTTATGCCAAATTATAAATAGCATTCAAAGATAATGTTATGATGAATATTAAACAAGGTTATGTAATGTAAAATATGTTAAAGATTCTGCAGCCTTGTGCCTTTATATGGTCACAGAACCCCTCAGTGACTTCGAATATCCTAATCATTTACAGTAGGGGGTACATTATTCCTTATAATACATGAGTGATACTCAGAGTTCCCTGTATAACTCAGCCTGCAGCCTTGCGCCTTTATATGGTCACAGAACAACCCCTCAGTGACTTCTAATATCCTTATCATTTACAGTAGGGGTACATTATCCTTTATAATACATGAGTGATACTCAGAGTTCCCTGTATAACTCAGCCTTGTGCCTTTATATGGCCACGGAACCCCTCAGTGACTTCGAATATCCTAATCATTTACAGTAGGGGGTACATTATTCCTTATAATACATGAGTGATACTCAGAGTTCCCTGTATAACTCAGCCTGCAGCCTTGCGCCTTTATATGGTCACAGAACAACCCCTCAGTGACTTCTAATATCCTTATCATTTACAGTAGGGGTACATTATCCTTTATAATACATGAGTGATACTCAGAGTTCCCTGTATAACTCAGCCTGCAGCCTTGTGCCTTTATATGGCCACGGAACCCCTCAGTGACTTCGAATATCCTTATCATTTACAATAGGGGGTACATTATTCCTTATAATACATGAGTGATACTCAGAGTTCCCTGTATAACTGTTCAGTTAGTGTGCTTTGAACCTTAAGGTGGCCATACACGCACAGATATCATATGAGACAAGTTTCATACCATGTTTGGTGCGTGTCTGGCAGGAGACGTGCTGACCAATATCTGCAGAAGGCATGGGTATCGGTCGGCTTGCAGATTAGCCCAGGAAGATTTTGATCAGGCACCTGAACATCAGCCACTGTTAGTGATGAATGTAAAATACAGGTAAAATTCTATTATCTCAACTTGTATATCTGACTATTCAGTTCTACACGTGTGTATTGAAATTAACGATCTTTCTTTGTTACGTCTATGGCCACCTTATGAATGCATGTCAGATTCAAAAGCAAACATTTTGACCCCTATGTCCCCCAAAAGTATTAGACTTGACTAATTCTCTAATGCTGTTAGGCATGTGACTCCCTTTAGGGCTTAAAAGAAAACATACCACTGCAGCACCTCTTTGTTGCAAAAAGTGAAACATTTCATTTATTAGTTGTCTGATCAAATTAAATTATTTTTTTTATATGTATATTGTTTTGATATTATGATCCTATGTTCCAGCTCCTAGGCATTTATTAGTACTCTGAGTGCACAGATCGCTGGCTTCTCCTTTATAGCTCATGGAAGTGGTAGATAAATAGAAATCCATCCAAAAAACAAAGGGAAAAAAAAGTTCACAATATTTTCCTAGCTGTGTAGAAATGTAACAGAGCTTTACCAAAACTATTTTTTTCACACAACAGTATAAAGTGTTTTGTAATGCGTTTTAATGAAATTTATCCTGCCGATTCCTGAACTAGAGGAAGCCAGAAGAGGTATGTGCCTTGTGCCCCTGGCCCTGTCTAGGCACATGCCCATTTTGCACAACCGTAGTTCCAGTCCTGGCAGCCAGCGACCTCACTGCACAACTGAGTGGTATGGGGAATTGAGGACATCTTGCCGTGCTTCTTGCCCATGGTTGGGGAAAAGGAAGGGGCCTTTCACTAAACTATGTAACAATGTAAATTGTAAAATTAAATTTTTGGATAAGAATATTTTTTAAGAGGGGGGGCGCAGTTTCAAGCTTAATGTTAATGGCAGCACTTGAAACTTGCTCAGTGTCTGGGCTTATAAAACTCCTGCAAAAACCTAGAAATCTAACTGCAACACGGAGCCTTGGAACTAACCATGGGACCCTTTACCCCAGCAATAACTAATGGGGCAGAACAAAGCCCAAAAGAGGGCCTCTGGGGGAGCTGTGAAGCTGGGTAAGTTTGCCCGAGACTGGGACCCACCTTGCAAGATGGCAACCGCGGCCTACCTCCACATTCTACAGGATCAATGTCCAAGTCTGAACCAGCGCAACCACCCAAACAGACGTTGGCAGACCTCTTGTTGGAAAGTAGAGCTTCCAAAGACTCCTGTACCAACCTTATCAGCATTAGCATAGATAAAAATCGATCTAATCATAAAGCAAGACATGCAAAAGCCCCGGGAAACACAATCACTACAATGGAGCAGAGAACAGGTGCTCTGGAGGACATCTGCAACCCCCTTTCCAACAGGCTACAGAAGCCATAACTGATGGTACCTCCAAGTCGGACAATCTAGAGAATAGATTGCGATGCAACATCGGCTGTCCTGAGCAAGTAGAAACGAACTGTGCCGATCATTTGTGGAAAATCGACTGACTGAGACCTTCTGCAGAGAGACATTTTCCACAGCATTTGCCATTGAGAGAGCTAGATTAGAGGTCTGGCTCTCGAATGGCAAGATTCCGAAATGCAAGGGATACGGATGTCCTCCTCACCCTCCCCAGGAAGAAACCAATGGTGGTATAGCAAACTGCAAAAATCTCAATCTTCAAGGACTTTTCAGTTGAAGTCCAACGTCAGCATGCTGACTTCATTGAAGGGAAGAGGAGAATACAAGAATCTGGATTAAAGTACTCCATGATGTACCGTGGTTGGCTTAGAGTCGTCGCTGGTGACCAGACCCACTTTTTCACCACGCGTGGATTGAAACCAGGAAGTAAGATCACACCAGAACGCCTTGGTGCACTGACCCTGATGGTAGCTGCTCCACTTCTTTGCCAGGCCAGCATGTGATACAACTCCATCCTGTACTTGATTGCCCAACTTACCAAACTTGCAAAAAATTGATGATATGCTGGCACAAACGACACTTAAATACAACCAGGACGGGCTGTTAATGCTCAGCGTAAAACTGCATTAGATCTTCCCCATGTGTACTTCAACATGGCAGGTAAAATTCTAAGCAGGAATGTAAGGCGGTTGAATGACGTAATCAAAAGGCTGGTCTTAGATCTGGAAAAAAAAGTCAGGTGCCAATGTAGTGCTCCTTTAGACGCACTAACAAGGGAACAGACTAATGGTGCTCAAAAGGCAGAGGTTGGGCTAGGGATACCATGCCACTTATTCCACCCCACTCATCTGGAGTAGCCATCCTGATAAGAAGAGCGACACCATTCAGACTTGAAAACTTGCAATCGGACTTTAAGGATCGATATATGTTTATCCACGGGAATATACAGTCCCTTAAGGTAATCATTGCAAACATCTAGATCCCACAACCCTACCAAAATGAATGCATATCACACCTCCTATACGTCAGCTCTAAATATCCTCAAGCAACAGTGATAGCCATTGCTTTAATACCATTGCTTTAATACCAGCATCGCTGAATAGGCTTTGCAGGGACCGCAACAAGCACACAGATACACTTACAAATCTGTCCCTGCTGAAGTCTGGGGGATTATATGAAGCATGGCAGAAAACTCATCCAGACCTTAGGCAGTACTCCGAATTGCATAGGTGATCTCTAGATTAGACATGGGTATACTTTCTGACATTAAATACCTCCCAAGAGCAGTATCAGACCATGTACCCATAGAGTTTTGGCTTAGTGTGCCCTCCCTCACAAGTAGACCTAGGTGATCCCCTCTTGGCTACATATCCTAGACAACCAACAGCAACTGAAGGAGGATATAGCAGAGTTGAACTAAATAAATGAGGGAGTTGTGGACCAATTCACGCAAGGGGAGGCTCTGAAGGCTTTTGTAAGAGGAACTTTTAACTCAAAAGATAAATGGGTTTAGAAAACGGACTTTGAAAACCAGGTTGCTTTGCTAGAGGATGAATGGACAGTAAATCTTGACCCCAATAAGTTCAAACAGCAGAGGAACAACTTGCATAATACTTTAGGGAAAAGGCACAGTGTAAAAAACCTATTTTCTAAACTAAATATTATTGAATTTGGGGAGCAGGCTGGGAAAATGCTGGCACACCTGGCTAGACTGCATTCAAACCCCCCCCATTACCTTACTTAACACCCCCACTGGAAAACTTAAATCCGATCCAGCCCAATTCCAGCAAATCCTAAACAGGCTTTTATACCTCGCAGTACACCTCCCGGTTAGAATGGATAGTGCTTCAAAAATAGACCAATTTTTGCACTCTCTTAACCTTAAACTCCACTCTGATGCCAACATAATTCTGATTGAAGTGCAAGAATGCATAAAATCATTCCCTAATGGTAAAGTGGCAGGGGCTGACGTTCTGCACATAGAATTATATAAGCTTCAATGTAAGATACTGGACCCCCAACTGCTAACAGCGTATAAGTGAATGGCTACCACCATCAATGTATGAAGCCATGGTTGCCCGAATACGGAAACCGGGAAAAGATGGCGGCACGCTCCTAGTCATATAGCTCTATTTCACAGTTGACAGCCGATATCAAAATATTAGCTAGGATACTTGCCACAAGGCTAAAAAAGTCAGTGAATATAGTTGTGGATAAATCAATAAGGCTTCATGACAGGCAAAACTACAGCCCTGAATGTCAGGCGTCTATATCTGAATCTGACAGTCCCCCATACTAATGCTAGCTCTAGGCAATAGCTGCACTTGACATTGCTAAAGTGTTTGATACAGCTGAGTGAATGTAGCTGTGGAAAGGTTGTTAAAACATGGTAAAGCTGTTTTATGCATCTCCCACTGCAGCACTGCGACTTGGAGCAACCACTACACAATAGTTTTGCCTAAAAAGGGGCACAAGGCAGGGCTGCCCCCTATCCCTCTTCTGTTCTCAATAGGCATTGAACAATTTGCCACAGTGGTGCGGCAGTCCCAGGATATACAAGGATGGTCCTCACATAATAATAGAGTAGATCAAATTCAGCTGTATGCCGATACTTTAGTGTACCAGGGGGGATGGTCAAATCTCAGGTCTAAAAATAAGACCATCCAAGTAGGTCCCTGCTATTGATGGATACCCAGGGAGCAAACGAAGACCTTACGGAATGCCCATTATCAATCTCCCAGAAAATTACTTATCTTGGAGTGGAAATTGAACTGCCAATCCAAAATTACAAATATTATCCCTTAACAAAAATGGGTTGCAGAGAAATTCAATGCATGGAGTACCCGTTAGGCCAAGTTGGCAGGATCTAACTAATAAAAAGTTTTGTGCAACCCAAACTGATGTATAATCTTTGGAATGTACCCCTACCAGTTCTGCAATTGTGTTTCAGAAAACTTGAGTCAATGTTTCAAAAATTGTGTGGGAGAATTTTGGGGTATTTCATCAAAACTGACAATTTTGGGAAAGTGTAACTCAGTAGTTTGGAGTAGAAAGACATGGTTACCCATTTGGATTTGCCCGAATGTGTACTTTCCAAAAATATTTGTTGTGGGGGGGTACATTTAAATGTACTGAATTATCAGTAGCTGAAGTAATCTGCAGGACTTAATTTGGGGGTCTCTAATACAGGGGTCCCCAACCTTGAGCAACACTCCGATGTAAAAAGAGTTGGGGAGCAACAAAAGCATGTAAAATGTTCCTGGGAGGTGCCAAATAAGGGCTGTGATTGGCTATTGGTAGCCCCTAAATGGACTGGCAGTCTACAGGAGGCTCCATTTGGCAGTACATCTGTTTTTTTATGCAACCAAAACTTGCCTCAAGCCTCGAATTAAAAAAATAAGCACCTGCTTTGAGGCCATTCACAAGCTACTGGTTGGGGATCACTGCTCTAATACAAGAAACTTTGGCAATCCTATGCACATTGGACATTAAAATGTTCAGTGAACCATTGGAAGAAGTAGAAATTCACAAAAACTCATATTTAGGAAACTCAAGTTCTCCTGAGAAATAGATGTATAGTTTTCCAAGGGAAACTAAAAATCTCCCCTTCCCCCCTTAGAAAATGCCCCTACATTGAGAGAACACAAAATGCTCAAAAAAACATTTGGAACAGTAACCCTAAAAATGAAACACAAACATAAAATACTTTTTTTTTTACCCTGCACTGGTAAAAAGTGTATTTGTTTCAGAAGTATCACTATGATTTATATAAATAAGCTGCAGCAATTTAAAGCTGGTAAGGTTGCCAAATGAGCAGATCTTTCCTAGATATGCCCATCTTGAGGTGGGTGATATTGGGCTGATATTGGGTTACAGGCCTTTGAGTTGTCCAAAAAAGGACATGTTTACACAGCAGATGAGCTCTGTAAAATACAATGGCCTTAGCCTTTATTTTAGGGCAGAGCTGTCCAACTGGCAGCCCGCGACCCACCCTTGTGTGACCCCCCACCTACCTGATGTGTTTGCTTACCATGTGTAAACTTTAAATTGTATCATTACAGAGATTTACTGGCCCCTATAAGTTTAAACCTCAAATTTAGACTAATCCCCTGTACTGTTCACACCTGAGACCCAGACTGAAACTGTCCACATTGTTCACACTTTATACATAATGCTAATGGGGCACCAGCACTGTGTCACTGTATGTAGTACATATTAGAGTTGCGCTGTTTTGCCTTCCCTATGCTCCCTGTGTGTGCCATACTCTGCCTGCCCTATGCTCCCTGTGTGTGACCTGCTCTGCATGTGGAACATAAGCCTGGTATTTGTTCTGGGGGTTTGTTAGCATTTGAAAATAAATTATTGTTAGGGGCCCTAAGGTGGTTAATGTGCTGGGGGTGCTGTGTTATCCAATGGGAAAAGGAAGCATATAGATTTAAGTGTCTTAATATGACAACTTTTTTCACATATGAGTGATAAGTGATTTCCCTGCAGTGAGCACCAACCATTTGGGTTTTTTTGGTGTGCTACCACAATTAATGTGGACATGGTCTTGTGGTAACATGGGTGTGGTTTAAAGTGGGTGTGGTTTAAAAACAGGGCGTGGTCAAAACTGGCTTCCATTATCGGCCCTCCACTATGTAGGCCAGAAACATTTAGGCCCTCTGTACCACAGAAGTTGGACAGCACTGTTTAAAGGGAATCATTTTTAATAGTTTAATTTGACTACAATCAGGAGTCATCTTGGCTCACCCTGCATATGTGTTGAAATGGCCAGAAAGAAGCATAATTTTTATAATAATCTGGTTAGTTTTTGTAGATGAGGAAGCTCCAACACGTCCAATTAGAAGTATAGAGCACCAACCTATTCTGCGGCACTTTACAGATGTATACACCATTCCCTGTGGCAGCAGAGTTTACAATGTAAGGTACCTAATACATACAAATTTGTCATCAATGTTATCATGAGCCAGTTGGCCTACTTGTATGTTTAGGAGGCAAGGACAAAAATCTCTTGCAGAGAGATTTGCCTATATTTTATGTAAACTTAAAGGGACAGTTTACATATATCTTTTCAATATGTTCTAAATTAATTGGTCAATATGGCTTTTTCTAAACATTTTTAATAAAAAACAAATATCTATGGTTTTCTTATTTCTGGCTCTACTTTAGCATTTCCTGTTACAAAGAGTATATATACGAAGAGCTGAAAAAATTAATTACCAGTTGAATGAGAAGCCTCGGATAATGAGCTGCTCAAATGCTGAAGCTTAGTGAAAGAAGGGGGTTCTTTGCTCAAAGAAAATATTTTTTTCAGCACAAGTCCTATTTATTACACTAAATTTTTAGAAAAGGTGTGTTTAGGGATTTAACACTCACTGCTCTGTGCTTGATACGTCATGAACAGCCCTGTAATATGCAATGGCAAGAAACATCAGAAATCACTTACAATGTATTGTTGTTTATATAAACAAAGTAACATTTATTTTCATATTCGCATTTCCTTAAAGAAACTTGAATAAAATAGTCTTTGTTTACATCTTTCCAAAAGAAACATGACAAGCCATTAAATCCCATGTGATCAACTCTTCATGCCTCTAGACAAATAACTGTGTACACCATATAATCTTACAAAGAAACACAGAGATTCTACATAAAAATAATGTTCTAAACTGACCCCTAACATTCCTCCCTGAACAAATAAAAGAACAGTGATGTTTTTGTGCTTTCTGCGGTTTTGGTGTCTTTTGTTGCTTTCAATCAATCCAGATGTATAATACACAAATACCTTGCATTCTGAATGACCTGCCTCTCAAGGACAAAGCTGCAGGAACCCAAAAGTAGCAGGAATAGCCAACAAGGTGCACAACAACAGACTGAAAAGACAGAATTCTGCATTTCCAGCATATAAATCTGGCCAGAGTGCTTTTTAGGCATGGTAACAGCAACAAAAAGTACTACCACTCCAGAAACCCATATATTTAAGTAAAAATTGAGTATTGAACTTTTACCATGTGTTTTTACTGAAATTAATAAATTTTGTTTTAACTGTGATGTGATAGGGTGCCAAACAGTGGTCGCTGTAGACTTTGTATATAACAAGCCTATGATTAAGGGATTGACTCCCGAAAGGAGTTAGGCGATTGATATCTGCAGAACACTGCAATAAACCTGCCTTTTTACCGGAGTGCTGTCCTTGCTTGGTTATTGATACTTGTTGACAGTGGGGACGTTGTGAAAAGAGTACCCGGATATACACATGAGAGCAGCTATGGAAGTGTGAGTTTGGCAGATAAGCAGTCAACAGAAGTAGCAGAATCAGTAGCTTAAACTTGACCATGTATGGTCAAGAGTAAATGCTTATATAAGTTTTTGCTCTATGAGTATCTGCATGTGTGCCTTTCAAGTCGTCCTTACCTCCAAAAAAATAAAATCATGTATGTATAAACTTAAATGTGTGTGTGTTTTTGTGTGACACCAAGGGGCTGATTTATCAAATTGCGAATTTAAATTTTAATAAATAACAACGCATATTTATCAATAAATAAAAGTAGAACTGATCATGAATACGCTTCCAAAAGTCCCATATGAATGAACATGAGTGATCTTATTTTATTAAAATTTAAACTCACATTTTGATGAATTTGCCCCTTATACTAATGCCACATGTGGGCTGCAATTGGCCTGCTAACATATGAAGGCCAAGAATCAGCTCCTACATGGGCATTAGCCTCCTGTCAGTTGTGTTGTTTACAGAACTGTGCTGAAATCAGCCGTGTGCTCCTAAGCAGACACAATGGTTCTGGGTGCAGGCTGGACAGGAGGTCAATGCCCGCATAGGAGCAGATTCAGTGGAGGCCAGGGCCCGCACCCCCTCAGGGCCCCCCCAGCAGCCCATGCGCGCCCGTGCGGCACTGACAAATGCGGGCAGTATGGAGGGGGGCAGGGCTCGGCTGCGCGTCACGCACCAGGGCCCGCCCCCCTCCAGTTACGCTACTGAGCAGATTTTAGCAAGCCGATTTCAGCCCCCGAGTGGCATTAGATTAACTGGTGCAAGCAGGCAGAAATCCTTGCACAGAGCTGAAGGATTACCTATTTTGAGTGCCCTGAACGCAAGTATACTGCCAAACTGAGCCTCCTGTAGGTTGACAGTCTACATAGGGGCTACTAAATGGCCAACCACAGCACTTATGTGACATCTGCATTTTGCTCATTGGTAAAAAAAAGGTTGGGAACTCATGGCTTAGGCCAATGGAGCATTGGCTTCACTACCTTCAGCCTGCATTTTTTTCTGCACATGAAGAGAAGTGGATTGGCTCACTTCCACAGCTCTTTGTATCTGCACTAAAATTAGGTGCAGGTACACTGAGCAGAGCAGAATTTAGCCTGGAAAACATGAAATCATTTTGGCCCAATCTCTGTTTGGCATACCTGCACTCAGGCAGGAGCTGTACTTTTCAGTGGAGATGCACAGAGATGCAGAGGTGAGCAGAACCGCTTTGCTCAGCCTGCATTAAAGAAACAGTAACACCAAAAAATGAAAGCGTTTTAAAGGAATGACAATATAATGTATTGTTGCCCTGTACTGGTAGATCTGGGTTCTTTGCTTCAGAAACACTACTATAGTTTATATAAACATATAAACAAGCTGCTGTGTAGCCATGGGGGCAGCCATTCAAGCACAGGATACACAATAGATAACAGATAAGAGCTGAAGAATCCCATTGTATACTACAGAGCGTATCTGTTATCTGCTGTGTAACATGTGCCTTTTCTCCTTTTTCAGCTTTCAATGGCTGCCCCCATGGCTACGCAGCCGCTTGTTTATATAAACTATAGTAGAGTATCCGAAACAAACACATCCGTTTTACCAGTGCAGGGCAACACTATATTATATTGTCATTACTTTAAAATACTTTCATTTTTTGGTGTTACTGTTCCTTTAACAACTGAGGCAGAGAGTAGTGGAGCCAACATCCTGTATGCCCTTGGCCTTAAAGGACAGTAACCAAAAAATTAGTGTTTTAAAGAAACACTGCTATAGTTCATATAAACAAGCTGCTCGTGTAGCAATGGCAAAAATTGAAAAAAGGCTACATGGCACAGGTTAAATAGTGGATAACAGATAACACCATTATAGTCTACAAATTTTATCTGCTGTGTAACCTGAGCCTTTTCTCTTTTGAATGGCTGCCCCTGTTGCTACACAGCAGAATATTTGTATAAACAATAGTAGTGTTTCTGAAGAAAACAACAGTTTTACCAGTGCAGGGCCACACTACATTACATCTGTGTCCACCATGCTATGCTATCAGCAAGTTTGAGGCCCACAGAACTATAACCAATCTCCCTCAACATGGATGCAAGAAAAAAAATTGCAGAGAATTGTAAAAGTTAGGCATCCCCCAATTTTTAGTAAGAATTTTCCGAATATAACATTCTTCTGATATTGAAGTGTAAATCTGTAAAGCAAGCTATGGGGGGTGGGTCTAAACCAGTGGTCCCCAACCTTTTTTGTCCCAGGGACCAGTGTAAACTCCTACATTTTTCCAAGGACCCGGGGGAGGCGGGGGGAGCATGAACCGCACCGCTTATATTTTGTGTGTACCGCGCCAAATTCAGATGAGCCAGCATCAACGTTTGTGCGTGCCACGTCAAGTACGGACTAGGCTCGGCAGCCCAGTTCAAGTATGTCTGCTGTCTGGAGTTTGGGGGATCCCTGCTGTAAACTGTTCTAAATTGATACATTTAATTGATACATTTCTTATCATTGGCCCTGCTGAGCAGAATCCCTGAGTTTCATTAAAGGCAGCTGTTAGAATTGATACAATAGTTGCCAATACACCAGAAATGCTGCTGAGAAATGTATCAGCTAAATTCTAAGTTCTTCACCTGAATTACTGAGCTGCCAGAGACAGGAACATTAAAGACTTAAAACTTTGATTTTGGAATAACCGTAAAAAATATAAAAGAGAAATCAATTGCAAAAAGTATTTATTTCTGGTGAACAATTTGTAAACAACACAACTGAAAAAGTATTTGGAAGGTGAACAACCCCTTTAACAGTGTTGAAAAATTATTTCATAGTACACTTAAAAAGTTAGAATACACTGCCGCATACTGCCTCTTTTTCCTTCCAGTAATACATTTCAAACTGTATGTACTGCAGAAAAGCACAGTGTAAGGAATATTACTAACCCTAGTGGTGCGGCGGGGACGCCCGCCACGCCGCTCCTCTTCTCATGCGCCGGGTCCTGTCTAGTGAGCGTGCGGCGCGCACTTCCGGGTCTAGTAGGCGCATGTACGCTGGCGTGATGATGTCAGCGCGCAATGGCGTGAAATTTGAAAGTTTAAAAGGGACCTTCCTGCTTTTTTTTACTGCCCGTGATAGGATTGATATCCTGGTGCTTCTTTTGCTTGCTGATCCTGACCTTGATTCTTGTTTGATAACCCGTGTTTGACCCTGCTTGTATACTGACTACTCTGAACTCTGAATATTGACCCAGCCTGAACTTTGACCACTCTCTTGCCTGATCCCATCTGTCTGATTGATACCCGGTTTTGACCCTTGCCTGCCTGACGATTCTGATATCCGCCTGCCTCGATCCGGCCTGTCTGACCATCTGCTTGCTTTGACCTTTGTACCGTGACCTTCGGCCCAAAGACTCTGCTAACAGCCGTGCCCCTTCGCCAGCCAGAAAATCTCGCCTTGCAACCCTCGTTAAGTCCAGGTGGCACCCAAGTAAGCTGAGGGCTCCTCCCGAAGCCCAACGGTGGTCACACTACTGGTGAAGCCGAGACCAGGGTGCTTGGCATTTGTTCTGGTATCGGGTGCCGGCCGTGACACACAGGGTCCTTACTTTTGGTGCTATTTTTTGGGCCATAAAATGCTGTGGCAGACAGCTTGCAACCTAGTAGGTCAGGCTGCTGAGATGTTCAGGAGGTTCTCAGTTCTCAACCAGCTGAATAAGATATTTGATTTAATTTAACTTGTGCCAGGTTTAAAGTGTAAACAAAACCCTTTGCTATATAATAGAAAACAGTCAGATATATTGTGAAGTCTCTAGAAACCTATAATATAGTATTTTATACATAAAGATGGATACATGCATGTAATGTTTTCAGTTTTGGGCATTACTTGACATTTAAACAAAAGAGAAATGTGGAACATTTCAAACATCCATCAAACTATCCTGAAATTGAAATCTCCTCTTCACTGCTCCCATCACCCTCTCTCAATCTAAGCACACTATCTTGTATTGTTAAATCTATTATCCCCTCTCATTCCATCAAACAATACACTGCTCGCACTGTCAAATCTAGGTCACACCTTGTCTCACTCTCATTATTACTGTTACTTGCAGCTGGGGACGTCTCCCCAAACCCTGGTCCAACTCACTCATTTGTACCCTCACTTATTCCTACTCTCAGGCATTCAACAAGGTCTTTTCCAGTCTCTCAGACTTTACGTACTTCTAATATTGCAAACCTAATTCACATAAAACCAGCACCCTCCATACCTTTCTCATGTGCCCTCTGGAATGCACGGTCAATCTGCAATAAACTAACAGCAGTCCATGACCTCTTTATAGCTAAATCCCTTCACCTTCTTGCAATCACTGAAACATGGCTCTCACCCTCAGACACTGCTTCACCTGCTGCCCTCTGCTATGGAGGCTTCTCACTTACTCACACTCCTAGACCGGATGGCCGTCATGGCGGTGGGGTGGGTTTTTTTTCTCTCTCCCAAATGCAGGTTTCAAAATCTAACTACACCGTCTTCTCTCTCCTTCACTTCTTTTGAAGTCCACAGCATACATTTGTTTTCTCCAATCTCTCTGCGTGTTGCTGTCATATATCGCCCCCCAGGTCCCTACTCCACCTTCTTGGATCACTTTGCTGCCTGGCTTCCATACTTTCTCTCCAGTGAGACACCTGCTCTCATTTTAGGGGACTTCAACATCCCCATTGACAACTCTGCTTCTGCTGCCACCTCTAAACTTCTCTCTCTAACAGCTTCATTTGGTCTCTCTCAGTGGACCGACTCACCTACCCACATCGAGGGTCATGCTCTTGACCTTATATTCTGCCACTCATGCTGCCCATCCAACTTAATAAACTCTCCCTACCCTCTGTCTGACCATCATCTACTCTCCTTTCAGATACTGCTTTCACCTGCACCTTCACAACCATCTCTCTCTACCCATACGTACAGAAACCTTAATGCTTTTGAACCACAACAATTATCAACAGTATCAGCACAATCCATATCTCATATTAATACTCTCTCCTGTCCCAATATGGCAGCTTCTCTCTACAACGATGCCCTTTCAACAGCACTTGACTCCCTTGCACCTTCTACCACCCGTCACAGCCGGCCAGCTAAACCCCAACCCTGGCACACTAGTGTAACACGGTACCTCAGAAGATGTAGTAGATCAGCTGAGCGACGATGGAGAAAGTCACGAACTGATCCTGATTTCATCCACTTCAAATTCATGCTCTCTTGCTATAACCGAGCTCTATCATTAGCCAAAGAACAATACTTCTCTTATCTAATATCTACTATGTCCTCCAAACCACAGCAGCTGTTTGCCACATTTAACTCACTCCTATGCCCCCCTCCACCTCCTCCACCTATTAATGTTACTGCCCAAGACCTTGCTCATTTCTTTAATGAAAAAATCGATCTCATTAGGCTGAGCATACCGTCCGACAACAATCTCAGACCAACGTGCAGTCCACTCACATCTACTTTGCACTCCTTCACCCCTGCAACTCTAGAGGAAGTCAGCAAACTTCTAGCCAGCTCAAAACCCACCACCTGCTCCCTTGACCCCATACCCTCTCGCCTTCTCCACCCAATCTCTGATACACTCTCTCCTGCACTTACCCACCTATTCAATCTTTCACTCTCTACTGGTACCTTTCCATCATTATACAAACAAGCACTAATCACTCCTATCCTCAAAAAACCTTCCCTTGATCCCAGCTCTCCCACTAACTATCGACCGGTCTCCCTTCTTCCATTCGCCTCCAAATTACTAGAAAGGCTTGTTTATAAATGCCTGATCCAGCATCTCACTCACAACTCCCTCCTCGACCCCTTGCAATCTGGCTTCCGCCCATCACACTCGACTGAAACTGCCCTCACCAAAGTAACCAATGATCTTCTATTGGCAAAGTCTAAAGGTCATTATTCCATTCTAATTCTACTAGATCTCTCTGCAGCCTTTGACACAGTTGACCACACACTCCTCCTTGACATTCTACACTCAGCTGGCATTCGGGACACTGCTCTTTCATGGTTTACATCTTATCTGTCTGACCGTTCCTTTAAAGTTTCCTTCTCTAACTCTACTTCTACTACTTTCCCACTCTCTGTTGGAGTTCCTCAAGGCTCTGTTCTTGGCCCCCTGCTGTTCTCGCTCTATACAACTTCACTAGGAAATCTCATTCAGTCATTTGGACTTCAGTATCACCTTTATGCTGATGACACCCAACTCTACTTGTCTACTCCTGATCTTTCTAATTCTCTCCTTTCCCAAGTCACAGACTGTCTTTCTGCTGTCTCCTCCTGGATGTCACAGCGCCACCTGAAACTGAACCTTTCTAAAACAGAACTCATCATATTTCCTCCAAGATCTTCTCCTGTCCCTCAGATATCACTCACCGTAAACAACACCACCTTTCATTCCACCACACAGGCACGCTGCCTAGGAGTTATCTTAGACTCTCATCTGTCTTTTTCACCACACATTCAAACACTTGCAAAATCTTGCCGTATTCAACTGCGCAACATTGCTCGAATACGACCCTATCTCAGTTCAGAATCAACTAAAACACTGATTCAGTCTCTCATCATCTCCCGCCTTGATTACTGCAACTTACTCCTCACAGGTATTCCAACAAGTCACCTTTCACAACTCCAATCTGTTCTAAACGTGGCCGCTAGACTCATTCATCTAGCTCGCCGCTCAACATCAGCTGCTCCCATTTGTATGTCCCTTCACTGGCTCCCAATCTCTTCTAGAATCAAATTCAAATTACTTACACTCACATTCAAGGCCCTTAATAATGAAACCCCTCCCTATATTTCATCTCTAATCTCCAAATACACTCCTTCACGAAACCTACGCTCTGCTTCTGATCTTCGCCTCACTTCTCCTCTGGTCACTTCTGCCCATTCTCGTCTACAAGACTTCTCTCGGGCTTCTGCTTTTCTCTGGAACTCTCTGCCACAAGCTGTCAGACTTTCTCCTTCCTTCCAAACTTTCAAGCGCTCCTTAAAGACCCATCTGTTTAAAGAGGCCTATTCGTTGTACCTTAATTAATCATTGCTGTATCAAAAATGACAAAGTGTTTATATAATCCTAATGTCTCAATTGTACCCTAACCTTTTAGTTTGTAAACCCCATTGTACTCTGTAATCCTTGTCTGTTAGCCACCATTTATTCCCTGTTTGCTATAACTGCAGTAAAGCACTGCGTATCTTGACAGCGCTATATAAATAAATGATGATGATGATGATGTGGAACGGGATATGTAGCCACCCCTTTCTGATATTTAATGCAATAATTTTTTTAAATGCAAAAATAGAAAGTTATATACAAATTCTAATTGTTTCACATGTGATGGTGGTATATATGTGACAACAGCGGTCAGTGTTGAGTAAAGTGCATTTTACACATTTTATACAGATGTGCACACTGTAAAGTTAATATACACAGCAGTGCAGCAGTTCATGGCTGACTTTCCCACTAAAGTAAGGAATTCTAGATGAAGCTACCATGTTCCATATGCAGTGGTTACTAGTACAGGACTTCAGTGCCTTTTTCCAGGGACAGAACTTGAATTCTCAATAATAAAATGCCCTCTGACCATGCAACAGAGCACTCACGTTCCATACTCTATTTTTTTTCTTTGTTAGCTCTATTGAATTGCCACCTGTACTCATTCATAACCAAAAATTTCTTTTAAACTGGATTTTTTTTTTTTTTTTTAAATCGCAAAATGTCTGCTCTTCACCTTCATAAATGTTTGCACTAATGTTATCTGTTATCCACTATTTTCAATTACCTCCATTCCTATTCAGCAGCTTGTTCATATGAACTATAGTAGTGTTTCTGAAGCAAACTTCAGTTTTACCAGTGAATGGCAACACTACATGATATTTTCATTACTTTGAAACAGTTTAATTTTTTGGTGTTACTGCTCCTTTAAAAAAAAACAAAAAAAAACCTAACCTAAAGAACAATGTGCATATCAAATGATTGAAAAAGCATTTTGAGACGCATTGTATACCTGCGTTCGAAGCCTAGGCGAATGGCACACGTGGCTGAGGATCAACTTTTCTGCACCTGTGTTCTTAGCCTCACTTTTGTTCCTCTGCAGTGACAGGAATGTGGTCTCCCTGTGTCTAGGAATTCTTCACAAAGATGCACAGTTTTGCGTTTTTGTGCCCAAGAGTCCTGTACGGAACCAATTTTTAAAACCCGGACCTGCAACCTGCACCCATACCCACAACCTGAATTTTTGCCTGCTTGGACAGACCCGCAACTGCCTTATCCGCAACTCTCTTACCACCATTAAACAGAATCTGCAGTTGTTGCAAATCGGAAGCAACATCAGATGTGGGCGGGACAGAGTGGTTTTTAAAAATTGTGCAAATCGTCAAATATCCGAGAAGCCACTAAAAATTTAAGATGAATATATATTGCAAAAAGTGCCCATAAAAGCACTCTCACCAAAGATATGACTATGATGTCCATCTTTAGACAGTAGCAAAGAGGGTGTCATGCCATTAATGCCACTCCCATGCCAACCTGCATCTGATATTTTGTTTATAAAACAAAAATGCAATGAATGAATTGCATTTAGTGAAAACCCTTTACAATCTCCCTCCTTAAAATGAGATTAGTATGAAAATCAACTGTAAATGGAGGAAAGCTTGAATGTGCCAGAGATGTGTTACAGTTTAGGCCAGTGTCACACTTCCTGCACAGGGCACAAATCCACCCAGGGTGGGCAGTAACAGTGAAATGCCAGTGAAGTCAATGATAACAGGCATGAGTGGTATCAGCCAAGTGTGACCTTGGCTTTAAAGGGAACCTGTTACCTTAAAAAATAATTCCAAATCCTATTTTATGAGAAAAATAAACTTCACTTACACTATAAAAATTATTTACATTTTTTTATACTTGGAATTCATAATGACAGCAAGCAGGCAGCAGCCATTTTGTGAATACTGTTATTCAAGCAAACTTTGCATCATGCCAAAATCTGATTTATGTGCCATGTTCTGGCTAAACAATTAGATGGCGAGAAGCGAGGGGGAATGTGAGGAGTGCAGCGACATCTAGGAAATGCAGAATGGAAAGTGAAAGTAATTTCCTTTCCCGCCCCTATGCCTAAGGCATAGAGGAGGGGCAGCCAATAGATGATTGACGGCTGAGAATTTTAAAAGGATTTATTTGTGAATGTTTTAAAAGGAATTTTGGTTTCATGTTTAATTTGAAATGTACTTTTATTATACAGCATTTTATGTCTGGGTGACAGGTCCCCTTTAAGGCAGCCATTTATAGGCCAATCTGGTACACTCTCTCTCCCACCGATTGGCCCACAGGTCGATTGGGTATAGAGCATACTCTTGGCGCACACAGTACAGCAATTTTTAAATGTCCTGATTGTTGGTTACAAAACTATTGCGGATATGGCCACCTATAGTGGGTCTGAACCCTGTTGATGCACTTAGGTGGCAGGTTAGGGGACAATTGCTCTGTAATGTTCACTGCTGCATTTCTGAAAATTGTCTAACCTTCAAATGCACTTAGCATTAAAGCAAACGAAGGGGCATATCTGAGCAATTTTGCAGCTCAACTAGTTGAAAATCATAGAGGCAGAAGAAGTACTGGGCCACTGTGCCACTGTCCTAATGGTACAAACTGGGGGATAACAATTGCTACAGTTAATACAGTAACAAATATTAGGCAGAATGGGTAAAGAGGGCAAAATGTCTGCCCTTAAGTGGAAGTCTGTTTGGGTCACAAACTCCAAAAGGAAAATTTGTTACAATAATAGCAACTTCAAATTTAAAAAGCATAGGTACACAAGTTTTAATTGCAATTTTATATTAACAAACAGTTATGGAATCTATTATCCAGAATGAGACCTGGGGTTTTCCAGAAAATGGATCTTTCTGTAATTTGAATAACTATAAAACATTCAAATATTTAGGGACAGATTTGAATGGTAAATTTGATTTTTTTTCTTTGGTTAAAACTGACAATTTCAAGTTTAAAACCACCAACCTGAATTTTAATCCAAGATTTATCATCCCCCTACTCTGAAAACAACTCAAATTTGATATGTCCCCACCTAGAACCTGCCTATTTCATGTACAAGTCAATGCCAGAGGTCCATTGACCCATTTAAAGAGGTTAATAGACTTGCTGACATTCAAGTTTTTTTTCAGGGTAAAACTCCATTCGAATTGCATTCTAAACAAGTTTTCGGGAATTAACATTCAATTGACTTTTAGGGGCATATATATCAAGATTCGAATTGAAAAAACAAAAAGACCAACCGAAATGAAGTAATTTTTTTTTTTTTGGTGGAATAGGTCCGTATTTGGCCGAATTCGAATAGTACGAATCGAAGGAATAGAGCATTCGATCAAATTTGATTCGAAGTTCTTCCCTAAAAAAAAACCCTTTGATTTGAGTCCACCAATAGACTCCACATAGGTTCTAGGTCCCCCATAGGCTAAAACAGCAATTCAGCAGATTTTAGATGGCAAATGGTCGAAGTCAAATTTAAAAAAAGAGACAGTAAATGATAAATTTCGATATTTTAATTTCGACTATTCCCTAGTCAAAGTACACAAAAAATAGCTCGAAATTAAATTTTTTTCATTTGAAAATTCACCTCGACCTTTGATAAATCTGCCCCTTAGACATTTTTCAATAAATAAGCTCCCATTGGAGTTGTGAGTAAATTCGAGTTGATTAGAGTAAAAAAAAAATCACATAGCTCTACAATTCGACCTTTGATAAATAACCCCCCTAAATAAAGCTAATAGGAGTGTTTTACCACAAATATGGTTTATGCAGCTTTAGTTACAAGATACTGCTTTTTTATTACAGAGAAAGAGGAATAATAAAATAAATATGTTTAAAATGGACTCTTTCGGAGATGGCCTTCCCATAGTTTGGTGCTTTCGGGAAACCAGGTGTCCGGATAAAAGATCCCATACTTTTATAACATCAACGAATATAAGGCCTGGGGGGGAAAGGGATAGAGAATAGAAGTCATAACTTGAAGTCATAACTTGTGTATGCTATGGATTGCACAGCAAGGCATTTATTTCCTTTCTACTGAGGGTGGTAAACCATGGGAGCGGACACCAATGCAAAAAGTGCACCAAATGGTAAATACAAGTTAAAGGAGAACATACCCTTTCTTATAAATTTTGATTATGGTAACAGCAATGTTAAAGAATTTGCAAAATCACTTATTAGTATTGGCTCTGCTGCGGTCTGCCTGCATTTTTTTTAATCAGACAGAAAGAAACTGATGCACTCTATGTGGCCATTTGTAAACAATGGGCAAATTAGCACCTGTGTTTATAAATGACCCCAGCATCTCCTTGTAGCTGCACTGACAATCACAGCTTCTGCCTGCATACAGCTACACTGAGCAGAAGCAACGATCAGCCTGAAAGCAGACAGGTGGAAGCTGTGATTGTCAGATCAGCTAAAGGGAGATGCGGATTAAAGCAGAGCCACTCATCTCCAACACAAGGCTCTAAAGCAAACAGAGAAAACGATTCCGCGAACGGTTAGGGGCTGAAATTGGCCAGCAGATTTCCGCATGCTGGCTTCAGTCCCTAGCCTAAAGCTGGCCATAGACACAAAGATACCATTGTATCAAAGGTTCATAAAATTTTCAGGCCGTGTTTGGATTGTCCAATTATTCTTGTAACATGTGATCAGTCATTCAATCGATTGAACAGGTTAAAATAATTATATCGGCTAACAATAAGATCACTGCATTTATTGACTTTCTGACGAAATCAGTCGGACATAACTTTCGTAAGATTTTGGTCTGTCAATGAATGGGCCGAGCATCGTGTGATTTGTTCTCTTTACTACTTTATATTAGGGATGCACCGTATCCAGGATTCGGTTCGGGATTTGGCCTTTTTCAGCAGGATTCAGGAGAATCGAATATGAATCCTAGTTTGCATATGCAAATTAGGGGCAGGGAGGGAGATCGTGTGACTTTTTGTCACAAAACAAGGTAAAAAATGTTTTCCCCTTCTCATCCCTAATTTGCATACGCAAATTAGGATTCAGTTCAGTATTTGGACGAATCTTTTGCGAATGATTCGGGGGTTCGGCCGAATCCAAAATAGTGGATTCAGTGCATCCCTACTTTATATTAATCTAAATAATTTGTTGCAGGTCAGGTCAGGTCAGGTCATAGACGATCATTCCTCCAACATAAGATATTTGTACTTAGGCTAGGGCCAGACGCTACAGAGTCTCTGCAGAATCTGCTGCCTGGCTGCTCCCCATCTTTTTATGTAGGCAGGGTGGATTTCAGAGTGAAATGCAGCGGGGGAGTGGATTCTTGGTCAACGTTTCTCTGCGTGTCAAGAGCCGCAATTGTCTGGCTATAGCCCAAGGCTTGCTTGCTGTTATTAGCCCTTTCCACGTGTAGTTCCCAATAAGGTACATAAAATAACAATGCTACATTGTGAAGACCTAATTAGGTGGCAATGAAAGTTCCTTTGAACTTTTTTTTTTTGTTGTTCAATGCATAAACCAAATCAAACAGTATCTTTCCAATGCAAATTCTTTTTCGTTTGTAAACCAAAATGATCAATCCCTAATTTAAAAATTATAGAAAGTTCTAAAAAGCAGTTTTCAGCTTATGTCTCATAGCAGCTGATTATCAAGGTTGCAAAATGTTTGGGGTTGGAGTATAATAGACAATATGAAATTAAATATTCTAAAATTGGGACTTAAACCCCCAGCCCATAGGCCCTAGTATATAGATTATTAAAGATCACACAATAAATCACCATGAATAAAAAAGCAATATTTATTCAACACCATGCCATGATACCCTAATAAAAACATCTTAAAAACAAGCAGTGCTGCATGTTGGAAGAGAGATCCCTCAGATTATAAATGTAATGGGTGCTGAAAGCACCATTCACATATATAGAAGAAACAATCAAGCAGATCTGCACAAAATAGGAATCTAAGAAAATACTCCGATATTTGTGTGTGGGCAGACGGCCTAAATAAATATAATTGTATCTTATGGCAGACACAAATGAAAGGTCCCAGAGTCTGTGGTGCACACCATCCCAAATTGTATACGAGTCCAAGGTTCTAAATATGTTTGGCACCCTCCATGCCTTTGTATCCGTATATGGCCCAATAGTGATGGTTAGTGAATGGGCATGGTGACCAAATCTAAGAGTGAACTAGCCAGTGTCCAATGATAATGAGGTTGATGGGTGGGAAATCAAAACCAAATAGTGGGAACTAGCGGTTCATAGCAGCTGATTATCACCAAATCACTGTGTAGTAATTGACCCTTGCTTAAATGGGGAGATAAAAGTCAGTGGAATGCCCCGGGCTTTGCAGCGTTGTGCAGCATGGAACAAGTGGGGATTCCCTTCTGGAGATCGGTCTTGCGCCAAACTGAGGAGATATAGGCGTACTTGTGACATAGAGGCACTTTGGAATTTGGACAGTGACTCCATTGGACACACAGTCTGCAATATGTTTCCGTTCATTTTACAAATATTACAAAGCCTGGGGCATTCCACTGACTTTTTATCTCACCATTTAAGCAAGGGTCAATTACTGCCCAATGATTTGGTGATGACTGAACAGCTAGTTCCCGCTATTTGGTTTTGATTGCCGACCCAGCCATCTCATTATCATTGGACACTGGCTAGTGCACTCTCAGATTTGGTCACCACGCCCATTCACTAACCATCACTATTGGGCCATAGCAGCCATATACTGATACAAAGGCACGGAGGGTGCTAAACCTTGGACTCGTATACAATTTGGGATGGAGCGCACCACAGACTGTGGGACCTTTCATTTGTGTCTGCCATAAGATACAATTATATTTATTTAGGCCGTCTGCCCACACACAAATATCGGAGTATTTTCTTATAGATTACTATTTTGTGCAGACCTGCTTGATTGTTTCTGCTATATATGTGAATGGTGCTTTCAGCACCCATTACATTTATAATCTGAGGGATCCCTCTTCCAACGTGCAGCGCTGCTTGTTTTTAAGATGTTTTTATTAGGGAATCATGGCATGGCGTTGAATAAATATTGTCTTTTTATTTATGGTGATTTATTGTGTGATCTTTAATAATCTATATCCTAGGGCCTATGGGCTGGGGGTTTAAGTCCCAATTTTAGAATAGTTAATTTCAATTAGTTTGTTTGTGGACACCCTGACCCATATAGCCCTACATTATCATTATTATTGTTGGTTGGTTTTTATAACCCGCTTGAGAAATTCTTGTTTAAATAAGACATTATCAAACAAAAAGTGTATTGCATAGACAACAAAATTTTTTTCACGAGGAAGGAGTTTATCCACAAACCCCACCTAAAAGAAATATATATCCAACATACTACATACAATTGCTGACCAACTTTTTTACATGAATACACACACGCGGATTAATTTTAGTCAAAGAAAACTGGGTTAACATAAGCAGATATAGGGAGAGAACATAAACTCCTTAAAGCACCCAGGTCAGAAAAATAAATACAATATACCTCCTGAGGGATCTGTACCTATCAAGTAGAATCAATTGCAATCACAATTGTTGTCTAGAATGTATATGCAAAAAAAACCCCAAACAGCTGGCTATAATTACGCAATGAAAAATAGCAAAGGCGCCACCTACACTTTGAGGGACACCTTTGGACAGCTATGTCCTAGAACACCCAGACCACCATACCATAAACACAACGGAGCATAATAGTTACATTATGGGATACCTACTAGCTTAAAAAACATTTTTACATCAACAAATAAAAACCCAAAGTATTAGGAAAGACAATACAGACGCATAAAATAGACCAAGCTCCTGAAATGTATTGTGATTTAAAGCACTTAAAAGTTAAATCACAACATGGCAGATTAAAACAGGAACTACTTTGGCAAAGTAGCCAGGCTATCAGAGAACTGAAAGGAGAGTTGCTAAATGATAAGGGGAGAAGGCCCAGATACAACTGCAACAAGCAAATGAAACACCTGAGCTACTAGAAACAAAGTCCCAAAATTTAAGTCTCATGAATATGCATACTACAAAAATTACAATTATTTGATGAAAAGACAAATACAATTTTTCCTGCATGTGTTGACACCTTAGAAAATGTCTCCCAATGCAGCTGACAAACTTGAAGGCCTGGGAAAATGGATTTTGCAGTTTTGTAAGTCAATATTTCCATACTTAAAACGTGGGGCTCATTTATCAACACTGGGCAAATTTGCCCATGGGCAATCAGATTGCTGCATTCATTGTACTGCTTGCAGCTGGCTTTAAAAAGCTAATCACTGATTGGTTGCTATAGGTAACTGCCCGTGGGCAAATTTGCCCAATGTTGATAATGTTATAACTTTTTGTGGCTAATTTAGTAGATTATAAAAAGTAAGCTTTTGTTATGACTTAAGATTCTTTTTTCAGTAACTGTATAATAGAGCAACAGAAATGCATTAACAATTTACATATAAATAATTGCTGCACAGATACATTTCAACCTCCTTCGTCTGAGCTAGCAGAGAATACCGATAGCCATAGATTAAAACCGGATTAATATCTGTACAGGAATTTATTTTACATATAATTGTAATGATTTTCCAGTTGCTGTATTATATTGTGTCTGGCAGGGGTGTAACTAGAACCCACAGGGGTGAGAGATGAGCCACTGTTAGTTATGACTAATGCCTGAAGAAGAAACCTAAACATTAACATTTTAAGAAATACTCTAGATTTTGTGGTTTTGGAACTATGCCCAACACAGTACAAGACTACTACAATGTTTAAATGGCCAGATCTCTAGAAGAACATAAATTTTAATCTATATGTTCTTCCACAGCCGCAGATATCCTCAGACACGCCCACAAGGGAAATTCGAATTCCAATAGCCCAAGTTCCCCATTCTCTCCCGCCGCATAACTGTTTCCAACTCACCAAACTCTCCTTCTGCGGTGGAATTGAGAGGTTGATAGTGCTGCGAGTCGGTAAAGGGGTAGTTTGCCGACGCTTGTTACACGCTGTCTCCAAGTTTACCTTGTAGAACGGAGATAGCCCGCCAAAGGGGGAGAAACGCGTGGAGACATCAGCTGCAGGGTGGAAAACGGGATACCTGCTCGGGAGCCGCGAGGGGGGTCATTTCTAGTGCGTTTCCGTTTGACCTTCTTCCGCGACTGTGACAGGAGGGCGTCGGAGGAGAGAACAGCAGCAGCTGTCAGAACCAGACCGAAGCTTTCAGAGGGTCACAATCAGGAATAAAGATTTGGCGGGTTTAGCAACAACTGTACCGTGGATGTAATATCATGGGTGAAAATACTGATGGTGAAAGTAGTAATGATATGGCTTGGCAGGATGTTAAGAGAAAAAGAAAAAATAGGAATACTAGCTCAGAAAGTTCTACTGTAGGACAAGAGATGGAGGATAAGAATAAAAAAAGAGCAGCTAAGAAAAATGGGAAGGAATGAGGAAGAACAAGCAGAGTGGAAAGTATTGATAACTTTCAAAAAAGAAGGAGTACATTTTCATCCACTTAAACTGACAAAAGCTATAGAAAAAGAAATGGGTTAAATAAAGTTTGCTAAATTCTTAAGTAACAGGAGACTATTGATTTTTGCTAAAGATAAACAGCAAAGAGATAAATTCCTACAGGCAGAAACATTAAATGGAGAAAGAATTAATACACATATCCCAGGAAATGCAGCTAATATGAAAGGTGTTATATATGATGTTCCACTAACAATGAAAATGGAAGAAATAATGAAAGAAGTAAAAGGAGGAAAAGTAGTGAAGGCTACAAGATTACAAATGAACAGAAAGGGGGTTAAAAGTGATAGTTTATCAATACTTCTAGAATTTGAAAAAAATATGCCAAAGAAAATCAAAATGGGATATCTGAGCTATGATGTAAGGGAGTATATTCCAGCCCCATTGCGATGTTTTAAATGCCAAAGATTGGGACATACGGCAGGCCAATGTAAAGGAAGACAAAGATGTGCTAGATGCGGAGGGGAACATGAATACGGTAAATGTGATACAGATGCAAAAATCAAATGCTGTAACTGTGGTGGTGAACACAGTGCGGCATTTGGAGGGTGCCCAGTGCAAAGACAGGCTAGAGAGATACAGAAATATAAAATAAATAACCAAGTCTCATATGCGGATGCAGCTAAAAAAGTAAAGGAAATAGAACTTAACAGAAGCAGAGCAACAGTTATAGAAAACCCAAGCCAGTCAGTAAGAAGACAGTCAATAGAAATTCCATCATGCGCAATAAATCAACAGCAAACAGAAATAAACCCATGGGTCAAAAAGATAAAGAAGGATACATTAATTGTGGATAAAACCAATTTTGTAGCTTTCATATGTAAAATTGTGAATGTAGCAATGCAACAACAAAGAAAAAGTGATCGAATAAAGACAGTTGTGGAAGCAGCAACAGAGTTACTAGGGATTAAAGATATTAAAGCTGAAATGATACATGAAATGTTGAATCCTACCAACTATGATGGACTGTCTCAAGGTGATTAGTCTAATGATGGTATTTCATATCCTCCAATGGAATGCCAGAAGTTTAATAGCGAATGGGCAAGAATTTAAAAAAGTTATAGCAGATATGAAAAATACACCAGACATTATCTGTATTCAAGAAACATGGCTAAGACCACATTTGGATTATGTTCTGACAGGATATAGTTACACAAGATGTGATAGAAGATCAACACAAGGTGGAGGATGTGTAACATTTATTAGAGATTCTATAGCATACAGAAGAATTAATGTTCCAAATGAGTATGAATGTGTAGCAGTAGAAGTATGTAGTCCCAGAGGAAACATAAAAATAATAAACTTCTATAATCCCTGTAAGAGATTATCAATGGAAATGTTTCAAGAGATCAGTGGAAGTGTGGATAGAAGAGAAATATGGTGTGGAGATTTTAATGCCCATTATACTTTGTGGGGAAGTGATCATGTAGATAGAAATGGGGAAATAGTGGAAGAACTTATGGATGAGAGATCACTAGTCTGTATTAATGATGGCAGTGGCACTAGAATAGATGTTGTAAGAAATACAGTTTCATGCATTGACCTTACGTTGGTATCAGGAAATATAAGTAACATATGCGAATGGAAAGTAATGAATGATATCACAGGAAGTGATCATAATATGATTTCATGTACTATAAATTTTGAAATAAAATTACAGGAAGGATATATAGTAGAGAGATGGTGCTTTCATAAAGCTGAATGGGAAAAGTTTAGAGAACATTGTAAAGAGCTTATGGAAACAATATCGATGGAAGGTAACATAGACAATTGTGCAGAAACAGTGACGCAATTGATTGTAAATGCTGCAACAGCGTGTATCCCCAAAAGTAAAATAAACGGGAAAAAGAAGATGGTTCCATTGTGGAATGATGATTGTAGAAATGCTATAAAAGATAGAAATAAAGCTTTTAGAACATTAAGGAAACAAATGAGTCAAGAGAATGTGAATGAATATCAAAGAAAGAAAGCAATGGCACGAAAAATAATTAAAACAGCAAAGAGGAATGCTTGGAGACAATTTTGCTCAGCTATTGGTAGAGAAATAAGATTGGATGATGTTTGGCAGATGATTAAAAAAATGAGTGGGAAAAGGAAAAATAACAAAATTCCAATGTTAGTTGATGAAGAATATTTGGCAATTACAAACAAGGAGAAAGCAGATCTGTTGGGTAAAAAGTTTGCAAGTATACATAATGGAAATCACTTAGATGAAAAGCATAAGCATCAGAAAGAAGATATTTTGAGGAAACATCCAGATATATTAAAGAAAAGATGTAGCGATGATACTAGCATTAATATGGATTTTACAATTCAAGAATTGAAAGCGGCGTTACAGAAAAGTGGATATACGGCTCCAGGTCAGGATCAATTATGCTATGCAATGTTCAGAGAACTATCAGATGAAGCCTTAGAAATTATACAAAAACTATTTAACAGGATATGGCAAGAAGGCTTAATGCCTAATAATTGGAAAAGTGCCTTAATACTGCCTTTTAGTAAGCCTGGCAAAAACCCAGATAATGCAGGAAATTACAGACCTATAGCACTAACATCGCATTTGTGCAAATGGATGGAAAAGGTGATTGTCCACAGACTAACACATTACTTGGAGCAAAGGAAATTGATTAGTACATATCAAAATGGTTTTCGAAAAGGTAGATCTACTATTGATGCGCTAGTGAAAGTTAGCAATGAGGCAGAAAAAGCAATCAGCACAAAGGAAGTTATGGCTATAGTGTATTTTGATATAGAGAAAGCGTATGACTCAATGTGGAGAGAAGGACTATTGATTAAACTTCATAAGATGGGTATTGGTGGGAGAATGTACAATTGGATATTACATTTTTTAACTAACCGAACAATCAGAGTTAAGGTAGGAGATGCTGTATCAGATGAGTTTAATATTGAGAATGGTGTTCCGCAGGGTAGTGTTATTAGCCCTATTTTATTTAATATTATGATAAATGATATCTTTGACAATGTTAGCATAGATATAGGGTCCTCACTTTATGCAGACGATGGAGCTATATGGAAAAGAGGGAAAAATACTAAACATGTGATTAAGAGTATTCAGAGTGCCACAATAAAGGTTGAAAATTGGTCATATGAATGGGGTTTTAAGATGTCAGTTGAAAAATCATGTTACATGTTATTCTCCAAAAAGAGAAGATTAGACAATATTGAAATTAAACTATACGGTCAAAATATGATAAGGGTAACAACATTTAAATATTTGGGGTTATGGTTTGATGAGAAATGTATATGGAAAACACATATTAAACAGATTATGACAAAATGTAATAAAGTGCTGAACCTTATGAGATCAGTCTCTGGATATAATTGGGGAGCAGATAAACAATCGCTACTAGATATATATAGGGCCTTAATACGATCCAGTATTGACTATGGATGTATAGTATATGGAGCAGCAGCAAAAAGTAATCTAGAAAAACTAGATAGAATACAGTATAAAGCTCTAAGACTCAGTATTGGAGCTATTAAAACAACGCCGACCAATGCATTGCTGGTGGAATCTGGAGAATTACCACTGCATCTGAGACAATTAAAACTGGCATTATCATACTGGGTTAAGCTAAAGGGATCAGGAGAGGAGCAACCCGCGACAAAGGTGATAGAAGACTGCTGGGAATACTCGCAGAAAAGAAAAAACTCAGGATTTGGTTGGAATATTAATTCGGTAGCAGAAAAATATGGGCTAAACAAGTTAAAGATCGGACCCAATACTGTATGGGGTAATGTACCTCCATGGATATTGCCAGTTCCGGATGTAGACTTACAACTTATAGAACAAAAAAGAGAATGGATTGAAAATAATATAGATAATATTGGATATTTGGTATCAGAGTATGTTGAAAAGAAATATTATAATTATTTGCAAGTATTCACTGATGGGTCTAAAGACCCAGAAAACAACCATGTTGGAGCCGGAGTGTACATACCTGAATTCAATATAATCATAAACAAAAGAATCAATAATAAATTGTCAGTATTCACAGCAGAAATAGTTGCCATAATATTAGGTTTACAGCGGATAGAAGAAATAAAACCGAAGAGAGCAGTCATATGCTCAGACTCTAGTGCAGCGCTTAGGAGTCTGACAGCTAGTGAAACAAAAAGAGATGACTTGTTGAAGGAAATATCAATGACATTACTACGAATACAAAAAGCTGGAACTTTAATACAGTTTTGTTGGGTGCCGGCACATGTTGGCGTGGAGGGTAATGAGAAAGCAGATTCAATAGCTAAGAATGCATTAAAACTAAAGAATGAAGAAATAATGGAAATTCCCTTTGGGAAAGGAGAGGCCAAGTCAATAATTAAAACAGCAGTAGAGAACTCATGGCAAATGATATGGGACACAGATTGCAAAGGGAGACACTACTATAATATACAGAAGTCAATAAAGGTAAAAGCTTTTAATGGAAATAGTAGAAGGGAAGAAGTGATTATTACAAGAACTAGACTAGGACATACTGGACTTAAATCAACACTTTTCAAGATGGGAAAATGCAGTACAGATAAATGTGATGTATGCAATGTCTCTGAAAATGTTGAGCATGTTATTTTATGGTGTAAAAAATATAATGCAGAGAGGAAGATATTACAAGATAAAATGTATGAACTGGAAAGAGAATGGAGTCTACTAGGGATCCTAGGGACTTGGGAGAAAACAAAAGAAAGTAGTAGAGCACTACTGGTATTTCTTAAAAATACAGGATTAGAAACAGAAATATAAACAGGACAAAGTGCTTTTTTTTTTTTTTTTCTTTGAGGAAGTAGGAATAAAGAAACCTTGATATTACACACCCCGGTACAGTAGGTGGCGATATGCACCTGTTAAAGTTGGTTGCAACCCACCAATAAAACAAAGAAGAAGAAGAAGAAGAACTCTCCTTCTGCTCCCCTGATATCGGTCTCCGAACTGTCCGTCCCCCCGGGTGCCCCGCTGAAAATGTGCTTGATGTCACGAAAAAAGCGCTTGGTATCCCGCAGGTTCTGCTGAAGCCTGACCAAGTACTTGTTGTAGTAGGAGAAGCCTCGGCCCAGCTCTCGGGAGAGGGAGCCGGAACTCCCAGCAGAGCCAGTCCGGCGGTCCCCTTCATCCATTCTCCGGGGAGGACGTGTTCCGTCTCTATGCATTTAAACCACAGTCTGTAACACACTAACAACAACAAATCATACTGCGCATGGGACTGAACCTTTAACATCAGCGTCCAGGGGCAAGGCGGACTGGGTTCAGAGACATGCGAAAGCAATCGCAGAGCAAACTGGGAAATGTAGTTTTATGAGCTTCAACGTCAAAGTCTTGGTTTTACCCGACAATAACACGGATAACATTTCTTCCCCAAACTACTTTGTTGTCTGTGTGTTTCATAGCGCGTCAATGCCTCTTTGGGCCTCTTTTTTAGACTGTCATTTAAAAAAATCACTACAGTGTCATGCCATCACTAGTAATTGAAAGGAAAAAAAGGGTTCGGGCAGGGAGACCATAAGCTCATTTTTAGCTAGGTTGAGTCTGAGGTGTTGTTGGTTCATCCTGGCAGCCAGCAAAAACAGGTATTTTCTTGCCTGCAGCTCTTTATTGAACCTGTATAGAGCTATCTATTACCCGGCTTGTGTTTTATGTTTTGTGATATTCTCTTTCTGAGTGAAGTAGAATTAGATGATTAATGCGTGTGGTATCCGGACGTCGATAGGACGCTGATACAACTCTGTCTCTATACATCATAATGATAAGGGTCTTGTAGAGACCGCTGAAGCATGGTTCAAAGTTGCTACATGCTTACACAAAGAATTTTGGTTCGAACAAAGAATAATCTAATCAAATGGGAAAGTTAAAGTGATGTATTAGAAGCTCTAGCCCCACAAGAGTTGAGTGGTTGTAACTCATATGACATACATAGAGCCATCAACTCCCTATGCTAGGAATGTTTCCCGTAATAAGGGCAAAGAAGAGCAAGAATCAGAAAGTGCAGTAGAAGAAGGTCTGGTAAGTGACATAGAAGAAATTCAGGAAAGTGACATAGAAGAAGGTTAGGTAAGTGACATAGAAGAAGGTCAGGAAAGTGCCGTAGAATCAGAGGAAGCTAGAAAGCAAAGAGAGGAACAAGAAAAGCTGCTAGTAGAAGGGTTAAGTTAGAAAATAGAGAATAGTGAGAAGAGACAATTCATCTTTAAGTGCTGAAAACAGCAGCGCTGATACAGGCAGTTCTCAGTCCCGCAGCCAAGCTCTAGCCCACTCATACAGTACAAACTAGAGAAAAGGGGGGAGGCAGGCATCCCTGCAGCACGTCTCATTAACATAGACAGAAAGCTCATTCCATGGACAGCACCAAATCTTAGAAGGATTTTTCAAGATGTTCCACAGCCCCGTACTAATCCACACAAATTTGGACAGGAACTCTTGTTTATCCATAGTGCTCATAACGCTTATTGGAATGATATGTTAGTTGTAATCATACATGTGTGTGGTCCAGCGGATTACCAACATCTGCTAGCTAAAATAAATTGGGACACTAACCCTGCTGACCCAGCCCAAGTAGGGGTCCCATATCTACACAAGCTGCCTTTCTTATCAGTACCCCCTTCCCTGACAGTTTCATAGGTAGGGACATCCTTTGTAAACTAGGGTGCACCATATACTGCATTCCGGATGGAGTGTGTGTTTCTGTCCCACCTCAGTAAGTGTCTGAGATGACTAATGCCCCACATATAGCTAATCTTTTGTCACTAAAAGAAATGTCTAAGGAGGAACCTACCTCCCGAATTACAATGTGTCTTAGGTGATGTATGGGCTTTATCACCAACGGATATCTAGTTGATGTCATCCGTCCCACCTGTGTCCAAACAAGTAGACCCACGGGCCCTCCCCTGCCCAAAATCTTACAGCACCCACTGTCCAGGGTGCAAGTAGAGGGGATTCGCCCAGTCATTCAAGGGTTACTTGACAGGGGAGTGTTAATTCAGATCAGCCCATCTTGCCAATTAAAAAGCCCGGCAAGAATGAGTGGCGTTTTGTTCAGGATCTCACAGCAATTAATAAAGTTGTTATTGCATCCCATCCGGTAGTGTCTAATCTGACTACCAAAGCAGGTTGCAAAACTCCAGAAGGTGATGTTTCTTTTTTGCGCTTAGACGATTGCCCTGTCGCACACCGTGCTCTGTTACCATATTTGGTTGCTGCCAAAAGGGGGGAGGTGTCATGCAGTATCAAGAGTGTGGTTTGCCCCCGGGTTCTCATCTATCGCAGCCAAATATGTACAATCAATGTACCCATTTCAGATATTGCAGATAGATTACATACAGCAACCTAAATGTTGTATATATATATATATATATATATGTCAAAGATATAGAAAGAAAGGAACTCACAAGTCCATACTGTGGCCACTCTTCCATTGTGTCCAATCCCAATGGTGTGCTGGTTCCCTCATACTGGTCTCCAATCCAGTGGACATCATATGTAGGGGATTTGGTGGGTGAGAAAGCCATTCCACACACATGGGATAAAAATCACTGTCCGGCTTTATTGGAATAATTAAAACAACAAACAGGCATACTTTGCAGATGTACTCCTACCCTATGACATGTTAGATCACCTGACGCGTTTCATGCCCCTTTCTGGCACTTCATCAGCGGTGAGGTCACAGGATATCCTGTGCCTTATATACCTGTGTTCATTAAAAAAATCTCAGATATAAAACAAAACAAACAAAAACATATTTTGTTTGTTACAAGTCATATTGGTCACAACAAATATTGGCATAATGTAATATAAAAGACACATTAGTTTTTACACTTCCTTAACAGCAATGTTATTCACATAAGTCATTAAATATGCACATTTATGCAATCTAAACAGCAGAAATATAATCGGGACAAATTAGACTTTGATAACGATAATGTGTATACATGGCATAAAGATAGATTTTCGCGATCCCCCAAATCTGTAATTAAACCGAGAACCTTTGGGAATAGGAAAAAGAAATCCAAGCCCAAATCTGCACAGGTTGACACGTCTTCTACCCGGGTCTCATTTTCAGACATGATTAATACAAGTGATGAGGATTCTGAGCCTAGTTTGAGAGAGAAACCCAGGTTCTTACAGAATGCTAAAAGGAAGAGATTTTTGGAAGGTGGGCCCACTACTGGGGAAAAAAACTAGCGGTGCCCAACACAAAAAAATGTAATGAGAAAAGTAACATTATAAATGTATTGTCACATGTTTTAACAGATGCACAGCATTCCCTTTTAAATAAGGGTTTAAATTTTGCAGTAAATAATGATTTTTCACTTTTTTCCACTATTTTAGATTTAAACAAGTTCACCAGGAAACTCACTTTAAAGAGATTTTTTCACCAACACATTGGAGAACAGTCCAATTCTACACAAGTGGAGACATTAGCACCTACTGAACACACTAGTGATGAACAGGTAGACACAAAAGCAACACTATCTCAAACGATTTCTTCTTTTTTTTTTTTTTTGAGCACTGCAACTCTATAGATACTGATTTAGATAGAATTAGATACACAGATGTTCCCACTAGTGTTATAAGGGTACCCTCCTCTTCCTCCTTTTATCCAGCCTCTAATAGAGGACAATATATAGACTTGTTTCAAAAACTTGTGGAACAGGACCTCTTTACATTAGCCCAAAATATAAAAGATAGATCCAGAAACAAAAAGAAATATGATAACTTGAATAGAGCAAAACGTATGGCATTAAAACAGTTAAAGGACAATTTGGACATCATTATTAAAGATTCGGATAAGGGTGGTTCAGTAGTAATAATGAATCGATTAGATTATTTTAAGGAATGCTCTAGACAATTGGATGATTGTGAAACGTATTGATATCGTATAAAAATGATCTTTCATCTTAATGGACAATCGATCCGGAAACCTTGATGTATCGTGTGGTGATGTTGCGCAATCCACCGGAAATAACGTCACAGCAGTCATTCTCAGCTGGGGTCCAGTATTCTTCCTCCCTCTACAATGGCCAGTGGTTTATTATACACCAAGGCAAAAGGTGGTCTTACAATATATCCAATCAATGAGCATGTTATGCTATGAATCAATAGGTGGAACCAGCACACAGACACATGTCCATAGAAGAGGGGGGGGGAAGGTAGACTTCCCTAGGCAAACAAAAGACACCAGGACAAAAGGCACTTCCCCCGGTAATATACATATACACAGACACAGTGATCTTAGCAAGGCCTGTACTGATCTTGTAAAAGTACACCTTTGTTCAGTGGCCCGTATTCCTCAATCCCAACCGGCGCCACACCCGGTATGCTGCAGTCATGCCTGATGAACACAAATCGGATGGGAATCGGAATGATCGGGCGACTGTGCAAAGGTCGGTCGTAAAGACGCTTATCCCGCCGGCGGCCATATGGCGAAATATGAAAAATTTCCACGTCAGTATGAACCCCTACAATATAATCCGACCAATGACTATCAGACATTACTGAAACAAATCTTTCACTATGGTGTAATTGCCAAAGTATTCAGTATAGATCAATTGAATGACATAGTGATTAATACTCCAAAAATACCAATTTTTCACATTTTACCCAAAGTTCATAAAGGTTTAGAGAACATAAAAGGGAGACCGATTATCTCAGGCATAGATGGACTTAATGAAAAATAGTCTAATATAATTGATATGATGTTACAGCCAATTGTTAAAGCTCTACCCTCATACCTAAGAGATACGGGACATTACCTGCAAATAGTACAAAATGTTGAATGGATGGGGAGCTATAGTTGGTTAACGTTGGATGTAACTTAATTATATACTAGTATTGAACATACTATAGGATTGCGAGCAGTTGAGTTTTGGTTGCGATATTCTGATTTATATGATGATACAACACGGGAATTTATTTTATTAAGTATTGAATATCTACTTACCCACAATTTCTTTATGTTTGATGGGGTGTTTTACCTCCAGAGACGTGGCACCGCTATGGGGGCAAAATTTGCCCCAACCTATGCCAACCTAGTCATGGGTTGGTGGGAGCGGTGCCACGTCTATGGATGTGGGAACCCCTACAGACATAGAATTATCACTTATCACTGATTTATAGATGATTTAATATTTATTTGGGGGGGCAAAATTTTTGGAATATTGCAACCGGAATGAATACAATCTACACTTTACCCATACAACTCATAACAAAGACATCACGTTGGAAGGAACGGAAGCTGGTAAAATTCGATGTGATCTCTATGTAAAACCAATAGCCAGGAACACTCTATTGAGAGCTGATAGTTGTCGTCCTCGTCCTGTTTTGGGGGGGATCCCGGTGGGGCAGTTTTTGCGACTTAGACGCATTTGCACCACGTGGGATGCCTTCAATAAACAGGCGATGATACTTTGGGATAAATTGGTTGAGAGAAAATATGATGTTACTGTAATAAAGAAAGCTTATGAAAGAGCAGTTAGTACCTCTAGGAAAGAGCTCTTGTAACAAGAGCTCTTGTACCCAGCTAAAAACCAAAATAATAAGAGGAGAACATTTAAAAATAAAAATGAGAACAAAAAACGAGATGGATCTAATATATACTTTATTACTAAATACAGCAATCAAGCCGATCAAATAGGGAGAGTTATGGAAAAAGAGTGGATGTATTGAAGGTTGATCCCTTGTTAGATAGAGGAGTGTTGGGAGGTTTGAAGTATGTGTTTAGAAGGAGTAGGACCATTTCAAATGATTTGTCACCCAGTCGACCTAAGAATAGACAAATGGTAGCAAACAAAAATTGGTTAGTGAAACAAGGATCGTTTAAATGTGGAAAAAATAGATGTAAAGTGTGCAAATACATACTAGTTCAAAATTTCTTTAAGAGCATGACATCAGGAGAGACGTATCCTATAAAAAGTTATATAAATTGCGATTCAAGGGGTCTCATTTACCTAGCGACTTGTAGTTGTGGTGCTCAATATGTGGGCAGAACATACAGGTCACTGAAAGATAGGGTAAGGGAGCATTTAATACCCATAGATTTGGATAAAATAGAAGAAACAAATTTTTCAAATAAACGAACATCTGCTATTGGTAAACACATCATGCGCAGACATGGGGGTGATGTTTCACACATTAAATTTCAGGGCATAGAACATGTCAAATTAGGACCACGTGGAGGTGATATTAAGAAAATAATGTGTGTATAACAACCCATAAATGTGCATATTTAATGACTTATAAGTGAATAACATTGCTGTTAAGGAAGTGTAAAAACTATTGTGTCTTTTAACCCTTTAAGTGCCAGCAGAATTTCACATTTTGGTTACGCGAAATGCCAGCCGTTTTTGAAACATTTTGTGCTCTCTCACTTTAGGGGCATTTTCTGAGGGGAAACCTATAGTTTACCTAGGAAAACTATACATTGTTTTTTTCGGTAGAAACTGAGCTTTCTAAATCTGCCTGAGTTTTCATGTATTTCCACCTGTGCAAAAAAATTTATAGTGCTAAATACCAAAAAAAAATGAAAAATTACCATTTTTCATCGTATATCAATTTATACCAGAAAAATATTTCATTTTAGGGATGAAAATCCAACTGATTTGGAAAGCCTTATGTCTCTCGAACGTGCCAATACCAGATATGTATAGTTTTAGGGAGATTTAGGATTTCTGTACAGCAAAAACTCCCGGCAGTATATTACCGAATTTTGAAAGGCAGAAAACGGCATGCTTTAGATTCCAAGGCAAAAAATCCTGAAACCGTAGGTTTACCCCAGAAAACCATACATTTTTGAAAAGTACACATTCTGCCGATTACAAAATGGGTAACTATGTCTCTCTACTCCCAACTACCAAACATAAAAGCTTGTCTGAAAATAGCGGTTTTTCAAAAAAAAATTCAAAATTCTGAAAAATCATTTCAAAGGTTTTATTTTGCTGCTCCGCATATCCCAAACTATATTAGGTACCAAGAAAAAGCACCTGAAATATGATTGCCAGGGGTCCACTGAACAGTTTGATACCCATTATGCATAGGTTTACCAAAGTATCTGGCATTTAGAGACACCAATATGAAGTTAGCACATCCAAATTGATCAGGACTTTACTTCAGCTACTGAGAAATCAACACATTGACTGCATTTTTTGTGGGGTAAAAACACAGAAATATATGTTTACCCCCCAAACCCATATATTTTTGGAAAGTACACATTCTACTGAATCTAAAATGGGTACCCATGCCTTTCTGCTCCAAACTACTGAGTCGCAAGGCTTTCCCAAAATTGTCGGTTTTGGTGAAATATCTGAAAATTGCCTCAAACCTTCAACTTCCCAGCACCATATCGCCCATGTATCATTACGTACTAAGAAAAAGCACCCTAAATATGATTGCCAGGGTTCCTCTGAACATTTTGGTGGTCATTGTTCATAAGTTTACCAAAGTATCTGGCATTTAGAGGCCCCAAAATGAAGTTAGCGCATACAAACAGTCCCGTGGGTAACTTCAGCTAATGAAAGATCAACACATTGACTGCATTTTTGTGGGGTAAAAACACAGAAATATATGTTTACCCCCCAAAACCCATATATTTTTGGAAAGTACACATTCTACCGAATCTAAAATGGGTACCCATGCCTTTCTGCTCCAAACTACTGAGTCGCAAGGCTTTCCCAAAATTGTCGGTTTTGGTGAAATATCTGAAAATTGCCTCAAAGCTTCAACTTCCCAGCACCATATCACCCATGTATCGTTACGCACCAAAAAAAAGCACCCTAAATATGATTGCCAGGGTTCCTCCAAACAATTTGGTGGCCATTGTTCATAGGTTTACCAAAGTATCTGGCATTTAGAGGCCTCAAAATGAAGTTAGCGCATACAAATAGTCCTGTGGGTAACTTCATCTAATGAAAAATCAACACATTGACTGCATTTTTGTGGGGTAAAAACACAGAAATATATGTTTACCCCCCAAACCCATATATTTTTGGAAAGTACACATTCTACTGAATCTAAAATGGGTACCCATGCCTTTCTGCTCCAAACTACTGAGTCGCAAGGCTTTCCCAAAGTTGTCGGTTTTGGTGAAATATCTGAAAATTGCCTCAAAGCTTCAACTTCCCAGCACCATATCACCCATGTGTCATTACGTACTAAGAAAAAGCACCCTAAATATGATTGCCAGGGTTCCTCTGAACATTTTGGTGGCCATTGTTCATAAGTTTACCAAAGTGTCTGGCATTTAGAGGCCCCAAAATGAAGTTAGCGCATACAAACAGTCCCGTGGGTAACTTCATCTAATGAAAAATCAACACATTGACTGCATTTTTGTGGGGTAAAAACACAGAAATATATGTTTACCCCCCAAACCCATATATTTTTGGAAAGTACACATTCTACTGAATCTAAAATGGGTACCCATGCCTTTCTGCTCCAAACTACTGAGTCGCAAGGCTTTCCCAAAATTGTCGGTTTTGGTGAAATATCTGAAAATTGCCTCAAAGCTTCAACTTCCCAGCACCATATCACCCATGTGTCATTACGTACTAAGAAAAAGCACCCTAAATATGATTGCCAGGGTTCCTCTGAACATTTTGGTGGCCATTGTTCATAAGTTTACCAAAGTATCTGGCATTTAGAGGCCCCAAAATGAAGTTAGCGCATACAAACAGTCCCGTGGGTAACCAGCTAATGAAAAATCAACACATTGACTGCATTTTTGTGGGGTAAAAACACAGAAATATATGTTTACCCCCCAAAACCCATATATTTTTGGAAAGTACACATTCTACAGAATCTAAAATGGGTACCCATGCCTTTCTGCTCCAAACTACTGAGTCGCAAGGCTTTGCCACAATTGTCGGTTTTGGTGAAATATCTGAAAATTGCCTCAAAGCTTCAACTTCTCAGCACCATATCACCCATGTATCGTTATGCACCAAGAAAAAGCACCCTAAATATGATTGCCAGGGTTCCTCCGAACAGTTTGGTGGTCATTGTTCATAGGTTTACCAAAGTATCTGGCATTTAGAGGCCCCAAAATGAAGTTAGTGCATACAAATAGTCCTGTGGGTAACTTCAGCTAATGAAAGATCAACACATTGACTGCATTTTTGTGGGGTAAAAACACAGAAATATATGTTTACCCCCCAAACCCATACATTTTTGGAAAGTACACATTCTACAGAATCTAAAATGGGTACCCATGCCTTATTGCTCCAAACTACTGAGTCGCCAGGCTTTCCCAAAGTTGTCGGTTTTGGTGAAATATCTGAAAATTGCCTCAAAGCTTCAACTTCCCAGTACCATATCACCCATGTGTCATTACGTACTAAGAAAAAGCACCCTAAATATGATTGCCAGGGTTCCTCTGAACATTTTGGTGGCCATTGTTCATAAGTTTACCAAAGTATCTGGCATTTAGAGGCCCCAAAATGAAGTTAGCGCATACAAACAGTCCCGTGGGTAACTTCAGCTAATGAAAAATCAACACATTGACTGCATTTTTGTGGGGTAAAAACACAGAAATATATGTTTACCCCCCAAAACCCATATATTTTTGGAAAGTACACATTCTACAGAATCTAAAATGGGTACCCATGCCTTTCTGCTCCAAACTACTGAGTCGCAAGGCTTTCCCACAATTGTCGGTTTTGGTGAAATATCTGAAAATTGCCTCAAAGCTTCAACTTCTCAGCACCATATCACCCATGTATCGTTATGCACCAAGAAAAAGCACCCTAAATATGATTGCCAGGGTTCCTCCGAACAGTTTGGTGGCCATTGTTCATAGGTTTACCAAAGTATCTGGCATTTAGAGGCCCCAAAATGAAGTTAGCGCATACAAATAGTCCTGTGGGTAACTTCAGCTAATGAAAGATCAACACATTGACTGCATTTTTGTGGGGTAAAAACACAGAAATATATGTTTACCCCCCAAACCCATACATTTTTGGAAAGTACACATTCTACAGAATCTAAAATGGGTACCCATGCCTTATTGCTCCAAACTACCGAGTCGCAAGGCTTTCCCAAAGTTGCCGGTTTTGGTGAAATATCTGAAAATTGCCTCAAAGCTTCAACTTCCCAGCACCATATCACCCATGTGTCATTACGTACTAAGAAAAAGCACCCTAATTATGATTGCCAGGGTTCCTCTGAACATTTTGGTGGCCATTGTTCATAAGTTTACCAAAGTATCTGGCATTTAGAGGCCCCAAAATGAAGTTAGCGCATACAAACAGTCCCGTGGGTAACTTCAGCTAATGAAAAATCAACACATTGACTGCATTTTTGCGGGGTAAAAACACAGAAATATATGTTTACCCCCCAAACCCATATATTTTTGGAAAGTACACATTCTACGGAATCTAAAATGGGTACCCATGCCTTTCTGCTCCAAACTACTGAGTCGCAAGGCTTTGCCAAATTTGGCGGTTTTGGTGAAATATCTGGAAATTGCCTCAAAGCTTCAACTTTCCAGCATCGTATTGTCCATGTATCATTACCAGCATAAAGCATCCTAAATATAAACATAGGGGTCTACTAAACAGTTTGATGCCCAATATGCATAGATATACCAAACTATGTGGTGCACAGAGACCCCCAAATGACAATATGTATAGACATTTTCACGGCTGACGCGCTGGCTGCTGCAATATAACCACTCGGTGTGTGTATTATGCGACATTAGACCACCTAACAGTACAGAGACCCCAGAAAACCATATATTTTCAGAAAGTACACATTCTGACGAATCCAATATGGGTAAATAAGTGTTTCTACTGCAAACTGCCAAACTGCAAAGCAATGCTGAACATAACGGTTTTTATCAAATTTCTGAAAATTGTCACAAAGCTTGAATTTTACCCCATTATATGCCCCACATTTCGTAACTTATCAGCATAAAACATCCTAAATATGAACGCCAGGGGTCTACTAAACACTTTGATGCCCAATATGCATAGATAAACCAAACTATGTGGCGCACAGAGACCCCCAAATGACAATAGTGTATATACATTTTCACGGCTGACGCGCGCTGGCTGCTGCAATATGAGCACCTGGTGTGTGTAATATGCGACATTAGACCCCCCTAAAAGTACAGAGACCCCAGAAAACCATATATTTTCAGAAAGTACACATTCTGACGAATCCAATATGGTTAAATAAGTGTTTCTACTGCAAACTGCCAGACTGCAAATCAATGCTGAACGTAACCGTTTTTATCAAATTTCTGAAAATCGTCACAAAGCTTGAATTTTACCCCATTATATGCCCCACATTTCGTAACTTATCAGCATAAAACATCCTAAATATGAACGCCAGGGGTCTACTGAACACTTTGATGCCCAATATGCATAGATATACCAAACTATGTGGCGCACAGAGACCCCCAAATGACAATAGTGTATATACATTTTCACGGCTGACGCGCTGGCTGCTGCAATATAAGCACCTGGTGTGTGTATTATGCGACATTAGACCCCCCTAACAGTACAGAGACCCCAGAAAACCATATATTTTCAGAAAGTACACATTCTGACGAATCCAATATGGGTAAATGTGTGTTTCTACTGCAAACTGCCAAACTGCAAAGCAATGCTGAACATAACGGTTTTTATCAAATTTTTGAAAATCGTCAGAAAGATTGAATTTTACCCCATTATATGCCCCACATTTCGTAACGTTTCAGCATAAAACATCCTAAATATGAACGCCAGGGGTCTACTGAACACTTTGATGCCCAATATGCATAGATATACCAAACTATGCGGCGCACAGAGACCACCAAATGACAATAGTGTATTTACATTTTCACGGCTGACGCGCTGGCTGCTGCAATATAAGCACCTGGTGTGTGTAATATGCGACATTAGACCACCTAACAGTACAGAGACCCCAGAAAGCCATATATTTTCAGAAAGTACACATTCTGACGAATCCAATATGGGTAAATATGTGTTTCTACTGCAAACTGCCAAACTGCAAAGCAATGCTGAACATAACGGTTTTTATCAAATTTCTGAAAATTGTCAGAAAGATTGAATTTTACCCCATTATATGCCCCACATTTCGTAACGTATCAGCATAAAACATCCTAAATATGAACGCCAGAGGTCTACTGAACACTTTGATGCCCAATATGCATAGATATACCAAACTATGTGGCGCACAGAGACCCCCAAATGACAATAGTGTATATACATTTTCACAGCTGACGCGCTGGCTGCTGCAATATAAGCACCTGGTGTGTGTATTATGCGACATTAGACCCCCCTAACAGTACAGAGACCCCAGAAAACCATATATTTTCAGAAAGTACACATTCTGACGAATCCAATATGGTTAAATAAGTGTTTCTACTGCAAACTGCCAGACTGCAAATCAATGCTGAACGTAACCGTTTTTATCAAATTTCTGAAAATCGTCACAAAGCTTGAATTTTACCCCATTATATGCCCCACATTTCGTAACTTATCAGCATAAAACATCCTAAATATGAACGCCAGGGGTCTACTGAACACTTTGATGTCCAATATGCATAGATATACCAAACTATGTGGCGCACAGAGACCCCCAAATGACAATAGTGTATATACATTTTCACGGCTGACGCGCTGGCTGCTGCAATATAAGCACCTGGTGTGTGTATTATGCGACATTAGACCCCCCTAACAGTACAGAGACCCCAGAAAACCATATATTTTCAGAAAGTACACATTCTGACGAATCCAATATGGGTAAATGTGTGTTTCTACTGCAAACTGCCAAACTGCAAAGCAATGCTGAACATAACGGTTTTTATCAAATTTTTGAAAATCGTCAGAAAGATTGAATTTTACCCCATTATATGCCCCACATTTCGTAACGTTTCAGCATAAAACATCCTAAATATGAACGCCAGGGGTCTACTGAACACTTTGATGCCCAATATGCATAGATATACCAAACTATGCGGCGCACAGAGACCACCAAATGACAATAGTGTATTTACATTTTCACGGCTGACGCGCTGGCTGCTGCAATATAAGCACCTGGTGTGTGTAATATGCGACATTAGACCACCTAACAGTACAGAGACCCCAGAAAGCCATATATTTTCAGAAAGTACACATTCTGACGAATCCAATATGGGTAAATATGTGTTTCTACTGCAAACTGCCAAACTGCAAAGCAATGCTGAACATAACGGTTTTTATCAAATTTCTGAAAATTGTCAGAAAGATTGAATTTTACCCCATTATATGCCCCACATTTCGTAACGTATCAGCATAAAACATCCTAAATATGAACGCCAGAGGTCTACTGAACACTTTGATGCCCAATATGCATAGATATACCAAACTATGTGGCGCACAGAGACCCCCAAATGACAATAGTGTATATACATTTTCACAGCTGACGCGCTGGCTGCTGCAATATAAGCACCTGGTGTGTGTATTATGCGACATTAGACCCCCCTAACAGTACAGAGACCCCAGAAAACCATATATTTTCAGAAAGTACACATTCTGACGAATCCAATATGGGTAAATAAGTGTTTCTACTGCAAACTGCCAAACTGCAAAGCAATGCTGAACATAACGGTTTTTATCAAATTTCTGAAAATTGTCAGAAAGCTTGAATTTTACCCCATTATATGCCCCACATTTCGTAACGTATCAGCATAAAACATCCTAAATATGAACGCCAGAGGTCTACTGAACACTTTGATGCCCAATATGCATAGATATACCAAACTATGTGGCGCACAGAGACCCCCAAATGGATATATAGTAGATAAAATTTACAAGGCAAAACAAAATAAGGCAGTAAAGGGTGAAATGCAAAAAAATCCAATAAAACCACAAAAATCAATGTTTTTTTTCCAGACTAGTGTTATCGGCCGTCAGAATCACAGTTTGAATATTTTAGATGGGCCAAACAGGTTCTACGGCTAGAAACAAGTGAACACAACATATGCAGAGCTGAAAATGCAATAAAATGGCTAAAAATTCAATAAAATGGCTAAAAATGCACCAAAATACCCAAAATTGCAATATAATCACCGAAATAACATACAAAAGGTATTGCACAGTACGGTTAGCGAATACGCTATGTGTAATGGCAATAAAACATTTTTTTCAGCCAAAAAAAGAAACAAAGAAAAAAAAAAAAAGCCACAATGCCATGTATGTGCGTGTGCGTGTGTACAAATGGTAAATTACATGTTTTGTGCGCGTGTGTGCGTGTGCACATGTGTGTAAGTGCAGTGAGTGTAAGTGACCCCCCCAATCCCCAAAAATGTATGTGTAAGTGTGTGTAAGTGTGAATCTAAGTGTGTATTACTGTAATAAGTGTGTGTTGGTGTGTTTGTGTGTGTAATTGTTGCACTAACCTGAAAAAGTCGCTGGAGACTGTTGCAGGCGATCAGGAAGAGCCTCTGGAAGACATCTGCCTCGTGGTTCCTGTCTGTGTGCTGTGGGGGCGGAGATCGTCGATCCGGTGCAGGCTGCAGCAGCAGGACACGTAAGTAACACGTGCCTGCTGCTGTTTTTGGGCCCCTGGGCGATCGCGCCCCAGGGGCCACTCGATCCCCTGCTCTGCTCGTTGCCTAGGGGCAGGGGATCGAGCAGGAACGGAGCGAACGGCTCTAACAGCCGCTCCTCCGCTCCTGAACCAGGAAATGCTGCAGAACGTAGAATCTACGTTCTGTGGCATTTCAAGTACCTTTGCCACAGAACGTAGATTCTACGATCTGTGGCATTTAAAAGGTTAAATTACATTATGCCAATATTTGTTGTGACCAATATGACTTGTAACAAACAAAATATGTTTTGTTTGTTTTGTTTTATATCTGAGATTTTTTTAATGAACACAGGTATATAAGGCACAGGATATCCTGTGACCTCACCGCTGATGAAGTGCCAGAAAGGGGCATGAAATGCAAAGGATGTCTGTTTGATGTTTTAATTATTCCAATAAAGCTGGACAGTGATTTTTATCCCATGTGCGTGGAATGGCTTTCTCACCCTCCAAATCCCCTACTTATGAATATGTACTTGGTTGTGTTGACCCATTCTCTGGGTGGCCAGAAGCCTGGCCCATTGCAAAAGCTTTAGCTGCAGCTACAGCTACAGCTAAAAAGCTGAGTTCAGAGACTGTTTGCAGATATGCCTGAGGTATTATCCTCTGACCAAGGTACACATTTCACTGGACAGGTAATGCAACAAATCTGTAAAGACATTGGGATACATCAAATGCTTCACACACCCTGACAAATTGAGGTACATGGATTTGATAATGTAAAAGATGAACCTTTGTTAAATCCTTATTGTGAATTGTTTTTTGATGGTTCTCGCTACTGTACTGAGGATGCTAAATATCATATGCTGTTGTAACATTTGTCTGATGTTTTAGTTCAGCAGAGTCTACCTCCACACATGGCAGCTCAAGAAGCTGAACTACAAGCACTCATCACAGCATTCACACTAGCGGAAGGTCAAAGGGCGAATATCTTTTCTGATAGCAGGTACTGTATTGGTATTTGTCTCGACTATCTTCTGATTTGGAGGGCCAGAAATTTTATGACATCATCAAGTAATCCAAATAAGAATACAAAATTAGTAAAACAGCTATTGTTAGCATTACAGCTTCCAACTGAGGTAGCCATTCTTAAAGTACAAGCGCACACAAAGCTTCAAACTCCAGAACCTAAAAGGAAATGCAAAAGCTGATGAGAGAGCCAAGTCAGCTGCCCTCTTGTCTATAATGACAGTAAGTTGCATCCAGAAAGACCACAAAAGGCTGTTGGACATGGATATCCTGGCTACAATACAGGACTAGGCCCCTGAGATGGAAAAAGGAAAGTGGTCGAAGCTGGGAGCCTCCAAGGATGACATGGGTCTATGGAAAAATGGTCTATTATACTATCAAAAGCTGTGTATGCTATGATGGCACTTATGGACTTGCGCACTCAGATAAGAATGCAATGGCTGGTTCAGTTCAGAAAAGATGAATAGCACCTGTGTTGTTGTTGCAAAATGTGTTTTTTCTTGTGTTACCTGTTTACGTCATAATCCTGGTCAGGTAGTCAAATCTCCGAGACAGCACTTTGCTAAATCAGAATAACCCTTCCAGCGATTACAAATAGACTAAAGCCAACTGCATAAAGTAGGTACATATGAATATGTACTAGTATGTATTGACATGTTCTCAGGATGGCCTGAAGCATGGCCAAGTTGCTAAGGCTACAACAAAAGCAACTGCTAAGAAACTTTAAATAAAGTAATCTGTAGGTATTCTTTACCAACCTACATTGAAAGTAACAGGGGTACACATTTTACAGGGCAGATAATGTCTTAAATAAAAAAATAACCCTCAGAGTTTTGGGAATGTTGAAAGCCTAAATGGTGTTATATAAAATAAAATTTAATAGATTCTAAAAAAAAAACAAAAAAAACAAACATTAAAATCTTGGGTTAACTGCCTTCCATTGCTTTGTTCTCAATATGCACCAATCCAAGAGGCCCTTACAAACTGTCACCCTATGACATTCTTTTTGGGTCAGCCCAAACAATGGTATTGTATTTCCCTCAACAGCTACAAGCTTCACACTTAGAAATGACTGATTATGTAGCTGCTGTACAGAAATGTCTAAATGAAATACACAAATATGTTTTTGATTCTATTCCAGATCCAAATGTCAATACTGGTTCACACTATCTTAAACCGGGTGACTGGGTAGTGATTAAAAAACACGTGAGGAACAGCTTGGACCCAAGGTTTGAAGGTCTTTTCTAAGTGCAATCAGTAACACCTACTTCAGTAAAATTACATAACATAAGATATATAGATATACATTTCAAATTGTAATAGAGCAAGTGTACCCGACAAGCATGTATTTGTATTTTGAGTACTACTGATTTTTGGTTTTGTTCATATGTCCTCTAGCAAAAGTAATTTTTATGAACAATCAAATCATTACATAACTTCACAAAAAATAAATATTTAAGGAAGCAAATAGAACTAATTGTTGGGTGTGTGGCATTAGGCTAACTGATTCAATGGGACTACCCATGGTAGTTTTCCCAATTTCTGCTCATAAACTAGTTTAACAATAACAATTATTATATATATACGGCTTGGAAAATAGCACTATTAAAGCATTAAACATGTTTAAATGACACATGGAAAATAATGATTGGTCTAAGTGTGTTTTTACAGGCAACTAAAGATGAAGCTAATGAATTTAGCATCGAGCAGAGGATGGTATATATAAAACAACTCATAATTTGACAGATACTAACTTTAAGAAAAGTATAGAGTGTTGGAACCTATTCTATTCTAAAATAGAATTAGCTATTTATGGATTAATTACATAGAAATCTACCTACTACTTTATATGTGGTACATGGGCTTATGTTTGGTTACCAGAGAATAGCTATGGTACCTGTATTATTGCTACTTCAGCTCCTGCCATAGCAATTGTAGGTTAGGATAATGTAACAGCAACTATTTTTTTGTATCTGAGGTTCATCCCCATGCCCTGGCTACACAATTAAACGTTGAAGAGAACAGGGTAATGTGTGGAGAGCAGTGACATCTAGGAAGTGCTGAATGGAAAGTGAATGCAATTGTCTACCCCACCTCTATGCCTAAGGCATAGAGGAGGGACAGACAATATTTGATTGACAGCTGAGATTTTTAAATAAGCTTACAACAGCTATGAATGCGTTAATAGAAAATAGAAATTGGATTTCATGTTTAATTTAAAAAAGGGCTTTTATTATACAGCTTTGTGTGTCTGGGTGACAGGTCCACTTTAAGTGGGATATAGTATATGCCATTCTGAGCTGCAATCCTGATATGGGGGTCCTCCATTTTCTGCCTCCCTGTATCCTCTTTAAACCAACATGCATGCTCCCACAGCTTTCTTCCAGTCCTAGTAAGTCTGTGTAAACATGAAAGCACAGAAGCTGCAGGCACATTTTCCAAAACTCTTTAGATCACGAGTGCTCATCTTTGTAAGGATACAGCCATGAATCTCTCTGGCAACTCTGTTATTGCTAAAACATTCTGGCAGCCATCAGAGGGGGAGAGTTGTAGGGGGCCCGAGGGTAAGGGGGGCCCGGCCACACCGCACTTTCTTGATTAGCCTGACCCCCCTGCTTTATGAGAGCTGCTGACTTCGGGAAGGCAGGGTGGGAGCACAAAGGGAGGTATCTTCTGTTCATTACTTCCCCTTATTGGTCATTGAGTTTAAGTCCTGGTTGAGCTGCTCAGTGATTGGATAGCTGAGGTTTGAACTTCTCCTCCAGCTCATCCAATCACCATGCAGCTTTACCAGGACTTGAAATTCTGTGACCAATAAGGGAAGAAAATGCTGTCCTTGGAAGAAGATGCAGCCACCTGTGCTCCCTTCTGTAGTTGGCAGCTCACTGACAGCAGGTGGGCCACACTAATGAAGTAAGTGTAACATGGCAGGGCCCCCCTAAAGGTAACCCTTTGTTGTGTGGTGGGGCCCTGGGCACCAAATTTTTTTTAAACTTCTGGGGGGGCAACTTTTTTTACATGGACGTTTAAGGGGGGCCCTGGCCACCAATTTTCTTATAACATGGGGGGAGGGTCACCAATTTTTTTTCCATGTGGGGTCCTAGCCACCAATATTTTTTAATGGGGGACCCTGACCACAAATGTTTTTTTCAATGGGGGGGCCCTGACCACCAATATTTTTTTATTAACATTTGGGAACTAAAATGTTTTTTTTTTTTAGTGTGTGGTGGGGGGTGGACCTGTGGGGTGGGGAGGGCAGACCTGTAGGTGGGGCTTGTGGTGGGTGCAGCCCAGGGGGCCCAGAATTTTCGGATGGGGCCCTGCAATTTCTGATGGCAGCCCTGCATACACACATACTTCCCAAAAACATGTGCAGCAACAAAAAAAAAAGCTTTTACTGCATACACTGACAGAACTTGCATGTAAAGCTTTTAAAACTACAAGGTGCCTGATTGCCCCTTGTTGCTAGGTCTGTGACAGCTAAAGTGGTACATTACTTATTTATTGATCAACCAGTTGAAGTAGAGAACTGACTATTGAAGCCTGTTACTTGGCGGGCTTAGATAAGAAATTTTTCAAACAAAAATTTGGAATAACTTTTCCTATAATTATCTCCTATGGAGTAAGCAGGAAGGATCCAAAACACAGATGTGTGTGGGAGAGAAGCAAGAGTATTTTCACTGATGGAGGCAAAACAAAATACCCTATAATGCTGGATATCATCTGGTGCTAGGCATATTCTCTTCATGCAGAGTATCGAAGTGGAGCTCTCCGGCGCCATCTTTTGTATCTTCTGGTTCTTCGCAGAAGTGAGCGCTGGCACAGAGCTTTATCGCGCATGCACAGTTGGGACCATTCTGGTATCTGGAAGTGGAAAACATTTTTTACTTCCTTGACAAAAAGTCATGTGATTTCCCTCCCGCCCCAAATTTGCATATGCAAATTCAGGTTCGGTTTGGCCTGGCAGAAGAATTTGGCCGAATCCGAATCCTGCTGAAAAGGCCGAATCCTGGATTCGGTGCATCCCTAGTCTCCAGCCTACCCAATGTCACAGAGGATGATCTGCTGCCTGCAACAACCCCAGGTTAGTTTAGTCAATACACACAAACACACACTTTTTACATTATTAAACACTTACATTTACACTTACTCCTCATACATTTTTGGCGGATCAGGGGAGTGTCACACATTCACACACATGCACTCAACACACATATATAAACTTACACAATTTTGTAGCTTTTTTCTTACTGCATGTGTTGTCTTGCCTAAAAAAAACATTTTATTGCCATTGTGAATAGCATATTCTCTAATTGCACTGTGCAATACCTTTGTATGTTAGTTTGGTGATTATATTGCAATTTCTGTGATTTTGGTGCATTTTAAGTTATTGTATTGCATGTTTAGCCATTTTATTACATGTTCAGCTTTGCATAGGTGTTTGTTTATTTCTGTCCATAAAACCCATTATTTGGTCATGCTAAAATATTCAAACTGTGATTCTGACTGCTGATTATACTAGGCGGAAAAAAAACATTGATATTTGTGGTTTTGTTGGATTTTAGTGATTTTGTAGCATTTTCCTCTGTTCTTTGTTACTTCGTTTTGCGCATGGAAATTTTTTCTGCTATATATCCATTTGGGGGTCTTTGTGCTCGACATAGTTTGGTTTATCTATTCATATTGGGCATCAAGCTGTTCAGATTTAGGATGCCTTCTGCTAGTACATTAAAGGAAAGGCTTTGTGCACTTGGGGGTGCCAAATATTAGGCACCCGCAAGAGATTGTATTGAAAACTGCACCGGCCCGGGGTTATACCAGTGAGCACCATGGTGCGATCCTCTTCCGGTGTTTTTCAAATTTCCTGGGGAAAATCGCATGTGCAGTTGAACGCAATAGTAGACTTTTTAGTTAAAGTTTGGCTTTTCGTTCTAATGCGTATGCGCAGCTGCGAGAAGAAAGAGAAAGACGGACGAGGATCGCTCCGTGGTACTCACTGGTATAATGGTGCAGTTTTCCATTGATAGGAGCACCAGCCCGGGGTTTTTAGGTAAGTCAATACAATCACAAAGCCTTTTCTTCTCCTTTAAGGAATTTGAGCTATATAATGGGTTGAAATGCAGGCTTTGTGACAATTTTCAGAAATGTCATAAAAAGCTTTATGTTTAGCATAGCATTACAGTTTGGTAGTTTGCAGTAAAAATACATATTTACCTGTTTTAGATTCATCACAATGTGTACTTTCTGGAAATATATGGTTTTCTAGGGTCTCCATGCTGTAAGGCACATAATACACAATACCGGGTGCTTATATTGTAGTACCCAGAGTGTCATACGTGAAAATTCATATGCACTATTTGGATTTGGGGGTCTCATGCCACATAGTTTGGTAAATCTATGCATATTGGGCATCAAACTGCTTAGTAGACCCCTGGCATTCATATTTAGGATGCTTTATGCTGGTAATTAGGGATGTAGCGAACTGTTCGCCGGCGAACTAGTTCGCGCGAACTTCGACTGTTCGCGTCCGCCGCAAGTTCGCGAACGTCGCGCGACGTTCGCCAATAGGCGTTCGCGTCAAAATCGGTCGCCCATTCGACCATTCGATCGCTAAAATCGAACGATTTTCGTTCGATTCGAACGAAAATCGTTCGATCGAACGATTAAAATCCTTCGATCGTTCGAATCGAACGATTTTCGGATGATCGAAGTTCGCGAACAGTTCGCGAACAGTTCGCAAATTATGCCGGTGTTCGCGAACGGCGTTCGCGAACACATCGGCGGCGGTTCGCTACATCCCTACTGGTAATGAAACATGGACGATACGATGCTGGAAAGTTGAAGCTTGGAGGCAATTTTCAGGTATTTCACCAAAACTACCAATTTTGGGAAAGCCTTGCGACTCAGTAGTTTGGAGCAGAAAGGCATGGGTACCCATTTTAGATTCGGTAGAATGTGTACTTTACAAAAATATATGGTTTTGGGGGTAAACCTATATTGATATGTTTTTAACCCACAAAAAGTGCAATGCGTTGATATTTTTAATCTGCTGAAGTGACCCACAGGACTATTTTGGGGCCTTGAAATGGCAGATACTTTGGTAAAACCTATGGACAATGGGCATCAAACTGTTTGGGGGACAGGCAATCATATTTAGGGTCTTTTTTCTTAGTTTGTAGTAATATATGGGCAATATGATGCTGGAAATTTGCCGACAAATTTGGGTAAGCCTTGCGACTCAGTAGTTTGGAGTAGAAAGGCTTGGGTACCCATTTTAGATTTGGCAGAATGTGTACTTTTCAAAAATATATGCTTTGGTACTCTTCGGAATGAAACCGGCGCTTCGCCAATTTCCATTAGTTCAGCCACATATGCAGTTTTTGCAAAACAGAAAATTGCTCCAACTGCACATGCACCAGTCTCATTACGAAGATTTCTGAAGAGAAGATGGCGCCCATGAACGCCGATGCCTGAATCTGCACTAAGGGGTAAGTAAAACATTAGGGGCATTTGCCCGGGGTAACAGGCCGGGGGGAGCATACCTCCCAACTGTCCGGCTTTTGACAGCTCAGCCCGCAGTCCTGGATTTGTATTAAAATATTCTGAGTTTCTCTTTGATCTGCTGCACTGAACAGCCAGAAAAAGATACAAAGTTTCTAACTTTATTGGCTCTTGGCAGAGAGCCCAGAATAGATACTTAAGATACTTTTGTAACAGTTTTTAATAAGATAAGAACTTAGACTCACAGCTTAAAAGGCAATTTACCTTCATTAGCAAAACTGTAATAACATATAAAAACCACATTGTAAAACGGACATGGTAATTAGGGGATGGCATCACAAAAATGGGCGTGGTCAAAATATTTTTTGTCCCTCTTTCTGTTTACAAAATATCGGGAGGTACGTGGAGGGAGGAGAGGGGGTGGTCTACATAGGGTAGGATTTATTTTTTAACATTATGGTTGAATTATTCTTTAAAGGGTTAAATCATCCCACAGCCTCCCAGCCTTAATCATTGAAGAAATTCCTCCTCATCTAAAATTGCACAGGCCAATACAAACTACACACCACCACTGAATTTATTTGCCGTCTAACACTTCCTCTAATCCACAGCCATCTACTGTTCCTTTTTTAATTCTCCCGCGCCTTTAGCTGAATGGGTTGCCACATTTCCTGTATTTAGCCCCTCCCATGGTGCTCAACACCCCTACAACATCATCAAGAGGTCCGTTGCAGCTACAGGATCTAGACACTATCGTACTGGAACTTTATGTCAATGTCACTTCAGCTTTGTAGTAAATAAAGTTGCAAAGTGGGGGCGAAGATCCGGAAGCTGCTTCTATTCGACATTAGCAGATTCACTAATATGTACGTGCCAGTTGTCCCATGCATACCATATAGTCATTCAAAAACAAAAATCAATGGTAAGTATGCCTAGAAATGTTTAATGCGAGTTTATTAAACCTAATTTTGTGGCTGTTGCGGTGCTCTTAAATTGGAGTTGGACGCAAGAATATTGAATCTGCTGTCTCGAATAATCAGATTTTGGTTAAGGGGGGTTTGGTTGGTGAAGGAGCCTCCCGCTGTTTACGACACTGAATACGCTTCTGTGTTTCAGGCTGGCCTGGACCAGGTAAAGTGTCAGGAGAAGAGATGGCGCGGCTTGTGGCAGTTGTAAAGTACAGCGATGAAGACTATCCATTTGATAAGCGGCAGATGCCGCTGTACATCGACGATTCGCTTACGGTAAGAGTTTTGCTGTGCTTTGCTATGCAAAGAGAGAGGCAAAGGTTCGGAGGAGGAGGAGGACGGAACGTCAAACAAGCCTAGAGGCTTCTGTACCACAGGGCAGATTGCAGTAGCGAGGCCTGATCTCTTCTGCTTATACGCTGCTGGTTCTGGGACATTAAATGATTGTCTAGTTAAGTAGGCAGTCATTTAACGATTAGGCGTTCTAAGAACTGCGGACCAGCAATGGCCTCTAGCCATGTTTTAAAGCAAACAAGATGCAAGCCTCACTACTGCTCATAATTGTTCTGTTTCAATGGCCAGGCTCTACGAAAAAAATAAAGACGATTGTCCCTGATTTTGAGATATATGTTTATGCATACGGCCCTACCTGTCAGTGCAGGACGTCTGGGGTTAAGTTCTCCTCTCTGGAGGCAGGACAAACATTAATGAATTCTTAAACTCCTCCTCTTCCTGTGTCTCCTTCCACCCTCAGTTTTTTGTTTGTCCTGCTCGGAGGTGGACACCTTCATATATCCTCTTCGCATTTTTTTTTTTTTCCTGTATTCATCATGTGTGCTCTTATCTGTTATTGAGCCCCCTGCCATGGTTGTGTGCTCTCCCAGATGAATGAGCCCTAATCTACAGATCTACTCAAGGTGAGCCCTTATTTAGAGTGCTCCTTTTATTATTACTAACCTATTAGTACCCTTTGAGCCCTTCTATTGAATTGTGTGCTCCGCTTATGTCAGAAAGCGTTTGCTGGTTTGTGTGAGCCCCTTCTACCATAATTAGATTGTGCGCTCCACTCCACATTCACCAGCGGTTCCAATGGCTGTGGAACCTTAACAGGATGACCGGCGGTTTTTCCCCTGGCATCGCTATTACACCAGGTTACTCGCGGCTCCTCCGTTGCTTGGGTGAGCGCTTCCTAGACGCGCCTTCGCCTACGTCACTTCTGCTCACGCTGTTTCTGCAGAATCGCGCCAAATTGACCGCGCACGGAAGTGACGTCATTGGGGAGTCGCAGCACAGGCGGATTCACGCTACTTGAATCCTGTGAAGCAGTTAAGTATATCCTGCTATTTTGGTGTAGCTTAAGCAATATTCTGCGGAATCATTGGGAGTTTAACCTTACAAAGGGAAAGCACATAATGGCACAATCAAAAGAGCTATTTGATCTCATTGAAGAGTTGTCTGAAAATCCTAAGAGACCCATCAGACATACCAAAAAAAGGGGAAAGAAAAGAGAAGTGATCTCAACTTCACCTTCTCCCCCTATTTTACACAAGATAACCAAGGCTACTCAATATGCTGATTCAGAAAATGAACTGGAACAACCAGTACCTATTTCTACTATTGCTATGGTGCATGCTTGTCAGGATCCTCCCAACTCCCCTCATTTTTCACCGGGCCCAGCCAGCCCTGCACACACTTCTCATTCACAGTCTGTGCCCCAGGATCATTCATCCGCCAATCCTAATACTCAGCAGATGTCACACTTATTAGATTGGTTACAAGCTCAGATCCATTCTTCTGTCCAGCAAGCAGTTACTAGCCACGTGCAAACTCAAACTCGGCCTAAGATCAAATCCAAAATTCCAGTACCTATTCTTTCTGAATCATCAGACTCAGAATCAAATAATGGTTCAGATTCGGAACTCAGTAATTGTGATTCTTCCGATTCGGATTCTGCAGCATCAGATGCAGCGGTCTCTCCTAAACTGCCTGATGAGATCAAGTTACTCCTCAAATATCTTTGCGATACTCTAGAGATTAAGGAGGCCCCATTACCAGTTTCTAAGGTGGACAAGGTATTGGGTAACACTCATAAAAAGACCAGAGTATTTCCCACGAGCAAATCTGTCACACAGATTATATCAGACGAATGGTCTGAGCCTGACAAGCGTAACATTGTTCCACAAAAATTTCACACAAAGTACCCAATTTCTGATGAGAATAAGCATTTTGGGGACAAATCTCCAAAAGTTGACTCTGCCATAGTTCGTTTGTCCAGGAATACGACACTACCATCTGAAGATGCGGGATCCTTCCGTGATCCCATGGATAAAAAGATGGAATCGGCCCTCAAAAGGGATTTTATTCATTCAGCGGCGGTTCTACGTCCGGCATCAGCTTCCATTAGCGTTGCCCGCACAGCTAAGTTCTGGTGCCAAGAACTGAAGAAGTCTCCACTTCTCATACATTCCTTAGATCCGGTACGAGCCTTAAAGACTTATGTGCAGAGAACTCAATCTCTTAGACATTCTGATGGATTGTTCATCCTTTTTGGGGGTCATAAAGCTGGTTCCCCTGCCTCTAAGAGAACCATAGCTAGGTGGATAGTGGAAGAGATTTCTATAGCTTATACTCAGGCCGGAATGCCCCCTCCAATTCAGTTGAGAGCTCATTCCACTAGGAAAGTCAGTACCTCTTGGGCATTCCATAACGAAGTTTCATTGGAAACGATTTGCCAATCAGCCACTTGGGCTTCACCACACACTTTTTCTAAGTTCTATAAATTTGATTTGTATAATGCAAGCCAATCAGAGTTTGGCAGGAAGGTGCTACAAGCAGCAGTAGCACGTAGATAGCTTCCTATAGTTCACAAAATTACAGTGTTTTTTTCGTTACACATGTTAACAGTTTTTTGTACCCTACCCTTTTTAGGACGGCTTTGGGACATCCCCAGACGTCCTGCACTGACAGGTAGGGCCGTATGCATAAAAGGAGATTTACTTACCTGGTAAAGCTCTTTTGCATAGGCCCGTACTGTCAGTGCAGCATCCCGCCCTATATTTTGTGGGTGTGGGTGCCGGTTGCTGCCGCTCCTTAGCTAGTTAGGGAGTTAGGCTATGTTTTTTTCTGTGTGTCTCCATTCACAGACTTTACAACTAACTGAGGGTGGAAGGAGATACAGGAAGAGGAGGAGTTTAAGAATTCATTAATGTTTGTCCTGCCTCCAGAGAGGAGAACTTAACCCCAGACGTCCTGCACTGACAGTACGGGCCTATGCAAAAGAGCTTTACCAGGTAAGTAAATCTCCTTTTTTTGTTAAATAACGTATGTGTGTAGTTTTTCTCTTAAACGTTCTGTGTATTAGAAGGAATTGTAGAACAACCCAGCATGTTTTCTTTCTATTGATTACCTAGTATGATGTAGCTATGTATTTTAGATGGATAGATTATTGTATTCATCACAAACAAAGTTATACAAGTACAGCCTGTAGTGAAATGTACTCTGATCATTCAAAGACTGCAATTTTTAAACAATATACTAGTGCATAAGAATAGTAATAGTGCTTGAATACAAAAAACAATAACAGTGCTTTGCAAGCAATAATACATACAGTTCTAAAAAACATGCTAAAATATTGTACCAAAGGACAGCTACTATATATATACACTGAATGCATTGTGCTTATAATATTAAAATACATATAGCTATATTCACACTGTACCTGTTCACAGTGACCAAAGTGGAAAAAAAAGTTGAACTATTGTGAAAATTACAATTTAAGAGAAGATTAATTTCATGGAACTAGATATTTTCTGAATATATTTATTCTGCTGTTTCTATAATTCACTGGTCACTTCCATATTATCTCAGTCATATTTTGTTGGACAGTTGAGTCACGGGTGTATGCTTCTTTTGCCTATAAAATGTATTAGAGGGTACTATCTTTCAAATTAAGTCTGAGACAAGGCCTGCATTTATAGAAAAAAAATGTAGAATAACTCGATTATTTCTGAAATGGCACTGCAATTTTATCTAACTTTATTTGGAATGTTTCATATTTCCATGGGCTAATGCTTGTATTATTTATTTTCATGATAGTTGTTCCCACCACCAAATGGCAGTGCCCTTCATGTGTGGTGATTACAGGATTTGGAGGAGTCGCTTATGGAAAAAGAAATGTAATTTTCTGTGACTGTGGTTTTATCATAAGTGACACAGAACTGTTAGCAGTTTGTGGCAATGTAAACCCCATGTCAATATTGAAAATGCATTCTTTATGGACTTTAGTTGGCCCTTATTGGTCACTTCAGGCTACATTGTTATACATATATAAATTTTCAAAAGATGTTTTACTCCTGTTAAACAAAAGGAACCACGATGATGTGGCAATGGCGGAGCTCTCCCGACATGTCCCATCTCCTCTCTGATTGCAGCTCTCGCGATAAACGGGCCACTTCTCCCCGACTACAATGTCACATACTCACTTCAGAGTGCTGATCCAAGCACATCCAGGAGGACAGTCCATTTAGTAACAACTTGGCTTTATTTAGGCACATATTCAGATTACATTCCAACAGTGAAGGTGAAAAAACAAACACGTTTTGTGCCTACATACTTGGCACTTCAGAGTTATTTCTGATAAAGTGCCAAGTATGTAGGCATGAAATGCGCTAGTTTTTGCACCTTCACTGTTGAAATGTAATCTTAATATGTGCCTAAATAAAACCAAGTTGTTACTAAATTGACCGTCCTCCTGGATGTGCTTGGATCAGCGCTCTGAAGCAAGTGAGTATGTGACATTTTACTCCTCTTGGTAGTCTGCTGTTTTGATTATACAGTGCTATCTCATCTCCATGCTTGCTGTAAGCACAGGCCAAAGCTGTTTGTCTGTCTAGAATTCTGCGATAGTATGAACAAAATTAATCATAATGTTTTATGAATCAATCCGGTTTAGTTATCTTGTGGTCTTCATTGTGATATTCATTGCTTTCACCCATCATTTTTAAAAGAAAACTATACCCCTGAGCACTGTAAGTCTCTATAAATTATATATTGCATAAAACAGCTAAAATGTATGACCCTGCCTAATTTAAATAAACCTTTTCATAAATATTTATATTTTTTTTAGTACTATGTGCCATTGGGTAATCCTAAATAGAAAATTGTGATTTTATGTACTAAGGGCTGCCCCCCCCCAGAACCATACGATTCATGGGGCACACATATATGTTAGGTCTTATTGGGCAATTAATGGACAAAGTTCTGTCCATTTTTCTGGTCAGGGAAAGAATAAACCGGGTAACGATGTTTGGGCTGGCCTGATACCCGTGGGGTTTACTCACCGGCAACCTCGCACCCCCATTTGCGTGTGGCTGGCAGGTCCGGATTGAGCTCTCCTTCCTGCTCTCCCCATTTTACACTACTGGCTTCAGCTTTTATAGATGCGCGCCTGCTCTCCCCGCCCGTTTTGTGACGTCATTGGCAGGTCTGCGTAGGTGAAGGGAGGGCAGGTAAATCCCGACCTGCACATCACTAAAACACAGACCTATACAAATTTTTCTTAGTAAATTAATTTCTATACATTTTTCTTTAATAAAATGTTGCATCTGGAAACTTTTTAAAGCAAAAATTACTGTTTGTATTTTATTGGACGTCCAGTGTTTTGAATAAACCTACAGTTTCATATGACATTCAGGGGCCGATTCACTAAGCTCGAGTGAAGGATTCGAATGAAAAATACTTCGAATTTCGAAGTATTTTTTTGGTACTTCGACCATCGAATTGGTTAAATTCGTTCGAATTCGAACGAAATCGAACGAATCGAACGAAAAATCGTTCGACTATTCGACCATTCGATAGTCGAAGTACTTGCCCTTTAAAAAAAACTTCGACCCCCTACTTCGGCAGGTAAAACCTACCGAAGTCAATGTTAGCCTATGGGGAAGGTCCCCATAGGTTTGCTAATCTTTTTTTGATCGAAGGATTTTCCTTCGATCGTTGAATTAAAATCGTTCGAATCGTTCGATTCGAACGATTTAATCGTTCGATCGAACGAAAAATCCTTCGATCGATCGATCGCAGGATTAGCGCTAAATCCTTCGACTTCGATATTCGAAGTCGAAGGATTTCAATTCGAGGGTCGAATTTCGAAGTATTTTTAACTTCGAAATTCGACCCTTAGTGAATCTGCCCCTCAGTATGTGTATGCTGACCAGACATGCCATACAGATTTCTTTGTACAATTGATATCAGATTGTAGATGAAACATGTTTCATGCAATGTTGGCCATTACATGTTGTACCAGTAGCTGAGGTGGTAATGAAGAGCTGCAACTTTACAGTCTCTAGGCCTAAACAAGCAGAACAATTAATTATTTGCCATATTGTGTGCATCATGGGCCAGTATCACCTAATGAATGGAACACAACATCGTTAATTTTCAGTGGTTTATATGTCAGCAGTATGTTTCTGGAGGTTGATAGAGGACATCCACCAAATTCTGACAGAATTGTTTGTGTAAATGGAATCTTGGGCAATTAAAATTAACAGTTATCAACTCAAGCCAATCTGTCATCAGAGACACATAGAAATGTCTTAATAGTGACAATTTGAAGATTTTGTTCTTGCTCCTTTTTAGGAGGGGAAGCAAAAATAAAACAGATGAAGGTTTCTGTAAAACAAGAAATAAAGCTATGCAGTAAAGATGACTAGCACTGTGTGGAGGCCTTATACACTGTAGGTAGAGATATCACCTGGATTGGCGATGGATATGGAAATGATCATATAACATGCTACATCACTCCCAGAATAAGAAGTCAATATAAATAGTTCATAAATAGGTCAGTTTGTCTGGAAAAACTGAAATTGCCCATAATTAGTCAGCAATAATGGAATACAGTATTTTAAAATAATTATGCCATCAGAGGGCTTTTAAGATTTGGGGGTTGTTGTGGACTATAAAAATGTTTTGGAGGGCCACATCCTGCCTGCATGCCTCTAGATGGGCAATTGTGGTTCAGTAAAGAAGTTTGTACTGTAATAGGTATGGGAAACATCTCAGGATATCGGTTGAAATAATTACTGCTGTGCAAATCAGCAGTCAACTGAGAATCCTTTATATAATAAGCTATCTGAAAGCTTAACATGTTGTAGCTGGGGAGAAAGAATGTATTTATTTTTACATAAGGCTTCTTAGTAAACTGTTAACTTGTTTTGACGTGCTGCAGGGTTCAGGAAGTAGAATATAACTTAAACTTTAGATTTGGTCCAGGGGAGTGCACGTAATAACAAAAACCATATTTCGTTATCTCAGATCTGTCTACACAAACGAGAAACCAGCTAATGAAGGTTTCCTTCTTAAAGGGATCCTGTCATCAGAAAACATGTTTTTTTCAAAACGCATCAGTTAATAGTGCTACTCCAGCAGAATTCTGGACTGAAATCCATTCCTCAAAAGAGCAAACAGATTTTTTTGTATTCAATTTTGAAATCTGACATGGGGCTAGACATTTTGTCAATTTCCAAGCTGCCCCTGGTCATGTGATTTGTGCCTGCACTTTAGGAGAGAAATGCTTTCTGGCAGGCTGCTGTTTTTCCTTCTCAATGTAACTGCATGTGTCTCACTGGGACATGGGTTTTTACTATTGAGTGCTGTTCTTAGATCTACCAGGCACCTGTTATCTTGTGTTAGGGAGCTGTTATCTGGTTACCTTCCCATTGTTCTTTTGTTTGGCTGCTGGGGGGGGGAAAGGGATGGGGGTGATATCACTCCAACTTGCAGTACAGCAGTAAAGAGTGATTGAAGTTTATCAGAGCACAAGTCACATGACTTGGGGCAGCTGGGAAATTGACAATATGTCTAGCCCCATGTCAGATTTCAAAATTGAATATAAAAAAATCTGTTTGCTCTTTTGAGAAATGGATTTCAGTGCAGAATTGCACTATTAACTGATTCATTTTGAATTTTTTTTTTCCCATGACAGTGTCCCTTTAATAGTCCCAATTCTAATAATACAACTAATGATGCATTCTTCACACATGAGGAAATTCAAAAGAGACTAGAACATGTTAAGATAAACAAAGGTCTAGGGCCAGATGCTATTCATCCCAGGGTACTTAGCGAGCTTAGCTCTGTGATTGTCAGACCTCTTTACCTAATTTTTCAGGATTCATTGAGGTCTGGCATCAGGGCCGGCCTTAGGCCAATTGGACCAATTGGGCCCAATTGGGCCCCGCACCTCTGGGGGGCCCCGCACCACAGGGCAGCACAGATAATATTTCCCTCATCACATGATGCTGCCCGGCCTGCCCCCAACTTTGAGAGTCCAGCCCATCCCCAAATCCATAGGTCTAGCCTGCCCCCAACTCTCATAGGCCCAGCTTTCCTCCAACCTTGATAGGCCCTGCCTGCCCCCAATCCAACCAAGCCTGCTCCCAAGCTGAATCGGCCCAGCCCCAAACTAATTGGCCCAGTCCACTCTCCTATTTCCTCCCTCTCTCTCTTACCCTGTGTGCCCCTATTATGTTACCTTGTCTGCCCCTTTCCTTTCTATTTTGTGCCTGTATGCCCTTATTTTCCTAAATACTTGGTGTGTCAGTAGCCAGCAACACTTTGTCTAGGGGCCCCGCCAACATGGTCCCAATTGGGCCCCACATTTGATAGGACCAGCCCTGTCTGGCATGGTGCAGAGAGACTGGCGAATTGCTAACGTGGTGCTGCTATTCAAAAAGTGATTCCGTTCCCAGCCTCAAAACTATAGGCCAGTATTCTGACATCAGTGGTAGGAAAGCTTTTTGAAGGGTTAAAGTGGACCTGTCACCAAAACACTGTATAATAAAAGTCCTTTTCAAATTAAACATGAAATCCAATTTCTATTTTTTATTTAAGCATTCATAGCTGTTGTAAACCCATTTAAAAATCTCAGCTGTCAATCAAATATTGTCTGCCACTCCTCTATGCCATGGGCATAGATGTCCCTGCTCTCCACATATTCCCCCGTTCTCTTTACCATTTAAATGTGTAGCCAGAGCATGGTGATGGACATCGGGTCCCCCATTCAGGTGCACAAACAAGATTCTGAGATGATGCAAGGCTTGCCTTAATAACAGTGTGTGCAAAATGGCTGCTGCCTGCTTGTTTTGATTTTGAAATCCCAGACTGAAGGAAAGAAGATTCAAATAATTTATATAGTGTAATTAAAGTTAATTTTGCTTGACTAATGTGAAAAATAGAATTTTGAATTAATTGTTTTGGCTGACGGGTCCCCTTCAATAAAGCATAAGATACTGGACTTCATAACAAATCATAATATTACGAGTTTGTGCCAGCATGGTTTTATGCGTAATAGATCTTGCCAGACTAACTTAATTTCTTTTTATGAGAAGGTGAGCAGGGATCTTGATTCTGGAATGGCAGTGGATGTGATTTCTGTGGCACACAGAAGTTTACTGGTTAATTTAAGTAATTAGTGGAAATCAGTGTGAGGAGATTCGGAGAACTGCGCTTCTCAGTGGAACGCACACACTGAAGTGAATCAGGCGCCATCTTGGAACTTCGGGAAGAGGTACCTGCAAAGTGGAGAAATCGTGAACAGGCTGTCTATCACTAAAAGTCTATGCCCGGCTGTGCCTTCGAGGAAAGTTTGGAACGCAGGATCTGGTGAGATAAATCCAATTATTTGGGGGGGCAATTACAGCTGAAAAGATAGAGGGACTGGGGGACGTATCAGCAAACCCCTTTTGGAAACCTGTTTCATCTGCAGCTTTACACAAATGGAACATTTTCTAATTGGACCAGTGTTGTTAGTGTAGTACCGCAGGGCTCTGTACTAGGTCCTTTGCTTTTCAACTTGTTTATTAATGACCTGGAGGTGAACATTAAAAGTACTGTTTCTATTTTTGCAGATGATACTAGCAGCAAACTGGAAAATGAGGGTCAATGTTGATAAATGGAAGGTTATGCACTTATAAAATAATATAAATGCAGGTTATGCAAGTTATACACTAAATCACAGTGTGTTGGGAGTTTTCCCCAAGGAAAGTCTAAAATAGAATAAGGCTAGAAATGCTGTATTTTGTATACTAAAAATAAGCATGAATTTACTGCACCAGAAAGCCTAATCAAACAAATGATTTATGCTTTCAAAGTTGGCTACAGGGGGCTGTCATCTTTTAACTTTGTTAAACATCTTTGCCTGACCCTGCACATGCTCAGTGTGGTCTGGGCTGCTTAGGGATCATCATAAACAAAGCTGCTTGAGTTCTGCATGGCTGGTAAGTAAGGTGGGGGCTCCCCCTGCTGTTCATAAGTTTGATTGTTTCCCTGCTCAGCAGTTAGGGACCGTCTGACAATTCCTATCCACAGCAGTAAATTAAGGGAGAATTTCACTGCATACAGTCAGGTTTCCTTTAAAAACAGTACACATTTTTTAATTAAAGTATATTGGAGATAGGTTTCTTTTTAATTAAAGAAAGTAAAAATGGGATTTTATTTTTTTGCCTTTCCTTGTCCTTTAAATGAGAAGGATCTAGGGGTTTTTGCAGATAACACGTTGTCATTCTTTGGCTAGTAAGCAAATAAAGTTCTGTCTTGTATAACTCAAGGGATGAAAACATAATTATGCCTCTTTATAGGTCTCTGGTAAGGCCTCATCTGGAGTATGCAGTGCAGTTTTGGACTCCAGTCCTTAAAGGAATTGTTCAGTGTAAAAATAAAAACTGGGTAAATAGATAGGCTGTGCAAAATAAAAAATGTTTCTAATATAGTTAGTTAGCCAAAAATGTAATGTATAAAGGCTGGAGTGATTTGATGTATAATATGTCAGTCAGAACACTACTTTTCAGCTCTCTTGGTTTACACTAACTGGTTCCCCTGGTTACCAGGCAGTAACCAATCAGAGACTTGAGGGGGGGGGCCACATGGGTCATATCTGTTGCTTTTGAATCTGAGCTGAATACTGAGGATCAATTACAAACTCACTGAACAGAAATGTACCATGTGGCCCCCCTTCAAGTCGCTGACTAACTCAGAGTTATAGAGCTGAAAAGCAGGAAGTTGGATTCTGGCTGTTTTATTAGACTTCTTTTCACTCCAGTCTTTATATGTTACATTTTTGGCTAACTAACTATATTAGAAACATTTTTTATTTTGCACAGCCTATCTATTTACCCAGTTTTTATTTTCACACTGAACTATTCCTTTAAGATGGATATCAAAGAGCTGGAGAGAGGGATGGAAGAGTTAAATTATGACTGTCACCACATATATGATGATTTGGTTCCATGTTCCCCCAATTTAACCTGCTTTTGCAGATTCTGTTACAGGGTACAAGACCTGCCCAGGTTTGGAGGGCGGGTAGGGAGGGTAAGGGTATTCCATTAGGTTTTTTGTTTGTCTATTGGTTTTGCTTTGTCAATATGCCGAAAGCTTATGCTTTGTTGATTGATGCACCGTGCAGCCCTCACTGTAATAGTGACACAAGGAAAATTTTACATGCCTACACCTATTACTCCTTTAAGTATACAAAATCCTCCGCCACTTCCTATATATGGCTGCTCCATGGCTGACATCACGCTAACTTCCTGGAACATCCGGGGATTAAATGATAAATTTAAGAGAGCACAAATGTTTAACTACCTTAAAAGGCACCCTCCCTCCTTGCTCCTACTTCAAGAAACTCATCTGACGGGCCAAAAACTACTAGCCTTAAAGAGACGCTGGGTAGGTCAGGCCTACCACTCTACCTACCCAACTTATGCTAGGGGAGTCTCGATTTTGGTAAAGAAATCCCTCCAATTTAATTTACTTACTCTCAAAACAGATTACTATGGCAGATTTGTTATCCTTCATTGCACAATAGCCAATTTCCCCCTGATTATAGTCAATTTGTACATCCCACCTCCATTTAATATGAATCTCCTACATACAATTGATAAAAAGCTGGCAGATCTTCCTACTGCTCCTACTTGTTATATGGGTGACTTTAACGCCCTAATGGACCCACGGATGGATAAATTAAACCCCCCCTTTCCTTCTGGAGATAAATTAATGACTTGGGCCAATGCACTGGGTTTAACGGATGTGTGGAGGTGGAAATATCCTAACCAAAAGGCCTTTTCTTGCCACTCTGCTACTCACCACTCACTCTCACGGATAGACCTAGCATTGGTAACACCCGATCTCTTATCCAAAGTGGTCCAGATTGAATATCTTCCCCGTGCTCTCTCTGACCACTCTCCACTTGCTATTACTTTAAGTGTGATAAGCTCCCCTCAAACTAATCTTTGGAGATTTAGCCCATTGTGGCTTCACAACACTGTGGTAAAAGACAAGGCTGCTGCAGCAGTTAAGGACTATTGGGAATTAAATGCAGGATCAGCCCCCCCTCCTATACTATGGGATGCTTCGAAAGCTTACATGAGAGGGCAACTTAGCAACGCAGTCGCTAGGGCCAGAATGGAATCTAAAGCCCAAGTAATGGAGGCAGAAAAGGAGTTGGAGGAGGCTGAGTCTGATTATGTAACCAATCCCTCTCCACTGACTTACCATAAACTAGTAGACTCCCATCATTCACTGGCTAGAGAACAAACACTCCGTACGCGGAAATCACAATTGTACACCTACCAGCGTACATTTGAAACTGGAGATAGAAGTGGTAGAACGCTGGCTTACTTAGCCAAATTACAGGCCCCCTCCACTGCAATTGCAGCCGTAGCAACTGCAAACGGGACTCTCAAATCCATGCCCCAAGATATAGTAGAAACCTTTGCAACGTACTTTAAAACCTTGTATGCTACCCAGAGCAGGTACACAGAGGCGGAGATACATCAATACCTTACACAAATCACCACTCCTGTTCTAACGACAGCCCAGAGGGATACTCTAGACTCCCCTATTACTAAGCAGGAGATTCAGCAAGCCATCAATGCCTTAGCCCCTGGCAAGACCCCGGGTCCCGATGGTATCCCAGCAGATCTATATAAAAGTCTTTTGGATGAAATTACTCCCCACTTACTAAATACCCTCACAACGGTGATGCAAGGTTTATCTCCCCCACCTTCCTTTCTAGAAGCCATCATTGTCCTGATACTGAAGCCCCAGAAAGACCCGCAATCTTGTAGCTCTTACAGGCCAATCTCTTTGCTCAATACAGATGCTAAAATAATGGCCAAGGTGCTAGCCAGTAGACTGGCCCTAGTAATACCTGACCTGATTCATCCAGACCAATCTGGATTCATGGCGGGCAAAACCACAGACATTAACTTACGAAGATTGTTCTTTAACCTGCAATCTACACATGACAATGCAGGCTCGAGAATAATACTATCATTGGATTCAGCTAAAGCCTTTGATTCAGTGGAATGGAATTATCTATGGGCAACTCTTTCACGATTTGGCATTGGACCAAACTTTATAAGCTGGATCAAAATGCTATATTCGGCTCCTGTGGCACGGGTCAGGGCAAATGGCACAACATCTGGACCCTTTCCATTGGCTAGGGGTACACGGCAGGGATGCCCTTTCTCCCCCTTACTATTTGCTCTGGCCATTGAACCGTTAGCAATCCACATTAGACAGGCCCCTACATTAGAGGGATGGCGCTTGGGACCAGTGGAAGAGAGAATATCGCTTTATGCAGATGATCTGCTGGTCTATCTGGCAGATGCGGGTCCATCGCTAGCTACCCTAGCCTCCATTATAACGGAATTTGGGAGATTGTCAGGGCTGCGGGTTAATTGGGATAAGTCCGCCTTACTACAAGTAGACCCAACCCCCCTACCTGCCTTGCCACAGGAGATTCCAATAGTAGTGGTGAGGGAATTTACATATCTCGGAATCAATATTAACCCTGAATTAACTACCTTTATACCTCGCAACCTGGACCCGGCTGTATCTTCTCTCACTACTACTCTGTGTGGTCCAAGCTTCCATTGACACTCTGGGGGAGGATTAACATTTTTAAGATGGTGTATCTGCCACGATTTCTATACATCTTCCACAACTCGCCCACTCATATTCCGAAGAGTTTCTTTAAGACTGTCCATCAAATTGTGGTAAGGTTTATATGGGGAGGTAAAACGCCCAGGTTGGCATGGCGGAAACTTACCCCCGCCACGAAAGATGGGGGACTAGGCTTGCCAGATTTATACCTCTACTATATAGCCAGTCAATTGCACTATGTTAAATGGTGGTTCGAACCTGATCCCTATAACCCCAATACAACGTTACAGGCGCTGGCTGTGGGGTCATGGGAGGGACTCCGGCACCTGCCGTATAGAGCGGCCGCAGATCATGTCAAACTACCAGCAGTCATAACAACCCCAAGGAAGGCCTGGAATTTGGCACTCAAGCTGTATCCAAAGAACTCCCCCATTTTAACACCCATTGTCCCGTTGTGGGCCAACTCCCGTCTTCCCCAATTCCATAAATTTCCCGATTTCCTCTACTGGCCACGTAAACACATTAGGCGATTACAGGATGTCCTAGATGGTGCCAAGCTTGGCTCTTATGAGTTCTTTAAAGAAAAACTTGCGGAGCCCAATCTATCTCACTTTAGGTATTTCCAACTGCGGCAAGTATTTCTAGCACAATTTGGAGGATCTGAAATACAAACCTCCCAACCACAATTTGAAACTGTGTTATGGTCTCCTACCATAACCAAACTTACATCCACCTTATATAAAACCTTGTTACAAACATGCCCCCCTCCATTTAAGGTAGCATATCAAAAATGGCTAGCTGACATCCCAGACCTCGAAGTCGAGGAGTGGGAGGAAGCAACTGGCAAAGGTTATGGTCATCTTTACTCAATACGCGACAAATTAGTTCAATTCAAATGGCTTCATCAATTCTATATCACCCCTGTGCGATTAAAAGCCATGGGATATAATCCAACTGCAAGATGTCATAGGTGTGGGGCTGAAGGGGCCACCTTTTTACACATGGCTTGGTCGTGTCCACCAGTCTCCATATTTTGGACTGAAGTCATGGATATCTTAGCAGATAAATTAGATTTCCCTAGGCTGCTGACCCCGCAGGTGTGCATATTGGGAGTCATAGATGAAATCATATATACTAATCATGCCAGAGTTAGATACCGTACACTGTTGTACTATGCTAAGAAAGTAATTGCTATGGCATGGATGGGTCCCCAACCGCCCACGGTACAAAACTGGATAACGTTGGTGAATCAGAATCTGCCTCTCATTAAGCTCACTTTACTAGCCAGAGACTCACTGAAAAGATTTGAGAAGATATGGAGTCCATGGTGGGAAGTAGGACTTGGGGGTCAGGGCTCCCGAACATGAACAGAAACGTTTATTTATACTGTAAACGACAGAAATCCTTAATTTTGTTTAATGCCTGATATTACTGTCCAATATGTTGATGATTGGACTCTTGGAGGCAAAATTTACTTATCACTGTACGATGTTTGCACGGTGTTTTAATTCTTGAGTGTCTCAATCAAATTACTCAACGAATTGGTATGTAAACGTTTTATTCCAAGCTCTGTCATGGTAACTCAACTGCATTTACGGCATATACTTTGTTTTATGTTTAATGTGTTATAAAACAATAAAATTTTACCTTAAACAATTATGACTGTCACGGTTGGGGTTGTTTTCTCTGGGGGAAAAAGGCACTTGCGAGGGGACATCATTTTATTTTACAAGTACATTAGAGGATATTATAGACAAATAGCAGGGGACCTTTTTACCCATAAAGAGGATCACTGCACCAGTGGCCACCCCTTCAGACTAGAAGAAAAGAACTTTAATTTGAAGCTGCGTAGGTGGTTCTTCACAGTGAGGTTGTGGAATGTACTGCTGGGTGATGTTGTAATGGCTGATTCTGTTAATACCTTTAAGAGCGGCTTGGATGATTTCATGGACATAGTATCAAAGGCTATTGTAATACTAAACTCTATAGTTAGTATAGATATTGGTATATATAATGTATGTGAAGTTATGGAGGGGTTTGTATGGATGCTGGGTTTTCATTTGGAGGGGTTGAACTTGATGGACTGTCTTTTTTTCAACCCTATGTAACTATGTTATTAAAATAATATCTTGTAAATATAAGTATGTTCAGCACAAGTCCCAATCCTTGAAATGCAAAAAAAAACTGCCCCTTTAAATTGGTTTATCTTTACAGAAATTGATGCTTAACATTTTCATGTAACTAGTTTTTAATTTGTGCACAAATTGTCAAGCAGACTTCCAGGTTTATGTTTTATATAATACACTGTAAAAAAAAAAAAAAACATAACCGTTTTGGGTGTTACATTAATGGTAATGTGTGCCAGACAGGCAAAATGTAGTTTGTTTATTATGTTTAAGTGGTTCTTTTAAATGGTCAGTGCTGAAATAATTACAGGTATGCAATCTGTTATCCAGCAATCAAATACAAATTTTTAAAAAGTATTTCCTATTTCTCTGTAATAATAAAACTGTACATTGTACATGATCCTAACTAAGAAATTATTAATCCTTATCGAAGGCAAAACAATCCTTTTATGTTTAATGTTTAAATTAATTTTTAATAGATTTAAAGTATGGAGATCCAAATTACTAAGCATTCTGGATAAAAGGACCCATACCTGTATCTTGTTTGCATTACAGAATAATGTAGAATCAATGGAGGGTTCCAAGTTGTTATATTCCCTTGATTCTAGTTGCTTACGGGCTACCATGGGTGGCTGACCTTACATTTAAAACTTCATTGGCCCAGGGTGCTGCTCTGCCTTATTGTTTTGCTACCCTGGACGAATTGAATGCTTGAGCAGTTCAGAATCTCTTCAATATTTGTACTGCACATGCTCCCTGCTTTGAAAAGCAAAGGGGATACCTGGACACAGGAACAATTTGCCATTCAATTTAAAAGTCATTTTTGTCCATATATCTTGGAACATTGTGTTTTTTTTTTTTATATTACCACGTGGGAAAAGCAATTTAAATACATTGTGTTGGTGATTAGAAGCCAGATCAATTGTACAGGCAAGGGAGTCTAGTTCTTTAGTGTGTTTAAATACCTAACAAATAAATATGCAGTAAAAGGGGAAACACATGGAGCCTTTCTGAAGATTCTGTCTCTTTTGTAAACATGATGGTTATTGTGAGTCTAAACATAATATTACATTTAAATGTATTGTTGCCTTCCCTCTTTCAGATGGTGCTGGAATTTTCTGATAACATGTTAAATCTTGATAAGCAGCAGATGGATACAGTACAGCTTGAGCAGTTTATCCAGGTAATCTATATAGAAACACTTTTTTTATAACCAATATTGTTACTCTTATACCAGGAAATATTGTTAAAATTCTTTCTTGTTTTGCTTTAAATGGTTTGAGCATTAATGTAAAAATAATCTATAGATTTTTGTTGTTTTGTTGAATTAATCTTTCCTTCAAATAAAATGTTTCTTAAATTAAATTTGGCCCGTTTTTTAACCTTTATAAGTAAGTAATACCAAATAGTGAAAACATTTTGCAGACCTTTTTAGACTGGGGCAGATTTATCAAATTGTGGGTTTAGAGCTTAATAAATAAAAACTCGCCCATCTTTTAATCATTCCCATGGGATTTTTAGTAAACAAAAATCAATTATGGGGTAGCTGCTGTCTATACAGCGAGTACTGTGCACAGGTCCAGTTAAACCACAGTAAATATTAAAGACATGCACAGTTTCTCGCTTAAAAACATTTATTGGTGCATATATACCACAAAAATTGACATAACGATATTCAAATCACACACACCACAAAGCAGTGTCTCCCCCCCAGTCTGCCTACCTGTTGTTAGCCACACCCTCCTGACGCGTTTCGCGCTATTGGGCGCTTCATCAGAGGAGGTGTGGCAAATGCTGGTCATATCCCTTAAGTACCTGCTGGATTACTTAATGCAGGTTCTAGGGTTAGATACGTGCACAATAGTTACCAGCAGAATTATTTTCTACAGGTTCAAGGGTGACATATGTGTTACATACCAATCCAAAAGTCTATTCAATTTGCCACTATGTGCCCATTAGCCCCAGTTATTCTACTAATATTTCATTTCAATCCACATTGTAACAATATCTTTATACAAATCACTTAATAGTTCACTAATATCGGAGACATGACCATGTAATTGTAGTGACTAAGTGAATAAAGTGCAATTGTGCAAAAAATTAAATAATTAATAATAAATCACTAATCAAAATACAATAAAAACATTTTTTATATAAAAATTCATTCACTTTAATCCCATACTGATGTAAGAAACGGTTTTAGTTCAAAATGGCTATTCATTCCCTCAGGTATAATTGTCCCTAACTTAAAGATCCAGTTAGATTCTAATCTTAGTAATTTTGTAGTTAAATTGCCCCCACTATTTTCATGTATTTTATCTATACCAAACATCCTTATTTTCTGGGGTATGCCATCATGGGCCATTATAAAATGTTTCAGAATGGGATTGTCAACATCCTTATTGTCAATACCTCTTAGATGTTCTCCCAGTCTGACCCGTAGCTGTCTGATTGTACGACCAATGTATAAAGCACCACATTCACACTGCACTGCATATACTACATATCTAGTACCACAAGTGATCATTTTACCTATTTTTAACTCCTGGCTTTTATTTTTATCACTGAATTCTATAACTTTTTTACTTTTATTATTTATTATTACAGACCACACATTTTTTACAAGGAAAAAAACCTTTCAAATCAAGCCACGTCTTTTTTTCTGCTTTTTTATTATTTAGTCGGTTGGGAGCTACTTGATTTGCTATGGACTTGGCTTTCCTACTGATTACCATTGGGGTTAAATTTAATGCTTTTATAGTAGGGTCAGTGTTTAAAATATTCCAATTTTTAACTATACTTTTTTTAACAGCTTTGTATTGTAGTCCGTACTCTAAAATGCATCTTACTCCTTTTTCTTGCTTATTCATTATTATCATACTGTCCTTAGTCTTTTTTGAAATTTTCGATTTCTCTAATTTTTCCATTGCTTCTGATATGTCTCTTTTACTATATCCCCTACTTTTTAACCTATTGCATTCTTCCTTAGCCTGTTGAGCAAAGATTTCCTTGTCTGTACAGTTCCGATAGATTCTCACCAATTGAGCATAAGGAATAGATTTAACTGTATGTAAAGGATGATAGGAATCTTTTCTCAAAATAGTGTTTCCTGCTATCTTTTTCTATATAATTTAGACATTATTGTATTATTTTCTACATAGAAAGTCAGATCAAGGAAATCGATCTGATTGGCATGATATTGCATAGTAAATTTGATATCATATGGATTGTCGTTCACATAATTTAGGAAGCCCTTTAAGTCATCTTCCGGGCCACTCCATACCATGATGACATCGTCTATATAGCGATGCCACCCTACTATGTCATCATCGTATGGATTGTCAGCCCCAAAGATGTACTCATCCTCCCACATTGCCATAAACAGGCCGGCGTATGAGGGCGCAAATTTCGTTCCCATCGCCGTGCCTGTTATTTGGCGAAAAAGCTGACCATTAAAGGACATGGTGTTGTGAGACAGAATAAATTCAATGGCTTCCAACAAGAAATTGATTTGGACATCTGATTGTAAATATTGTTTTAAAAATTTATTAATAGCTCTCAATCCATCTACATGGTGTATCCTGGAGTATAAAGATTGAACGTCAAGAGTTACCCAAACATATTGTTTTCTCCATGCAATAGTATGAATTTTGTTCATGGCATCTTGGCTATCTCTTAAATATGCTGGCATTTTAACCACTATTTCCTTCAGGAAATAGTCAACATATTCACTCAGACATTCACTCAAACTTCCGATTCCGGAGACTATCGGTCTCCCGGGTGGTTTGAGTGCATCTTTGTGCACTTTTGGTAATGCGTATATATGTGCCATGACAGGATATTCACGCCATATAAAATTGTATTCTGTCTCATCAAGCACCTCGCAATCTTTAGCATACAATAACATTTCTTTCATTTCCTTTTTGTGTTTCTCCAGGGGATTATTCTTTAAACATTCATAGGTACTACCATCTTTTAGAATCTCTTCAACCATGTTGATATAATAATTTTTATCCAAGATAACCACTTTGCCTCCCTTGTCAGCTTTTTTTATACATATTTGATCATTTTTTTGTAAATTCAATATTGCTCTTTTTTGTTTATAAGTCATGTTCCCTTTATACCTGTAATTTAATGAACTGTGAGAGAAAATCTTAGCTAGATCTTGTTCAACTGCTTTTCTATACATTAAGATACCACTTCCTGGGGGAACATTTGGTTGGAAGGTTGAATTTTGTTTTAAACCACTGTGCATAATGGAGTCTTGGAATTGTATATCCTCTCTATTCAGTTCATTACTTTCTCCTTCCCTCTGACATTGCTCCATAAATTCAATAATCTCCAATTCTTGTGCATTAAAATTCAGCCTTCCAACCTTCGCACAGGATGAGGTATCAGAGCTTAATCCCTCTTTTTTATCTGCAAAAAACTTTTTTAACGCTATTTTTCTAATAAATTTCTGTACATCCACATAAGCATTAAATTGATTCATTTGCGCAGTTGGACAAAAATTTAGTCCTTTTTTTAAAACTTCAATTTCATCTAGATGCAGCTTATACTTTGATAAATTCAGAATTTGTTCAATATACAAATCACCTTGATCCCCTTTGGAAAATTCATTTTTAAACCGGTCATCATCATTACATTTATCACCCTCCAAATCACTCGTACTCAGTATTTGTTCAGGTTGCAACAGTTCATTATTTATCATTTCATTGTCGTCATCCATTAAGAATAAACTGATTTCATGTTGGGTTAAAATTGAATTATCGTCCCAATCTGTATCATTTGTCATTTCATTAGAGGCGAATTCAGCGGTAGCCAGTCCTGGTAATTTCAATGGTTTGTTCTCATACTCAAATAATTCAATATTATTAGTGGTTGTATATGCAGGCATGTGTGTTTCATACTTGTGGTTTGACCAGTTGCCTTTAACTTCTTTGTGCATGGATGTGTCTCTGTGAAAGAAAGTAAAAAAGTTATAGAAAGTAAAAAAGTTATAGAATTCAGTGATAAAAATAAAAGCCAGGAGTTAAAAATAAAAAAAATAGGTAAAATGATCACTTGTGGTACTAGATATGTAGTATATGCAGTGCAGTGTGAATGTGGTGCTTTATACATTGGTCGTACAATCAGACAGCTACGGGTCAGACTGGGAGAACATCTAAGAGGTATTGACAATAAGGATGTTGACAATCCCATTCTGAAACATTTTATAATGGCCCATGATGGCATACCCCAGAAAATAAGGATGTTTGGTATAGATAAAATACATGAAAATAGTGGGGGCAATTTAACTACAAAATTACTAAGATTAGAATCTAACTGGATCTTTAAGTTAGGGACAATTATACCTGAGGGAATGAATAGCCATTTTGAACTAAAACCGTTTCTTACATCAGTATGGGATTAAAGTGAATGAATTTTTATATAAAAAATGTTTTTATTGTATTTTGATTAGTGATTTATTATTAATTATTTAATTTTTTGCACAATTGCACTTTATTCACTTAGTCACTACAATTACATGGTCATGTCTCCGATATTAGTGAACTATTAAGTGATTTGTATAAAGATATTGTTACAATGTGGATTGAAATGAAATATTAGTAGAATAACTGGGGCTAATGGGCACATAGTGGCAAATTGAATAGACTTTTGGATTGGTATGTAACACATATGTCACCCTTGAACCTGTAGAAAATAATTCTGCTGGTAACTATTGTGCACGTATCTAACCCTAGAACCTGCATTAAGTAATCCAGCAGGTACTTAAGGGATATGACCAGCATTTGCCACACCTCCTCTGATGAAGCGCCCAATAGCGCGAAACGCGTCAGGAGGGTGTGGCTAACAACAGGTAGGCAGACTGGGGGGGAGACACTGCTTTGTGGTGTGTGTGATTTGAATATCGTTATGTCAATTTTTGTGGTATATATGCACCAATAAATGTTTTTAAGCGAGAAACTGTGCATGTCTTTAATATTTACCATGGGATTTTTAGAATTGTATTTATCAATGGGTGAAAGTTAGCACTCACCATTTGATAAATGCGGTTCTAAAAATCCCATAGGAATGAATAGAATTTAGGTGAGTATATTTATTAAGCTCTAAACTCACATTTTGGTAAATCTTCCCTATATGCGATGGACAGCTATTAATATAAATTATTGACAAAAACAGGCCTGTTTTAGCTTCTTACCATTTTAGTTTAGCATTTGGCTTTTAAAACTGCTAACACATCTTAAAACACTAGATATACAAAATTGATGTAATTTGCAAAAGTTTAGATCCCCTTTAAAGATGCTCTGCTTGACCCCAGTCCTGCTCTCAGGCCTGTTTTATTGAGGCTTCAGCTCTAACCGCATATGGTGGTAGCAGAATTTTGTTTACTTCTTAGTACCTGTTATAGACACAAAGTGACTTTGGGGCAGTCATTTGATTAATTATTTGGTTTAGTATTGCATTTTATCAAATGTGAAATGTGCTATTCTTTATTTTATTGTGGCAACAGAGACTTATATGGCTCCTGCCAATAAGCACTCTATGACCATTAGAGGAGTGGGTGCATTATGTGTATTTATTTATATAATGGCACATGTGAAATAAAGGAAAAATTCAAACACACTTAAAGGAATAGTTCAGTGTGAAAATAAAAACTGTGTAAATAGATAGGCTGTGCAAAAAATGTTTCTAATATAGTTAGTTAGCCAAAAATGTAATATATAAAGGCTGGAGTGAACAGATGTCTAATAAAACAGCCAGAATCCAACTTCCTGCTTTTCAGCTCTATAACTCTGAGCTAGTCAGCGACTTGAAGGGGGGCCACATGGTACATTTCTGTTCAGTGAGTTTGTAATTGACCCTCAGCATTCAGCTCAGATTCAAAAGCAACAGAAATGACCCATGTGGCCCCCCCTCAAGTCTCTGATTGGTTACTGTCTGGTAGCCTCATTGGTCACAGCCTCATTGCACCCCCGCCTAATGGTTTTAAAAAATAGTGGTGAGCACAATTTTCCCTTGTTTGTTATAGTTATACAGGAGCAGTGACCAGCTCCATGTTGTAGCTCCCACCCCTCCCAGCTATAGTCAGGTGATCCCACTGGTGTCTAATAAAAGGGCAGCCAAGTATGGGGGTTTACTTTGAAAGCAGCAAGTAAGTTGCAGGTAAAACCTAGTCCCCCCCCTAAAATGTATAATGAAGCAATAGAATTCTTAATGAATCAGATAAAATTGAGCATAGGACTGGCCAGATATGGGATGACTTTGACGTAGTTGGCCAGCTTAAATATATTGCAATATATGGACAAACAATCCCTGTTTTGTTTAAAGGGTAAGGCATTTTTTAGTAGCAGTATGCACAAAATGTCGCTGTCTTAAATATATTGATAATGGGTTGAGTGCAGAGGACTCTTGTATTTGACTATATGTATTTTGTGGTCACAGCCTCATTGCACCCCCGCCTAATGGTTTTAAAAAATAGTGGTGAGCACAACTTTCCCTTGTTTGTTATAGCCAGGCCAACCAGTCAGTGTAAACCAAGAGAGTTGAAAAGCAGGAAGTAGTGATCTGACTGACTTGTTATACATGAAATCACTCCAGCCTTTATACATTACATTTTTGGCTAACTTGTAAGGCGGGGTTAAGGGTTAATGCCCCGCAGTCACCATGGCAACCAACCTTCACTGGAATGATGGATATCCACACGATGGTAAAATCACAAAAATGAAGAACTTTTATTGGTAATGCTTTCCAGTATCCATTAACTTTGTACAGTCCATACACAGTCCCATGGGTTTCACTTACTCCCTTCCTTGCAGAGCAATAACTTCCTTTTACAAACCCCTCACACGAAATCACTGGAGACACAGGAACACCCCTTTCCAAGGCGACTTACCACCTTCCTACTTCAGTTGGGCTGACACCACAGCAGTGCACCGCTGACCTTTTAGGATAGGAATTTTCCACCTTCTGGTCCTACCAGTCCGGCATACGTCCTATGCCCCTCTGGCCTACTCCAGATAGGATTTTTCTTGCGCCCCTCCTTCAGGATGTTCGTGTTCCCCCTAACACTCCAGCCCTCACTGGCAAAGCCTTGGCTCCTAAGCCACTTACTCCTCGTTGGAGTCTTAACTACCCATTCTAGTGGTCCACTCACTATCTATAGTACCTAGTACTTTACTGTAGCCCTATCACTATCTACTTTTCTTCAGAAGCATCCATTGAACACCCATTACTGTGTTTCATCCCTTTATATACTATCCCTAATTAACCATCCCCTAAACATTCACTGTACATGTGCTTTTAACATTTCCCTATTATGTACTGTCCTCACTGCAGTGCATGTGCCTTTCCCCAGTTCACCACATGAAATCTTTACCATTCATTTGCATGACAACACTGCCACCCTGTGGTGCATTTTACACATTACAGTCTCCAAAACATTTAACACTTCCAATCACTTACATTTAACACTTTCAATCATTTCAACATTTTTACAACACTCACATTCACTTTACACATACAATACACTTTTTTCATGCACACAAACCAATCACCTCCTTACACTCGACACTTTTTAAATCAAGCACGTCCTCGTGCACACAACCAATCACACATTAATAAAGAAAACAGACACAAAAGTTTGCATTTGCTAAAATAACTTAGTTTTAGTAACAAAATTTGTAAAACCTTATTACCTTCATAAGGTTAGTAAAATGTTGATTAAAAGAATAACTTTATAGAAAAACACACAGGTAACCATAACTGTAAATGTCCAAGCGACTACCCCGACTGGGTAATCTTCTCCATGTCCTCTTCCTTAGGCCAATAACAAAACTCCAACCCACTATGGAACAGTCACATTAATGGGTCCATCAAATAAGGAAAAGAATAAGTCCAGACCCTGGAAAACTCAAATCATGCGAGTAAACCAGTCTTTGGTATGCTCAAAGGAAATGTAATAGCGTGGATGCGGCTTCTCCACGCTACCCCCATCCTCCAGGGGTACATCAACACTTAGGTGCTGCTCAGGGGCCCGTTTGGTCACACTGCGCACATGGTGTCGCATCACTGTACGGCCCTGCCACCACAAGGGTACAGCATTCTCCAACCTCTGTTTAGCATCCTGCCAGGTGGTGCTGTCTGGGTGCACCAGGCTATATTCGTCCAGCTTAAGAGACGCCAAAATGTCCTGCCGGACCCACTTTTCTAGGTTCTTTTCCACCTCGGTATACACATACTCGGGCGCGTAGGGCATGTAGAAACCCCACCGCTTACTAACCTTGAGGTTGATCTTCTTTTGTACACGCGAAACCGTGCTGAACTCCTGCTGTAGGGCCTTCCCGGGCAACACCCAGAATGTACTCATGTACTCTCATCATTCACCATTAAGGTATGGGGCGAATGATAGATACTCTCCCAAGAGCTGGCATTGAAAGTCAGCACGCTGACCGGAGGTGAGCGACACCTCCCTGGTTCCGGCACCACTTGTGTGGACTCCACTACTGGGGGCACAACAGCAACAGCCGTACTGGGTTCCCGCTCTGACTCTTCATAGTCCGCCTCCCAGTCCTCCTCCCATGGGGCCCCTTTCGACACCCCTGCACTGTGCGGGCCTAGCCAGGAATCCACATGGGCAATAGAGTCCTGCACAACTGGGGGTATGGGGACACTGGGTAGTGGACTGCCGCTGCTTGTATGCCATGGCTTGTGGTCTGTGCGCAACGCCTTGTAAGTCTTACCTTCTGACATTGTTGGTTGCGGAGCAGTTGCTTCCACACCGCCATCCTCCACTGTATAGGGTGGCGGGGCCTCTTGGCTTGAGTCAGAGTCCAGCGTTCTGGTTACCGCCATCTTGCCTGCTGTCCGTGCAGCTTCTCCCTCCGGTACAGTAAGGCGCCAGGCCTCCCATGCAGTCAGGCGCCGATCGATGTCCCTCATAGACTCGGATAGCTGGGTCTTTAGATAAACAGGGCCGGTGAAATAATCCCTGATGCAAACCGGGCAATGTCCAGCCGCCCGCACCTCCGACCACTGCGCCTCATCGCCGCAGTTCCCGCACATGGGAACCATCACGGTGGAGCCATTCCGGCCAACTTTTTGGGCAAAGATACCAGTCCACATGAACCGGCGGCCGGTATCCGCCAGCTGCTTGTCAGACATCTCGGCTGAGGAGGTACTCTGCATTGTTGCAACACTCCGTGCCTTTGCTTCTTCCACTCGCGTCACCACGACACTGCGCCACACCTCAGTCTTTTGTGTTTTAAGATGGCCACACTACTGTTTCCTGTTCCTGTGGCGCGAAAATGGGTCCCAAGTTACTTGCCCACTTCCTGCCTGGCACCAAACGTTGCCTCACATACGTTGCCTTACCCTGCTCGCAGCGCCAAATTATGTAAGGGGGGTTAAGGGTTAATGCCCCGCAGTCACCATGGCAACCAACCTTCACTGGAATGATGGATATCCACACGATGGTAAAATCACAAAAATGAAGAACTTTTATTGGTAATGCTTTCCAGTATCCATTAACTTTGTACAGTCCATACACAGTCCCATGGGTTTCACTTACTCCCTTCCTTGCAGAGCAATAACTTCCTTTTACAAACCCCTCACATGAAATCACTGGAGACACAGGAACACCCCTTTCCAAAGCGACTTACCACCTTCCTACTTCAGTCGGGCTGACACCACAGCAGTGCACCGCTGACCTTTTAGGATAGGAATTTTCCACCTTCTGGTCCTACCAGTCCGGCATACGTCCTATACCCCTCTGGCCTACTCCAGATAGGATTTTTCTTGCGCCCCTCCTTCAGGATGTTCGTGTTCCCCCTAACACTCTAGCCCTCACTGGCAAAGCCTTGGCTCCTAAGCCACTTACTCCTCGTTGGGGTCTTAACTACCCATTCTAGTGGTCCACTCACTATCTATAGTACCTAGTACTTTACTGTAGCCCTATCATTATCTACTTTTCTTCAGAAGCATCCATTGAACACCCATTACTGTGTTTCATCCCTTTATATACTATCCCTAATTAACCATCCCCTAAACATTCACTGTACATGTGCTTTTAACATTTCCCTATCATGTACAGTCCTCACTGCAGTGCATGTGCCTTTCCCCAGTTCACCACATGAAATCTTTAGCATTCATTTGCATGACAACACTGCCACCCTGTGGTGCATTTTACACATTACAGTCTCCAAAACATTTAACACTTCCAATCACTTACTTTTAACACTTTCAATCATTTTAACATTTTTACAACACTCACATTCACTTTACACATACAATACACTTTTTTCATGCACACAAACCAATGACCTCCTTACAAACTAACTATATTAGAAACATTTTTTATATTGCATCTATTTACCCAGTTTTTATTTTTACACTGAACAATTCCTTTAAAGCCGTGTTTTATCTTCTAGCATCATAAAATGCTGACAGAACAAGATCTTACTACTGCCATGACAGTTACGTCTCTTGAAGTATTTAATGCACTTTCTCAGCTGCTCCCATGTGTTGGCTGTCGACGATGCGTGGAACGGCTCTTTTCTCAGTTTATGCAGACTGGAATTCAAGCTTTGGATCCACTTTCGGTGGGTGCTAATGGAGTTCTTACTTTGTCACACAGCTTAATAATTGATGCAACTAAGCTGTATACCCTCTTTCATGTGTGTGGGTAAGTAGCATTTTTTGTTTGTCTAAACTTTTTTTTTTTTTACCCTTATAAATTTTCAGTTTAACAAATTGGTGCAAACCCTAATCCCTTGTAATGCATAACTGCTATTCAAATTAACAATTGGTGTAAAGAGAAACAATGCAATGTCTGTGAAAGAATGTTAAATATGGGTGAATCTGTCATTTGTACCAGGTAAAAGGTAATCATGATTAAAAGTATGTATAGAAGCATGTGATGGACCCTTATGCCAACTGCATGTGCTAGCATTAACACAGCAGGACTTACCATTGCCTGTCCTTCTACTGGTGTGTGAGGAAGTGCTGCCACTCCATACCTAGACCACCTGCTTCTCCTTTATAGTTATCAACCACAGCTTTATATAGGCACTCAAGTTTTGTGATAGATTGTAAATTCCATAGTCACATCAGGGCAGGTCCTCCGTACTAGAGACATATCAGCAAATGGTTATGGACTACATGGGGAACAGGATCTATATGGTTGAGAATCCAAAGCTAATTTCACATATTTATATTCTCTCTCTTTCCTGGTGTGCATGTGCTAGATGGGCTTCTGTAAAATGGTAGCTATTTTTTGTGCTCATGTATAAACTATAACAGGGAAGAACACGGGAAATTTGTGCTCAACACAAATTTTTACTTACCTCCGAAATTACGCCAGCGACGGCTTCGCTGACAACTCAACACTTCGCCAGGCGTAGATTTGCAAGGAGAATGCTAATTCACTATAATCCAAAATTGCTTCCAGGGCGCCGAACGCTGTCGAAGTTGCGCTAGTGTTACTGCGGCAAGCAAAGCGAAGTTGCGCTAGCGTTGCCTAATTTGCATATGGAGGGAAGTTAAAGCTGAATGGACGTATATGTTGCAGCCAATACATTACACTACACAAGCCCAGGGAACCTTAATAAAATAAACTAGAGTTGTTATATTGCCCTACACATGTGCCCACTGTATAGTTTATGTGCCATATGTTAGGAAATGTAGGGGGGAAGCCGGGTAGCCCCCAAAAAAATTACGATCTTTTGCAGCCTATCACCCTTTATTAAAAGTAAAAGACCCCAGCGTTTCTTTTTTCAACTATTTTTTGACCAAGTCCTATCTACTCTATTGCACTTCGCCTGGTCTGAGCTAGTGAAGGCAAGTCTGGGGCAAGAGGTAACATTCAGTCAAATCTCAATCTTACTGAATTAGTGTAGTAACGTTCGTTCGCCAGAGCGCAACTTCACCTGGCGTTGGGGTGCGAAGTACCTCCTTTGCTATTGAAGCTACGCCAACCTTAGTCACTTTACCCTTTAGTAAATTTGCCCCTTGGCCTTCAAAAGAACTGAGTCAAGCTTGCCTAACAATATAAACTGCTAATATCTCAGAAACATTTAAAATATAAAAGGAATGTAATGTGCAGTATTGCTTAGACTACTGTTAATAAGTTTACACAATTTTTTTTTGGTGGGAGGATAGTCCTCTTTGTATGAGACCAGCATATGGGGTTCAATAACTTGAATTGTTCTTGCAATATTACATAGGTAATATTCATATTTTTCACTGTTAATATCGATTTGTGCTCATTCATTATTTTTACCCATTTTTGCAGGTCAAAACTAAACATTATGATAGATGCAATTGCAAAAAACAAGAAAGGCAAGAAAAATAATCGATGTAAATTCCATTCTTTAGATGTTCGTAAACCAAAGCCTTTAGGGTATGTATTTTGTTAATTTTCACTTCAAATTGTAAGATGTACTTGCAGTTATAATTAGTACATAAATAAGGACACATTGCTACTGCTAAATTATACACTCCTTCCTTTTTGTTTTTTGGGTTTTTTTGTTTTAAAAAGAATACTGTTGTTAAAAAAATTCTATCTTTGTTCATGGTATCTGACAGTATTGTTAGATACAGACTTTTATATTAAAAATCCTGTTTTTGAATTCTTAAATCGCTCTGTTTTGTTCTTGGAACGTGTTTGCTCTGGTGTTAGCATTTTTATCTTTTATCCTTTTTAAGGGCATGGGCACAGGCACCATTTTGACCCTCTGTGTATCTGCGCAACCATGGGCAACAAAACATCCCTAGTTTCCTTCCCTCTAGCAGTAATGACAATCTCCACTAGGAAATATCACTGCCATGGGCAACATAATGCCCTGTATATCACTGCAGTAGTATAAATGAAATCATGCTTGAGCCTCTCAGATTAGCGTGCCGTAGTAATTTTGTGACTATAGATATTCTCTGACCTATTACAGTAAGATTAACATTTTTATTTATTCTGTGGAAATGCACACAACTGTACTGTGTCACATCACTTCTAATGTCTCTTGCTAGAGGTCACTGGATGGATGTTTGGGAGCTTATGTCCCCAGAATGCCGTGATGAAGTAGCTTTAATTGATTCAAATAGTCTTTTGGAGACCCTAGAAAATTATCTTCAAAAATACAGGTAAGATGTAATTGTAGTTCTGACATTTTTTTGAAGAATAAGCCAGGTGCATTACAGGTATCAGACCTGTTATCCAGAATACTTGGGAGCTGGGGGTTTTGTGATAACGGATCTTTCTGTAATTAGATCTCCATACTTTAAGCCTACTAAAAATCATTTAAACATTGAATAAACCCAATAGGATTGCTTTGCCACCAATAAGAATTAATTATATCTTTTGGATCAAGTACATGGTACTGTTTTATTATTACAGAGAAAAAGGAAATCATTTTTATGATAAATAATTAGCATTGCTGCACTTCCCCTCTCCATTTTTGACTACATTTTTGACCCCCAGCAGCACAAAAATCTACCTCGGAGCAGCACATATCTGTAACACTGCTGAGGGAACACCTATCCTTCTATGTGCTAAAACACTAAAAATGACAATGCAATAAAATGGCTAGATTGATTCATACACACAGAAACTCCAGCAGGGAAAAACTTTATTCACCATCTGAAATTTTCACTATGCACGAATAGGCAGAGCATCTGCCTTATTCTAAGCAAATTTTCAATTGGTCTTCATTTTTTAAATATTTTTTGAATTTTTTACCTTCTTCTGAAGTTAACCAGCTTTCAAATGGGTGTCCGTAACCCCATTTAAAAAACAAATGCTCTGTAAGGCTACAAATGTATTGTTATTGTTACTTTTTATTACTCCTCTTTCTATTCAGGCCTCTCCTATTTATAGCCCAGTCGCTTATGTAAATCAGTGCATGGTTGCTATGGTAGTTTGGACCCTAGCAACCAGATTGCTAAAATTGCAAACTGGAGAGCTGCTGAAAAAAAGCTAAATAACTCAAAAAACACAAAAAATAAATAATGAAAACCAATTGCAGGTTGTCTCAGAATATCAATATCTACTTCATACAAAAAGTTAATCTAAAGGTGAAAACCCCTTTAAAGGGAATGTCAACCCAAAAAATAATTTTTGCCTTATAAAATAAAATTTACTTCTAACTTAGAAATATACATTCATTACAATTTTTCTATCGTTTTCAAGTTATTTGTATATGTACTGCCTGCTGCTCTCTATTATCTGCCCTGATGGATCAGACTGTTCATACAACGTAAGACAAGGCAGCTGATTAACAGACCTGTCTTTGCTGCTGGAAAACTAAGACTTTTGCAACATTGTTTAAAGGAAAACTATACCCCCCAAACAATGTAGGTCTCTATTAAAAGATACTGAGTAAAACAGCTCATATGTAAAACCCTGCTTCATGTAAATGAACCATTATCACATACCTCCCAAGTGTCCCGGATCTGGCGGGACAGTCCCGATTTTACTTGCCTGTCCCGCCGTCCCGGATAGTAGGTGAAGATGTCCCGCGGCTCGGCGCTGTTTGGATCTTCCTTGCTTCTTCCGGGTTTTCTCGGCAGTTTCCGGAGCGGCGGAGCAGGAGGAGTTGACTTCGCTAGTTTCCGTCACGTTCGGTCACGCGGCTCCCACGTCACGGCGTCCGACGCGCTGCATTGAGCTGCCTGACTTCTTCCGGCGGTGGGAGGGGAGAGCGCGCGTCTGGTGAGTCATCCCAGAGTGACTCCATCTTTGTGTCTCAGTTGCTGTTAGGCTGCCCGCCGAGCGAGGTAGATTTCTGCTGCAGTGCATGTGTCCTCCCAGGCAGGCTCAGTGCAAAAACGAACCCTTGAATCAATGATCCTCAGTCCAACTAGTAAGGTAGGCGGTACCGCGGCGCAGGCTGCCCAGGAGCAGGAGCCCGCGGTCGAGAGACTGCACCAATGGTGCGCGGCTGAGAGCCTGTCTGTTTGTGTGAGCAGCCCGCAGGCCGCAGCTGCTTACTTTGTTGTGAGACTTCGTGTGAGAGCAGCCTGCAGCTGCTTCCTTTGTTCTCTTACAATGCAGCTTTTCTTAAAAAGGTTGCAGCTGGCCTGGAGGGCTGCAGGTTGGGATACCTGGTTTAATAATTCTTTATAAAGGCTAAGCATAAACTGTGCAGCCCCTTAAAAGCCCCTAGTGTCTCTTATGCATGATGAAACATATGGGAGGCACCCTGCTTCAGCTTGGATAAAAGGGAATCATCATGATCTGGGACATTTTCCTTTATCCAAGCTGGAGCAGGGTTCCTCCCATATGTTTTTTGGCTTCCCCTCCATTAAATGAGTTTTGGGGGAGGGGGCTATACAGCTGGAATTCAATGGAGGGCTGAATCATTTAGCTATATAGCACAAGGAGGTTTTCATGTGTGTCTAGCGTTAAAGGACCAGTAACATCACTGAGTGTAGGGTTGCCACCTTGCCGGTAAAAATGATGGTTGATCCCAATGTTATTAATAGGGAAAAAAGATAAATATATAGGAAGGTCAGTGATCCCAATGTTATTAATAGAGAATAAAGATAAATATATAGGAAGGTCAGTGATCCCAATGTTATTAATAGGGAATAAAGATAAATATATAGGAAGGTCAGTGATCCCAATGTTATTAATAGGGAATAAAGATAAATATATAGGAAGGTCAGTGATCCCAATGTTATTAATAGGGAATAAAGATAAATATATAGGAAGGTCAGTGATCCCAATGTTATTAATAGGGAATAAAGATAAATATATAGGAAGGTCAGTGATCCCAATGTTATTAATAGGGAATAAAGATAAATATATAGGAAGGTCAGTGATCCCAATGTTATTAATAGGGAATAAAGATAAATATATAGAAACACCGGTATTTTTTTTTCCAGAAAAGGTGGCAACCCTAACTGAGTAACATTTTAAGTGTATCTAAGGGCCAGGGCCTTTTTGAGGAGGTGCCATATTGATTCCCTTAGACAGTACAGTATGAGGGTATAGCTTATTATGTGCCCAGAACATTCCTTCTCTGTATATTTGTATTTATACATATGGGAGGAGGAGGTGCCATATTGATTCCCTTAGACAGTACAGTATGAGGGTATAGCTTATTATGTGCCCAGAACATTCCTTCTCTGTATATTTGTATTTATACATATGGGAGGAGGGAGCTGCCATATTGATTCCCTTAGACAGTACAGTATGAGGATATAGCTTATTGTGTGCCCAGAACATTCCTTCTCTGTATATTTGTATTTATACACATCAGTAGGAGGTGCCTGCCTTTCATGGGATAGTAACATGAGTACTTAATGACTGGAAGAACAAAGTTGTATATTTAAATATTCTGGTTTTATATGTCTTCAAACAGTGACTTATTTGGAGCAATTTCAGTCATCTTGAAAAATACATATTTTGGCACAGTCTGGTGAGTTTGTTGTTGCATCAATGTTTATTTTAACATATTAAATAAAGTTGTTCCAAATCTATAAACATCTGTGTTGTTGTTTTGTCATTGTTGTTAAAGATGCCCTGCAGTAAACATGCTGTTCTGTAGGGGTGCATGCCCTCTTTCTTTCAGCAGAAGTTTGCATTGCTTTAACCTGGGCATTGTTTTTTATCAACAGCAAGTATTTAAAGAGGCGATTCATCTTCCAAATTTTTTTTTTCAATTCTGTGTTTTTTCAGCTTTCAGGTTGTTTAGCAGAAATAAACAGTTCTTTTTACAGTTTTTCCAAAATCTAAATTAAGTTGAAAGTCCCTGCCTGTGGTGATTCAGTTCTCAGTAATTCATGTGCAGACAATTTTGCAACATTTAGTTGATACATTTCTTATCATCAACATCTCTGGAGTATTAGCAACTATTGTATCAAGTCTAACAGCCACCCAGGGATTCTTCTCAGCAGGGACAAAGATAAGAAATGTATCAACTGAATGTATCAATGTAGAACAGTTTACAGGGCCGATGACCCCCCCCCCCCCGCAAGCTGCTTCAGAAGGTGAAAAATACATAGAAAATAGAAAGTGATTGGGAAATGTCTTTCTGGTGAACAATCTGAAACTAACTGAGCTGAAAAAGTATTGGAAGTCCTTAAATATATCCTCAACCTGGGTCAAAGTGTACTTTGTATCAGAGTTACAACACTATGATATGCGAAAGTTTGTCAGCAGGATTGACCTATAACATAGATATATAACTTGGCTTCCCCACCGCAGATATATTAAAGAGTAAACACATTTTACCAGGCTGAGGTTATATTTTTCAGTTTAAACGGTTCGACCTACTGTTAATTTATCAGTGACTATAATGGTTGGTATTGTTTTTCTTTCATCCCCCAATGATAGCTTTTACAGAGTAACTACTAAGCAATTACTAAAAGAAATGGCTGATTACTCAGAGTCACCTAAGAAAAAAGCTAAAAGGTTCTGTCTGTTTAAAGATAATTGGCGGAAAGAGCACCCATTTCTGCAGAAGTCAAGGCGAGGCTCATCATATGCTTTTTGTGAGCTTTGTAGGGCTGACTTTACAGTTGGTCATGGTGGCTACAATGACGTAACAAGACACATTGCCACTGATAAACACATTGGGTCGGCAAAAGCTGTGACACGCTCCAAAGGATTAACATCAATGTTCTCTGACCCAGGAGCTACAGAATGTGTAACTAAAGCGGAAGTGTTGTTCACTGGTTTTCTGGTTGAACACAATATTTCCTTAGCCAGTAGTGATCACGTCAGCCATTTATTCAAACAAATGTTTCCAGACTCTAAAATTGCAGAAAAATATGCATGTTCATCGACAAAAACTACACACATAATTCAAGGTGCAATTGCACCAGAAGCATTAGCCAATGTGAGGAGTGTCATTTCTAGTAAAAATAAATATTTTGGGCTTTCGCTAGATGCAAGCTCTGATCAGTTTGAAAAATATTTTCCAGTGCTAGTTACTTATGAGCATCCAGACACTGGGCTAATAGTAACAGACTTTTTGGATATGGTAGCTTGTGCATCTAGCAGAGCCCAGGATCTATTTGAGGCTGTCGATGTTATGCTGAAAAAACATCATGTGGATTGGAACATGTGTGCAACATATTCAGCGGATAATGCTGCTAATATGCAAGGGAAACACAACAGTGTTCTTTCAAGGATAAAGGCAAGCCAAACATCTGCACAAAAAGTATATGCTGTTGGCTGCCCATGTCATTTAGTCCATTTGATGGCTGAGCATGCAGCAAAAATGCTGTCGGTAAATGTGGAGGACTTTATTATTGACGTCTATTACCACTTCCAAAAGAGTGCAAAAAGAGTGGCTACTCTTCAGGATTACATGTCATTTTGTAACACGGGAGTACGGAAAATTGTGAAGCATGTTAAGACACGTTGGTTGTCATTGGAAAAAGCAGTGGAACGGACACTGCTCACATGGGATGCGCTTAAATCCTATATCATCAGCACATTTGAGTCAGAACAAGGTGTTAATCTCGGTGCCAGAGAGAAAAGGATTTTACAGACAATACAAGACCCCATTTCAAAGTTATACTTTATATTTTTGCACTCTGTATTTCCAGTATTCAATACATTTAACGTACTTCTGCAAACAGAAGCGCCGATGGTTCATGTCTTGCATCCAGCAATGCAGACATTATATAGGGACCTGTTAGTAAGATTTGTGAAGCCATCAATAATTGCTGGGGTACAGGACATAACTGACATCAATTATCATGATACAGCACTACATCTACCAGCAAATGAAATTATGCTTGGTTTTGAAACCAGGAACTATGCAAGGAGAGAGAATCTGATTGACACATCCAGGTTCAAATCATTTGTCAAGGAAGCTGTAAATTTTTTTTGCAAGGCCCTTGACTACATGAAAAAGGCAATGCCTTTGGAGGACCAGGTTCTTCAAAATCTCTCCTTCTTAAATCCCAACACACGATTGTCCTCTACCATAGAGGAACTACAGATGCTTGTATCAAGATTCCCAAACATAGTCCGCTCCCAGGACATGGACAGGTTGTTCACAGAATTTAGGGAGTATCAAACCAGCAGTCTTCCAGCGTTTCAGAATGAGCGCATAGATGAATTCTGGCAGAAATTATCACTTATCCAAGACCCTGTGACTGGCCAGCCTCAGTACAGAATCCTTTGTAAACTTGCAAAGTTTATTTGTCTGATTCCTCATAGCAATGCTACATGTGAGAGATTATTTAGCACTGTCAGAAAAATAATAACTGACCAACGAAGTTCCTTGGGGAAGAATCCAATAACCCAACAGCCTGGACCAAACGTCTATGAGGAAGCAACTACTGTAAGAAATACATTATGTGCGATTCTTGCTTCCAAGATTAATCTGTTCTCCCAAACCAAAGTGTCACCAGTGGAAGCCTTCCCCTCGCCTGCTGAAAAGTGCTAAATCTGCCACTTATATAAGTTTGTCCAGTCGTAGACAGCCTTCCTCTTCATCTAGGTCAGATCCACCAGCGGGTGCTAGTAGTGAAAGTGTAGCTGGGCCTAGCAGTGAAGCAGTGACTGTTCTTGGAGAATCCACATCTAGCAGAGAACCATCCTCTGCTGCTGTTAGGGGCACTTCAGCTGTATCCAGCAAGGACCCATCCATTAGTTTTGTAAGTGAACCTTCAGCTGGCTCTAGCAGTGAACAATCTACTGCTGTTGTTATGGAACCTGGGTCTAGCAAGGAACCATCTGCTGCTGTTGTTATGGAACCTGGGTCTAGCAAGGGACCATCTGCTGCTGCCGCCACACTTCGGCAAGCTAAACTTCAGTTTAGCAAGAAACAAAAAACTATCCACAGAAAAAAGTCTATAGGTGGATCTAAAAAGCAAAAAACACCAGCCAGCCTGTCTAAGGAATCTGTAGCTGAGACTGGCAGCGAATCAGACGATGTTTTTATTATTGACTGATTGAAGGAATACTATGAAGAGACATTACGTTAAACATATTATGTTAAAGTTAAAAAATTAAACTGTTATGATATTTATAAACACTATTTAAAGTTTAATCATAACTGAGTTAGTGTCATTTATAATGTTTTAATGTAATTAGGGGAGCAATTACTGAGCAGGGTTATTGGTGGGGTAGAGGGTGTCATGAAGCACTGGCACCACAATGTGCCATTAAATGCTGAGAGACCGCAATGCTTCTGCCACACACTGTCATTAAATAATGGGGGCCACTTTGTCTGCTTTTTGTTGGTACACACTGTGTCTCTGATGCTGCCATGCCAACCAAGGGGAAGGGGTGTGTTTTTGTAAAATGGGCGTGCCATTGGGGGGGGTGTCCATCAAGTGGGCGTGGCCAAAAAACTTTTTATGTCCCTCTTTCTTGTTCTCAAATGTTGGGAGGTATGTTATCATAATAATATACTTTTTTAGTAGTATGTTCCATTGGGTAATCATAAATAGAAAATTGCCATTTTAACCCTTTAACTGCCAAGAACGTAGCTCCTACGTTCTTTGAAAAAAGGCTTTAAGTGCCAAGAACGTAGGAGCTACGTTCTTTACTAAAACAGCTCTCTCTCTGCACACACTGCAAAATCAGCGTGCAGAGAGGAGCAGCTAGCAGCAGAACCCCCTAGGCAACGAGCTTACCTGAAAAAGATCGGCGATCCTCCACTCCAGAGTCGCAGAGAGACGCAGCAACAGCAGCAACCGATTCAGCAGCTTCCATGTCCCAAGCATCAGCACAGCACATGTTCCTGCTCCGCCCACGCACTTCCTGGTGCTGTGACTCGGCGTGTTTCAACTGAAAAGCACTGAAAAGGACTCCTCTTCATCTAGATTTGGTAAGTGCCCCTTTTTTTACTTATTTACAGGTATTTACAGGTATTTACAGGCATTTACAGGCATTTACATATACACAGTACACATACTAGTAAAAGTAGTTTTTTTATTTTTTTTGATTTTCTGATTTTTTTGATTTTTCAAACTTTTGCACATATATCACATACACATATATGCAAATATTTATACACTTTTTAGAGCTGTACATCCATGCATACACAAACACACACTTATAGGGTTTTTTTTTTGTTTTTTTTAGTTCATTTTCTAAGTTTCCCTTATGTTATTTCCCTAAAAACTTTAGATTTCACAGCATGACTACTGGATCAAGCATTCTGACCTCTAACCACGCTGTCGGATCAGTTATTTTGTTATTTCGTTGATTTTCCTAATTGTATTTGCTTTTTTTGTGATTTTTATTGCAGTTTTATGCTTGCATTGTTTTCCTTATGTAATGTTTTAGCCTCATTTACACTTTGATAATTTGGGATAGAAACATATTTTTAGCAACTCTGTGTTCGTCAGAATGTGTACTTTCCAAAAATATATGGTTTTGGGGGGTCTTTGTACTGTTAGGGGGTCTTACGGCACATTATATGCAGTCAGAGTGCTATGTTCACAGGAGGCGAATTGACGGCCGAGAAAATTCTTATGCACTGTTTTGATTTGGGGTCCGCACGTGCCCACCTGCTTTGGTTTATCTATGCATATTGGGCATCAAACTGTTCAGTAGACCCTTGGCGTCAATATTTAGGGTGTTTTCTAATTGTATGTAAGAAATTGGGTGAGATGAATGCGACCAACTGCAATATTTTTAGGCGATTTTCAGAAATATCATAAAAACCACTGCCTTTAGCGTTGCTTTGCAGTATGTACATTTGGAGCAGAAAGATAATTTTAGCAAATTTTTATTCGGCACAAGGTGTACTTTCCAAAAATATATGGTTTTGGGGGGTCTTTGTACGGTTAGGGGGTCTTACGGCACATTATATGCAGTCAGAGTGCTATGTTCACATGAGTCGAATTGACAGCCGAGAAAATTCTTATGCACTGTTTTTATTTGGGTTCCGCACGTGCCCCACCTGCTTTGGTTTATCTATGCATATTGGGCATCAAACTGTTCAGTAGACCCTTAGTGTCAATATTTATGGTGTTTTCTAATTGTATGTAAGAAATTGGGTGAGATAAATGCGACCAACTGCAATATTTTTAGGCGATTTTCAGAAATGTCATAAAAACCGCTGCCTTTAGCATAGTATTGCAGTATGTAAGTTTGGAGTAGAAAGACAATTATAGCAAATTTTTATTTAGCAGAATGTGTACTTTCCAAAAATATATGGTTTTGGGGGGTCTTCGTACTGTTAGGGGTCTTACGGCACATTACATGGAGTCAGAGTGCTATCTTCACAGAAGGCGAATTGACAGCCGAGAAAATTCTTAAGCACTATTTTCATTTGGGGTCCGCACGTGCCCACATGCTTTGGTATATCTATGCATATTGGGCATCAAACTGTTCAGTAGACCCTTGGTGTCAATATTTAGGGTGTTTTCTAAATGTATCTAAGAAATTGGGTGAGGTAAATGCGACCAACTGCAATATTTTTTGGTGATTTTCAGAAATATCATATAAACCACTGCCTTTAGCGTTGCTTTGCAGTATGTACATTTGGAGCAGAAAGATAGTTTTAGCAAATTTTTATTCGGCACAAGGTGTACTTTCCAAAAATATATGGTTTTGGGGGGTCTTTGTACTGTTAGGGGGTCTTACGGCACATTATATGCAGTCAGAGTGCTATGTTCACAGGAGTTGAATTGACAGTCGAGAAAATTCTTTGGCACTGTTTTTATTTGGGGTCCGCACGTGCCCACTTGCTTTGGTTTATCTATGCATATTGGGCATCAAACTGTTCAGTAGACCCTTAGTGTCAATATTTATGGTGTTTTCTAATTGTATGTAAGAAATTGGGTGAGATAAATGCGACCAACTGCAATATTTTTAGGCGATTTTCAGAAATGTCATAAAAACCGCTGCCTTTAGCATAGTATTGCAGTATGTAAGTTTGGAGTAGAAAGACAGTTATAGCAAATTTTTATTCAGCAGAATGTGTACTTTCCAAAAATATATGGTTTTGGGGGGTCTTCGTACTGTTAGGGGGTCTTACGGCACATTATATGGAGTCAGAGTGCTATCTTCACAGAAGGCGAATTGACAGCGAGGAAATTCTTAAGCACTATTTTCATTTGGGGTCCGCACGTGCCCACCTGCTTTGGTATATTTATGCATATTGGGCATCAAACTGTTCAGTAGACCCTTAGTGTCAATATTTATGGTGTTTTCTAATTGTATATAAGAAATTGGGTGAGATAAATGCGACCAACTGCAATATTTTAGGCGATTTTCAGAAATATCATAAAAACCGCTGCCTTTGGCGTTGCTTTGCAGTATGTACGTTTGGAGTAGAAAGACAGTTGTAGCAAATTTTTATTCAGCAGAATGTATACTTTCCAAAAATATATGGTTTTGGGGGGTCTTTGTACTGTTAGGGGGTCTTACGGCACATTATATGCAGTCAGGGCGCTATGTTCACAGAAGGCGAATTGACAGCTGAGAAAATTCTTATGCACTGTTTTCATTTGGGGTCCGCACATGCCCACCTGCTTTGGTATATTTATGCATATTGGGCATCAGTAGACCCTTGGCGTCAATATTTAGGGTGTTTTCCAATTGTATGTAAGAAATTGGGTGAGATAAATGCGACCAACTGCAATATTTTTAGGAGATTTTCAGAAATATCATAAAAACCACTGCCTTTAGCGTTGCTTTGCAGTATGTACGTTTGGAGTAGAAAGACAGTTTTAGCAAATTTTTATTCGGCAGAAGGTGTACTTTCCAAAAATATATGGTTTTCTGGGGTGAACCTAGTTTTTTGTACCTTTGCCTGTTGCAAAATGCTGTATATGTGCTGGTTATGCAGTATCTGGAATTACAGAACTCGTATGGGGTGTCTTCTTTCTGGGGCCCCTATACGCCATATACTTAGGGGTACCTATGCATATTGGGTATCAAACTGTTCAGCGTACCCCAGACTTTCATGTTTAGGGAGTTTTATATTGCTATATATTGATATGTAGGAGATACAATGCTTTAGAGTTGGAGTATTGAGGAGATTTTTGTATATGTCATAAAAATTGCGAAATGTAGGAAAGCTTTGCGGCTTGGTACTTTGGAGTAGAAAATCGTGCCTACCCATTTTAGATTTGTCAGAATGTGTACTTTCCAAAAACATATGGTTTTCTGGGGTGAACATAAATTTTTGTACTTTTGCCCCTTGAAAATGCTGTAAATGTGCTGATTTTGCAGTATTTGGAATTACAGAACTGTCTTCGTTCTATGGCCCCTATACGCCATATACTTATGTGTACCTATGCATATTGGGCATCAAATTGTTCAGCAGACCCTTGGCTTTCATATTTAGGGTGCTTTTTCTTGGTATATAATGATATGTGGGAGATACGATGCTTCAGAGTTGCAATATTGAGGTGATTTTCTGTAATGTCATAAAAATTGCCAAATGTAGGAAGCTTTACGGCTTGGTACTTTGGAGTAGAAAGACGTGCATACCCACATTAGATTCGTCAGAATGTGTACTTTCCAAAAACATATGGTTTTCTGGGGTGAACATACATTTTTGTACTTTTGCCCCTTGAAAAATGCTGTAAATGTGGTGATTTTGCAGTATTTGGAATTCCAGAACTGATAACTCGTATGGGGTGTCTTCGTTCTGGGGCCCCTATACGCCACATACTTAGGTGCACCTATGCATATTGGGCATCAAACTGTTCAGCGGACCCTGGGCTTTCATATTTAGGGTGTTTTATCTTGGTATGTAATGATATGTGGGAGATACGATGCTTCAGAGTTGCAATATTGAGGTGATTTTCTGTAATGTCATAAAAATTGCCAAATGTAGGAAAGCTTTGCGGCTTGGTACTTTGGAGTAGAAAGACGTGCATACCCATATTAGATTCGTCAGAATGTGTACTTTCCAAAAACATATGGTTTTCTGGGGTGAACATACATTTTTGTACTTTTGCCCCTTGAAAAATGATGTAAATGTGCGGGTTTTGCAGTTTCTGGAATTCCAGAACTGATAACTCATATGGGGTGTCTTCGTTCTGGGGCCCCTATACTCCACATACTTAGGTGCACCTATGCATATTGGGCATCAAACTGTTCAGCGGACCCTGGGCTTTCATATTTGGGGTGTTGTATCTTGGTATATAATGATATGTGGGAGATACAATGCTGTAGACTGGACACTTTGAGGTAATTTTTCAAAAATGTAACACATTTTTATAAAAACTGCTAACTTTAGGAAAGAATTGCAACTTGGTAGTTTGGAGTACAAATATATATTTACCCATTTTGAACTCGTTAGAATCTGTTCTTTCCAATAAGGGGTAGTTTTTAGGGTAAACCTACTGTTAGTGGAATGTTTGGCCTTGAAATCAGATGTATGCTGTTTTGTGGAGCGGTGCTTTGGAAATTTGGTAGTTTACTGCTTCAGAGTTTTCAACTATCGAAGTGAGAAATCTCCATAAAATTATATATATTTGGTATTGGTTTGTTCGGGAGACACAGAACTTTCCAAATCTGCCATGTTCTCATGCATAAAATAAATTATGCTTCTGATATATGCGTTTGTATCATGTGAAACTGTTTTTTTTTGTTTTTTTTATACACTTAGAAGCCCATATCTTTTTGCAGGACTGGAATGACAACTAAATTCTAGCATATTTTGAAAGCTTAGGTTGTCCTGAAAAAAACAATATCTTGTTTTCATGGGTAAACTAAAAGACCCCCCCAGGAAAGTCCCCTAAAGTGAAAGAGCAAAAAATGTTCAAAAACGGTCTGGCAATAGAAGTTCCAACTTGGCCAAATTGGCTGGCAGCGAAAGGGTTAAAAAATAAGAGCCGCCCCCTGAGATCGTAAGATTCACTGTGCACACATACAAACCACATGTAAGGTCACATGAGCCAATTAACAGACAGAGTTCTGCCTTTTGCTTCCTTTCTTCTTCCTGTTACAGTTTGTGTTGTAGTATTTCTGGTCAGGTGATCTCTGAGGCAGCACAGATAGAGTCACAAAATGGTGGTTCAAGGCAAGAGATGTAAAAGGGCAATATTTATGTAAATATATATTCCAGTTTGGTAAGATTCTTTAATATGTCATTCAATTTGATATAAACTATCTGTTGCTTAAGTATTCATTTTGGGGGTATAGTTTTCCTTTAAAAAGTACCAACCGGGAGTTAAGCAAATACTATAACTTTCAAAGCAATGAACATCTTCAATAAATATATGTTAGAAAGTTGCATAGAATGATGTTTTCTTTTATTAGGGACATTTTTATTTTGGGGTTGACTTTTAGCTAAAGGCAAATTTGCACCTGGGCAGTAACCCATAGCAACCAATCAGTGACTGGCTTTTTACAGGCAGCTGCAGGTTGAACGATGAAATCAAACATTTAATTGGTTATTGCACAGGTGCAGCTTTGCCCAGTGTTTATAAATGAGCCCCAAGGACTGCACATTCTTAGTAGGTTTTAACGTTTTGGTTTGAGATTTTTAGTAGTAGCCCACACAATGTGCTAATACAGAAGGTGTCTCAAACAATCCTAATAGAATATCAAGTCCTGCTGTGACATGAGTGGTGCAGAGCATGTCTATCACAGATACTCTACGACTTAAGCATGCATGAGATTTGGCAGTTTGGCTCAGCCCACACACAGAAAACAGAGGGGTCTTTTTTCAACCCAATTTAACTATGTAACTATGTAACTATCAATCCATGAATATTTTGGGTAGATCCCCACCCTTTTTCAAGGCTTAATTCACTTGAAACTAAGCTTGGTTTTAGGGGAATTTAGTGATTCACAACTTAGGATGTCGGGTGCAACTAAACTGGTTAGGGGGATGGAAGACTTAAATTAAAAGGGTAGACTGTCAAGGTTGGGATTGTTTTCTCTGGAAAAAAAAGGAGCTTGTGAGGGGACATGATTACACTTTACAAGTACATTAGAGGACATTATAGACAAATAGCAGGGGACCTTTTTACCCATGAAGAGGATCAGTTAGTATAGATATGGGTATATATAATTTATCTGAAAGTAGGGAGGGGTGTGTCTATGGATGATGGGTTTTCATTTGGAGGAGTTGAACTTGATGGACTTTGTCTTTTTTCAACCCGATTTAACTATGTATGTAAGATGGCAGCACCTATGAAACACTTTTTACATGTAGGATATTTTCTAATCCGTTTCAGATATAGACAAAAACAGTTGACTAAAGGGTTTAACTAAAGAGGGAAAGATATATATTACTCATGTCTCAAGGTGATAGGTCCTCTTTAATATTCTCATAATCGTTAGACAGCATTAGGATTGTTAGATGCATTCTCTTTCAAACTTTTTCTTGATGAAGTTTGTTGACATGTAAAGTATATGGTTGCTGTAGTGCAGGTTTCTGCTCTGTGTAGTTCTTGGCTTTGACAGGCAGGAGGCATTCCTTTCAAAAACAATTTTTTCATATCATGCTGAATGCTGAGTAGAGAAAACTGGAAGGAACGGAACCTTAGTCTGTTGTGGTCAAAAATACATAATTTTATGGTACCTGTACTATCACATTCTGGGAAAGATGGGCAAAATAACTTTATAAACATTTGGCATATGAATCAGAAGAGTGGTAGTGTCTTGTGGGCATTTTATCCTGGTTTATGTACATACTACTGGTTGATTTTTTTTTAATGACCGAACACACAGGAAAACTGCTCTGACAGTTTCTACCCTGATTGCCCTTGCATTGACTTAAGTGCCATTTCTATGTGCCCTTCAGTAAATCATATATTATTTATTGATGCCCTAGAATAATGCAGGCAGAAAATGCCATGAAAACAGGATATCAAAAACATAAAGCGCGCACTTGATAGGCCTTTCACTAAAAATACTGTCACTGTAATTTTTTTGCTATACTGAACTAGAACAATAATTTGGCTTTAGAAAGCCTATTTATATTGTGATTAGAGACTTCAAAAGAGATTTCCACCCAAAATGGTTTTTTTTGTAGACTTACAGAAAATTAAATTTTAAGTAACTTTCTAATATACATTCATTCACTATCAATGGCTTTTAAAGGAGAAGGAAAGATTAAAACTGTAGAAAGGTCTATATAAATACACAAGTAAACCCTCAAAGTAATGCTGCTCTGTTGCTGCTCTGAGTCCTCTGTCAATAAAAACCTTCTATTATGTACACATGGGCTTCTGTATCAGACTTCCTTCTTCCAAGGCCGGGGCTTAAGCATGCTCTGTTTGCTCCTTTCTGATTTTCTCGGAGCTGGGAGAGCCTCAGACAGGAAGTTATGTCACGCCAAGCTAATATGCCAGCTTCTATGCTAAACAAACCAAGAGAGCTTCTAGAGCTCTTTACTCGGGTATGGTAAAGCATTCTACAGAATAAATATACTTTCTAGCTTGCACTATTGTGGCTAATCTATTGGCAATAAACTGCCTCTGTAGCTTTCCTTCTCCTTTAAGTTATATGTGATATGCAGTTGCAATTGAAAGCAGTATTATTGTTTATACCTTTCTTCTTGGCTGGGTCTGATTTTCAGTTTCTAAAATACCATGCACTGAAATAATTGTTTTGCTGTATGTTCTGCACATGGTTTATAAATGGTATTTGGCAGTTTTGACAACACTATGAAAGTTTGTTGAATAATTTTTTTTTTCTGTTTGATTTAGATTTTGTGCCGACTGCAAAAATTAAGTCCACAGGGCATTCAATATATTAACTGGAGAACTGGATTTTAGTAAAGTAAAGGGCTACAGTGCTAACGTCTATCAAGGTCTACGCTGCTGTCCACATGAAGGACATATTCACCTGTGCTGTGAGACAGATTTTATTGCACATGTATTGGTTAGAGCAGAGCCAGAGTTCGCCGGAGGGTATGAGTATGTAACTTGCTAGAATGGGCTGTCTAGCGCTTTGCTTTTTTTTATAGAGTTTTTATAGAGACCATTTCTGTTTTATGTCTGTATTTTATTTATTCAATGTATTAAATATAACTGTTCTTAGCACTTAAAACTGCAGTTTGTTCTTAATTATTACATGAAGCGTAATCTGCATTTATGTGTTATGTTTGAAATATGTTTTAACTTCTACTCTGACATTCCTGTGCCAAAATGTTTAGAGAAAAAAAAATGTCCCTTTTTCCAAATGTAATATGTCCCTGGTTTGGATAAGTTATTTCAGAAACCAGTATCCCTTCATATAGAAGGATTTTCAATTTTTTTTTTTTTTCTTATATCCACCATCTAACCAAGCAATAACATAAGCACAAGCAATAACATAAGCATAAAATTAAACTGCCACTTTAATAAAAGATATTTAACAACAAGCTTCCTTTTAGTGTAAAGTCCCAATGTAAAAGCTCTGTGCGTGCAATTTATAAAAGTATATAACCCAGAGTTACTGTTGCATTTACTCAATTAAATATACACTTCAGTGGATTTGTAATACAAAAGTTGTACAGATACCAGCATAGTTAGAAAAAATAGTTGCTTGCTCATTTTTACTAGCAACTGAAATGTGTAACTCTTTTCAGAAGTTGAACATAAGGAGGTTTAATGTGTTTCATTCTTATATCATGGGTGAGTAACACAAATCAATTGCCTATGTATCTTCCTCAGACGCAGAGAAAGACATGCCAAGACAATAGATGTTGCCCAAGAAGAAGTTTTGACTTGCTTGGGCATTCATTTGTATGAGCGACTGCATCGTATCTGGCTAAAGCTGAAAGCAGAAGTGCAAACTCTACAAATTCTTTTCTACCTTGGAGTAGATGCTCTGCTCAAAAGCTTTGAGGTATTTTATTCTAGAACCCCTTTACTGTACCCTGCATAGGCACCAGGTTAAGGGTTGAAATTGTAAAGTTTAGAGGATAAGTGATAAACAAGGCAAAATTTCCTTTTGTATAGTGACCATCGTGTTAATGGCTGCTATGGTTTCTCTTACATTATATGATTTTTATATGACAAATTTGTTACTAGTTTTTTTCTAATATACTAGGTTTAGAGCACCTGGATCCTAAGTCTGCTGTGCCCAACACTCTAAAATGCATAATGTAGCTAATTTTATATCTGGCGTATTTATATGCCATTCTGTCATTTGGATGTTCCCATGTATGTTGCAGCCATGAACAGTGATTAGGCAATTGGTTTTATATATGTTGTTTTTACCTGAGCCACAATAAGGCATGCAGGATCTTTGCCTGCTGTCCTCTTCCCATGCAAAAGATTTGGAAGCACCTTGAGTCATCCTTCATTGAAATGTAAAAGAAATTCACACAAGTAAATTTCAACCTTTGTACAATGTTTGTTGGTTGTGAAATGTGGTCTGTTCGTTCCTTGATTCAGTATAGTAGCAGAGAACATGTGTTCCCAAGTATCATTAGGAATATTGTAGCATAAGGTTATCTGATCATGGGAAAAACCAGACAGTTGCTTTTAGGGTGAAGATACACTGAACTACTAGTAGCAGCTAATTGTCACAGCCATAAAATAGACAATGCTGATAATTTACTGATAATCTCTACGCGTGTTTTAGCAGAGGCAACTGTTAGCATTGTCTATGGCAGGATATTTTCTGGCATTTTGTATCCGTGACAAGTAGCTGCTACTAGTAGCTCCATGTGTCTTCACCCTTATGCTCAGTGAGAATGATTGATTGAGTCCCCAAACTGAGTTACATATGGGGGGGTCTCTCATAGTACCCAGATAACTCTGCCTATTTTATTTATGAATTAATTTTGTAGGTAACTGTAGAAAAAGTATGGGGTATTAGTCAGATGGATCAGTACTTTAAAGATATTTTAGAAGAGGAGAAGGTCCAGGAACTAAAGCAAGAAAAGAAAAGGCAAAAAAAAAACCAGAAGAAAAAACAAAAGTTCCTTTCATCTTCTAACACCACATGAAACAAATTCTGCAAATTCAAGGAAAAAAAACTTAAGGCTCATTTTGCTTAATACTTTTAAGTTTTAGTACCCTAATTATACCATATCACTGGAAGTGCATTCAAGAGGAAGCATACCTGCTACTTTAGCAAGACAAATTCTGTTATGTTTGGCTAAAAGTACATATCAGATTGCCTAGAGCCAACTCTGTACAGATCTCCTCTTTGCATATAAAGCACAAATCTTTTGTGCACTACTCTTACTCTATACTTTTTCCATCATTTCCCAGGTAACACCCTCACCTCTTTCTGTAGATCACCCTGCTAGGTAGAGGGTGATCTTCTTTCTCTACCTTTCTCTTGTGTACTTTCATTTTCTCTACAAACATATATTCCATCAGTTTATTATTCTTAACCACTCTCATGTCTCATTTTTATCAAATTTATCAAGTTTATCCCTTTCTGCTCTCTTATTTTTCTCCTGCTGTCTGTATGTTAATAAGGGAATAAGTGTGGCTCACCAAAAATCCTTGTTGGTTTATTCCACGTGTGCGATATCCCAAATCAATGTATCAGTAATGCAAATTGTTGTGGAACAAATCCAGGGCAGCAAACTTGACTGCAATATTCTTTATTGGGAAGCAGAGTTACACAACATGTTTCAGGCTATACCCTTTGTCAAGTGTCTTTAAACCCCTTAATTATTTGGTTTTACAGTTCCTTATCAGTTTTTTTTATTCTTTCTATTCTCTTCTCATAAATTCTGTTTAATACTTTATGTATTTTAGCTTTTAAAAAGGCGCACAACAAAAATGTTTTGTTTTTGTTTTTTGAAGCTTTTAATGCTTTATACTTAATAATAAAGTATGCCAAGGCATAATAGTACACTTTCAGTGGCGAATGGCATATTTAATTTTGATAATTTATAAACAAAGAACCATTAAGTAGTATTTGCAAAACACTTTGGTATTTGTGTGTTTTAAGGAACCCCCTGGTTTTATGGAATCTGGTGGCAATTCCTGCAACATCTCGGGCAGTAATGTGTGCAGAAGTTACTGTAAAAAATGAAGACTTGCTGAGATCTCACAAAATAAAAAAAGGTACAGTACAGGCTTGTGTTCATACCCCAAGGTACCTCCCATAAAGAAATGTGCAACATGCAAGGAAAGTAAAATATGAAAATGCAAATGTCTATCAAAAAGTTTGCATTTTGTCTTGAAAGGCAGTATTGCCTAAAATTTTGAACAGTTTGCAGTGAATCTCTAAACAACTTCTGCATTACTTGAACTGCTATTCATTCACAGCTCTGTAATCTGAATTGCTAAAATGATCTTGGCTTTTTCTTACTTAGTATGGCCTGCAGCAGTAATATTTTGCACCTGATGGCACACCTCTCCTCCGCCATGCCAATCGCAAGATGTGGTGCCCAGGGGAAGGCATATCTTATGATAAAGGATTGATCTCTGCCTACTTCAGGAGCCGGATCTTCTGACCGTGGTCTCGTCTGGGGCCAATGGCGGCAGGAGAAGCACGGTGTACAAGGACACGGAAGCATGGAAAGCGAGCAGTCCGTGCTAGGCTAAGAACTAACCCCAGCTGACCCGCTCTCCCGTCCATACTACTATCTAACGTCTGCTCCATAGAAAATATAATGGACTACATTAGACTCCAGCGAACTACCCAGCGTGAATTCAGAGACTGCTGCATGTTCGTATTCACAGAGACGTGGCTCAGCGAAAGAGTCCTGGATGCCGCTATTCAGCTGGATGAGCTAGTCGCTGCTATGAGCGGTAAGAATCGTGCTGGTGGTCTGCGTGTTTACATCAACACGAAATGGTGCAGGGACTCTGTGCTTGTGTCCAGCCACTGCTCACTGGTGGAGTTTGTTGTTGTGAAGTGCAGACCCTTTTATTTACCCTGTGAGATTGCCTCCATTCATATTATTGGAGTTTACATTCCTCCCAGAGCGAACACCAAAGATTCACTCTGGGAGCTGTACAGCGATATCACGGACATACAAAAGACTCACCCAGATGGACTGATTATCATCGCTGGAGAATTTAACCATGCGAATCTTAGGTCAGGGATCCCTGCTAATAGAGGGCCAAACACGCTGGGTCAGGTTTACACAAACATTTCCAGTGCATACTGAGCAGAGCCCCGCCCACACTTCGGATACTCTGACCACATCTCTGTTATGCTAATTCCAGCATACAGACCACTAGTCAGGCACTGACTGGAACATGATTAGGGTGGCTGCAATCTACAGCGACTACATCAACTTGGATGAGTATACATCATCTGTAATCAGATACATCACAAAGTGCAATGGTGATGTCACTGTCCCGAAGTGCATCACTACACGCCTCAAGCAGAAGACGTGGTTCACTGAAGAGGTACATGTGTTAATGAGGGCCGGAGACTCTGCTTTAAGGGAAGGTGACAAAGTCGCCCTGTGAACAGCTGAGCCTGCTTGGACTGAACACCTCCCTCTTCAGTTGGGTTCTGGACTTCCTGACCGATAGACCTCAGTCAGTCAGGATTGGAAACATCATCTCCAGAACCACCACAATGAGCACCGGAGCCCCTCAAGGCTGTGTGCTTAGTACTCTACTGTTCACTCTGCTGACGCATGATGCACAAATCACGTCATAAAGTTCGCTGATGACACTACCGTGTGGGGTTTCATCAGCAATAATGACGAGTCACCATACAGAGAGGAGGTGCAGTGGTTAACAGACTGGTGCAGAGCCAACAACCTGTCTCTCAATGTAGACCAAACAAAGGAGATGGTTGTTGACTTTAGGAAGACCAGGAGTGACCACCTGCCACTGTACATCGAAGGCTCTAATGTGGAGATCGTCTAAAGTACCAAATTCCTTGGTGTCCACCTGGAGGAGAACCTCACCTGGTCCCACCAGCTACTTAGCCAAGAAAGCCCAACAGCGCCTCTACGCCATCTCCCACCATCCATACTCAAAACCTTCTACAGAGGGACTACCGAGAGCATCCTGAGCAGCTGTATCACTGTATGGGCTAGGAACTGCACTGTCATGGAGCGCAAGACCCTACAGAGGATAGCGAAGACATCAGGGAAGATCATAGGTGTCTCTCTTCCTTCCATCACGGACATTTACACCAATCGCTGCATCCGTCAAGCCACCAGCATTGTGGCTGATCCAACACACCCCACACTCACTGTTCACACTCCTGCCATCTGGAAAAAGGTACTGAAGCATTAGGGCCCTCACTACCAGACTTTGTAACCGTTTCTTCCCCCAAGCCATAAGGCTCCTGAATACTCAGGGACCGGACAGATTTCTCTCACACACACTCCATCTGACCTTACTGTATACCACAACGTTAAACAGCCACTGTACGCCATTGTATAAATAAATAGCCATTGGATACAATTGTTCTCTATGAGCACATCTGCACTTAATCATGTTCTTACTACTATCATATCACAATGATACACCCATCATGTCTGACGTTTAGCATTATTTACTTAACATACAGTATTACATCTGCTGAGTGTGTGCACTGCCTTGTCCTGTTCCTGCACTATGCTGTCCTGTCTTGCAGGAGTTACATAGTTTTGCACTTGCACTTTTTATCTGTTGTCCGGTACATCTATGTTGTGTGTAGCACCATGGTCTTAGAGGAACGTTGTTTCGTTCCACTTTGTACTATACAAACCTATATGGATGAAATTACCATAAACTCACTCTTGACTTGAGCTTGGTGACGTCATCACGCAGCGCAATGGTGCCAAATTCAAAGTTTAAAAGTCGACAAAAGACCAGAAACATTGCCCATGTATAGGATTTGTACTTCTGTGTGTGCTTTAGCTACTATTTTGGACTGTGTCCTGATCTCGACCTCGGCTTTCCTTCTGACCACGAATCTTGCTGCCTTTATTTGACCCTCTGCCTGGATAAAGACCACAAACTGTGTTTAACCCTTTGGATACCTCGCTTGGACTTTGTTACCCTATTTGGCTTCCTCCTTTTTCCTGACTTCCGCATCTGAGCCGGTAAGGCCCTAACAGTATACACGGGCCATGGACCCATCTGAGGAAGCACTGCCGTATATGGGAAAAGCTCTCTGCGGTATTGCAAGTCGGGTGGAAGTGTATGAAGCTCAGCAAGTCCGCATTGGGCAGGTTCTTGATGCCCTTCTGTCACGTACAACTATGGCTTCATCAGTTCCAGAGAATCCTCCATTGGTAATATGGTTCGTGCTTCCCTAAGTGAACCTCGTATTCCGCCACCTCCACGCTTCAGCGGAGACCGTGATGCATGTCGGGCATGTGTCTGATTCAATTTGAGTTTTAGCCCTCATAGTATGTATCTGAGCCAGCGAAGGTGGGCTATATCATTTCTTGCTTGGAGGGCAAGGCGCTGGATTGGGCTTCTCCTTTCTGGGAAAAGAATGCTATGTTGGTCCATGATGCCAAGGCCTTTCTCCAGGCATTTCACTCCCGTGTTTGATGCTCTGAGTTGTATTATCTCTGCTGCTTCGTGTCTTCTGCAGACTCGCCAAGGGAATTGGAGTGCCAGTGAATATGCCATCAATTTCCGAACCCTGGCACAGAGACCAATTGGAACAACGAGTTTTATGTGGTGACATTCTATTAAGGTCTCTCTAGTAAACTCAAAGCTGATCAGGTGTCTAGAGATGGTCCTGAACAACTGGAGGACTTGATCGTACTTGTTGTCAAAGTAGACACACGGTTGAGAGAACATCAAACTGACAAGGAGTGCAGCAAAAGATTCCTGGTCCTGGCAATAGACAACAGGCCTCTGTCTACTGCTTTCATTTCCAAGACTACTATGGAACTAACCCTGACTGTTGGTTCTCTTCACATGGAAAAGTTATAATTTTTTTTTCATCCCACATTTCCCCTATTCTTGCTCTCATTAGAAAAGGGGGAAAACCTAATTGCTGGCATCCACAAGCTTTAGAGGCCTTTGACTTCTTGAAAAAATCCTTTGCTTCCGCCCCAGTCCTCAGATACCAGGACCCCCTCTTACCTTTCTTCATTAAAGTAGATGCATCCGAACGTTGGAGCTGGGGATATATTATCACAAAGGCAGGCTTCGGATGGAAAACTTCACCCATGTGCCTACTTCTCTAGGAAATTTTCTTCACCTGAGCAAAACTATGATGTTGGCAACAGAGAACTTTTAGCGGTCAAGTTAGCATTAGCAGAAAGGAGACATTTGTTGAAAGGTTCTACTTTACCAGTTACCATCTTCACTGATCATAAAAATCTAGAGTATTTCCAAGCCCTTAAGCGACTAAATCCTCGTCAAGCTCTTTGGGCTCTCTTTTTCTCCCGCTTTAAATTTATTATCACCTACTGACCAGGTTCCTGGAACAAGAAGGCTGACTCTCTTTCAAGAAGTTTTTCCCCAGAAGATCATTACCTTGAAGACAACGATCCTATTATTCCGCCTTCTAGAATCATTGCTTCTCTACTACCACAATTCGCTTCTCAGATCTTGTCAGGCCAATCTAATGCACCCTCCAACACTCCTGTAGCTATTGCTTACGCTCCGGAACTTTGTCACTCTATTCTGCAAAAGACTCATAGCTCCAAACAGGCCGGCCATCCAGGGGTGAGAAAAACAATAGATATGTTGAATCGTCTGGTGGCCATCACTACGGAAGGATGTCAAGGAATTTGTGGCCTCTTGTTCCATCCGTGCAGCCTCTAAATCTAGCCATTCCTATCAAAGTGATTTACTCCACCCATTAACCGTTCCTTCTCGTCCATGGACTCATCTGGCAATGAACTTCATTATGGAATTAACACCTTCCTCAGAAAACAGTCATATGGGTGATAATTGATCGGTTCAGCAAGATGGCACACTTCATTCCTTATTTTACCCTCTGCTGTGGTATGCCACGAAAGAAAAAAGTTATTTGTCCAAAAAGACATTTGCCGACAAGAGACATCAAGCTTCCCCTCAATATTCGTGGGAGACATGGTTTGGCTTTCCAACAGGAATATCCATTTGAAGATAACCTCTACAAAGTTCGACTTCAACTTCCTCCTAAAATGCGGATTCCCAATGCTTTCCATGTGCCTCTTGTCAAGTCTGCTACACCTGGCCAATCTTCTTCTAGGTCTTCTCATCCTCCTAATTGTTGATGGTCAGCAAGAATACGAAGTTTGAAGTTCTGGATTCTAGAATCTCAAGGGGTTCTCTGCAATACTTGATTCAATGGAAGGGTTTCGGTCCTGAAGAATGTTCGTGAGTAAAGCAGTCTGACATTCCTGCCCCCCCCTCCGACTTTTAACCCTTTCACTGCCAGCCAATTTGGCCAAGTTGGAACTTCTATTGCCAGACCGTTTTTGAACATTTTTTGCTCTTTCACTTTAGGGGACTTTCCTGGGGGGTCTTTTAGTTTACCCATGAAAACAAGATATTGTTTTTTTCAGGACAACCTAAGCTTTCAAAATATGCTAGAATTTAGTTTTCATTCCAGTCCTGTAAAAAGATATGGGCTTCTAAGTGTATAAAAAAACCAAAAAAAAACAGTTTCACATGATACAAACGCATATATCAGAAGCATAATTTATTTTATGCATGAGAACATGGCAGATTTGGAAAGTTCTGTGTCTCCCGAACGAACCAATACCAAATATATATAATTTTATGGAGAGTTCTCACTTCGATAGTTGGAAAGAACACATTCTAACGAGTTCAAAATGGGTAAATATATATTTGTACTCCAAACTACCAAGTTGCAATTCTTTCCTAAAGTTAGCAGTTTTTATAAAAATGTGTTACATTTTTGAAAAATTACCTCAGTGTCCAGTCTACAGCATTGTATCTCCCACATATCATTATATACCAAGATACAACACCCCAAATATGAAAGCCCAGGGTCCGCTGAACAGTTTGATGCCCAATATGCATAGGTGCACCTAAGTATGTGGCATATAGGGGCCCTAGAACGAAGACACCCCATATGAGTTATCAGTTCTGGAATTCCAAATACTGCAAAATCCGCACATTTACATCATTTTTCAAGGGGCAAAAGTACAAAAATGTATGTTCACCCCAGAAAACCATATGTTTTTGGAAAGTACACATTCAGACGAATCTAATATGGGTATGCACGTCTTTCTACTCCAAAATACCAAGCCGCAAAGCTTTCCTACATTTGGCAATTTTTATGACATTACAGAAAATCACCTCAATATTGCAACTCTGAAGCATCGTATCTCCCACATATCATTACATACCAAGATAAAATACCCTAAATATGAAAGCCCGGGGTCCGCTGAACAGTTTGATGCCCAATATGCATAGGTGCACCTAAGTATGTAGAGTATAGGGGCCCCAGAACGAAGACACCCCATACGAGTTATTGGTTCTGGAATTCCAAATACTGCAAAATAAGCACATTCACAGCATTTTTCAAGGGGCAAAAGTACAAAACTTTATGTTCACCCCAGAAAACCATATGTTTTTGGAAAGTACACATTCTGACGAATCTAATATGGGTATGCACGTCTTTCTACTCCAAAGTACCAATCCACAAAGCTTTCCTACATTTCGCAATTTTTATGACATTGCCAAAAATCACATCAATATTGCAACTCTGAAGCATCGTATCTCCCACATATCATTATATACCAAGATAAAATACCCTAAATATGAAAGCCCAGGGTCCGCTGAACAGTTTGATGCCCAATATGCATAGGTGCACCTAAATATGTGGCGTATAGGGGCCCCAGAACGAAGACACCCCATACGAGTTATCAGTTCTGGAATTCCAAATACTGCAGAAGCCACAAAAAAGAAAGCTCTCTGTTTGATTTCAAATTAAGCAGAGAAATCCCTGTTTAAGGCAGGATTTTTTGTTCTCATTTGGTGTGTGAAGGTGTTAGCTACTTGGTGTGTGAATTTTGGGAAGTTTTGAGTTGATTTACTTTATTTAAAATCGATTTTTATTTTGACCCAGAAGGTGAGTGATTGCTAGCCCAGTTCCCTTCACTTCCTGTGGGCTACAAACTCACTGACAGATCCCCTACCCCTCCCCCACACCTGGGTGTCAGTTTCACTTGTTTTTTTTTGTATTTAGTTTCAGCTGAAATTTATCACTATTTGCACAGATTGTGTGTGTGCTTTTACTTTTATCCTTGTTTTGTAAGGAGAGAAAGCTAAAGGGAGAAGGATTTAAGAAAATAAAACATTTTCTAGTAGCAGTGCAACTCCCAGGCACCTGCTCTCGTTAACCCTCTCCCTGCTAAAGCTTCTCATTGTTGCATTTACTTTTGCTGATTCATAGAATTAAGCTTACTTTTTTGTGGATTGTTTTGTAAAATAATGGGAGGGAATAAAAAACAAAATTATAAAAAAATACCTCAAGCTCCTAAAGGAAAAGGAGCTGAAAAACCTGGCTGTAGCTATGCTAAAAAACACCAGTCACAGCCTTTGTCTAAAAGCTCCACTGCTTCTGTTTCTGCTGCTGCAGCCAATGTGACCACTGCTAAAAGTTTTGCACAGGCAGTGGCTACTGGCAACAACCCAAGCCAAGTCACTGCTGGGGTAGAGCAGCTTACAAGGAAGCATGGGGTTAGATGTCTAATGACAGGAGCTCATGGCATAGAGGCTTACATAAAAGCTGCAGCTGAAGTGGTGGGCCCCTCTGTAATAGTGGCAGCAAGTAAAATGTATGGGAAAGCCATAATATTTGCCCGTACACTAACTGCAGTGCATACTCTAGTGCAGAGAGGCATCACAGTAGGGGGTAGTTATATCCCTGTAGAACCCCTAGAAGGATTAGGCATAAAGATAGTCCTATCTAATGTGCCCCCCTTCCTGCAAGACCATTTATTGCTACCCCACCTGCAAGCCCTCGGTGAAATAAAGTCAACTATTTCTAAACTTCCCTTAGGTTGCAAGGAGAGCAGATTGAGACATATCCTCTCTTTTAAAAGGCAGGTGCAATTACTTTTGCCTCGGGGTCAAGATACTATTGAGGGGTCCTTTGGTGTTCCATATGAGGGGGTGCTGTATAAAATTTTTTACTGCACAGAAGAAGTGAGGTGCTTCCTTTGCAAGAACCTGGGACACACTCGCCAGAGTTGCCCCAAAGGGCATATTAAGACCACAGTCCCTGTTCCTGCCCCCAGTACCTCTAATGCAACATCATACCCTGCTACAGCTTTTGCTGCAGGCTCCTCAAAGGAGAAATCCCCTTCAGTAAAGAACCTTAAGGTGGTTGTTACACAAACCACCTCTGAAACCTCCAAACCTCCTCCTTCTTCACTCAAGTTATCTAAGGATGCAGCCTACATTTCAAATTCAGCAAAAGAGAAGGGGGGGAGGAATGTCAATGCATCCCCCAGTGCTGCAGTTGTTTTTGCCAAAAACCAACTTAACCCTGTTATGAGCAATCCTAAGGGTGTGGGGGTGCCGGTGGTTGTAACACCTGTCATGGTGGAAGCAGAGAGTAGCATTTCCTCTTCAAATGATAAGAAAAAGAAGAGGAAATTTAAATCCAACAGGCTGATACCTGAGGAATGGGTTTCAGTGGTCAATGATGGAGCACCCCCATCCAAGGGCAAAAAGGGCAGCAAAACATCTGCTCCTCATGTGGTGATATTGTCTGGTCCAACTGTTGGATGCAATCAACTGGTGCCAGACCATGCACCTATAGACTCCGTTGGGGAAGAGGAGATAAATGGTCTGGAGAAATTTGAACAGGGGATTATGGGTCTCCCCACAGAGTCAGGGGTGCTGCATCTGTCTCCAACAGGGGATCTTCCCCTGGAGTATAAAGGGACAGCTAATGAAACCCCTGCAGAGTGGGCCGTAAGTGTTCCTGAGGTGCTGAGCTTTGGGAACTACAACCAGCCTCAGTGTTTAGTGCCTCAGGGTATTTCACTCCAAGAAATGGAGAACATTGGGACAACCCCCATACAGGATCCTGCAGACAATGCTGCGAGGGAGGATAATGAGGCTAGAGTTGTAAATATGGAGGATAGCCAGACAGACTCTGTAAGGTCTACTGTGCATGTTAAGATCTCTCCTCCATTCTCTTCCACTGATCCCAATGTTATTGCCATTCAGGAGGCACAGGAGGCAGTGGAAAGGGCAGAGGTTGCCCATCGAGCCTCTAAAGCTCCCGTTGTTAAGGAGCCAATTCCATCTGCTACCCCTGAGCCAAACACCTCCAGTGGTGTCCCAAGCAAAATCCAAGTATTATCTGAGCCGTTGCAGGGTCTCCAGATAGCAGGTGCTTCTGATCCTTCTCCTGCAACTTCTTGTGTAGATATTATCAAAGCTCCAGTGGAGAGGGGGAATTATCAATCCCTTAGCCAAGAAGAGTTCATGGATGAAGGGGACATCGAAGAGGAGGTTGACACAGTTGTGACAAATCCTTCTCCCCCAATCATCCCAGCTGAGGAACTCAAGATGTTTCTTGAGAGCACCCTTGGTGTTAAATTGGAGAAGAAGCTACATATGGCTCTAGAGAAGTGGCATGATTTGACTTTGGTGATCAGTTCTGTGAGACAATACATCAAGGTCATAAAAGAGGCCAAAAACTATGGAACGGCAGAATATCTCCGTAGTGTTAAGTTCCACAAAAAGTGTTTGTCTCACCAGGCCTCTGTGAGGACTAAAGCATTTACTAACACACAATAATGGCTCTAAGTATAAGCACTCTTAATATAAATGGCTGTCGGGAGCCTTTTAGAATGTTTCAGGTACTCTCCTTTCTACGACAAGGAGGGTACTCTGTGAGTTTCCTTCAAGAGACCCATATCACTCAGGAGCTTGAAGCGACCTGGCATCTGGAATGGAAGGGCAGAGTCTTTTTTAATCACCTCACATGGACGTCATGTGGGGTGGTGACCTTGTTCTCAGAATCCTTCCAGCCAGAGGTACTGAGTGTTAATTCTGTCATCCCAGGCCGTTTGTTACATCTCCGGGTCTGGGAGTCTAGTGGAACATACAATCTGATAAACTTGTATGCCCCAATTACTGGACCAGAGAGAAAGAATTTTTTTGAAAGTTTATCAGCCTATATGGAGACAATTGACTCAGATGAAGCCGTGATTATAGGGGGTGATTTCAATTACACCCTTGAGGCTAGGGACCGAAATGTTCCCCAGAAAAGGGATTCATCTGAGTCAGCTTTGCGGGAACTCATTGCCCGTTTCTCCTTGGTAGACATCTGGAGAGAACAACATCCAGAAACCGATGCTTTCACCTATGTTAGGGTGAGGGATGGCCGTGTGTCTCAGTCCCGGATTGATAGGCTTTATATATCAAGCCATATTATGTCACGAGTTCGTTCCAGTAATATTAGCTTGGCACCTTTCTCGGACCACAATTGTGCTTCTTTGATAGTGGCAGTTGCACCATCTCTGCCCAAAGCAGCCTATTGGCACTTTAATAATAGCTTATTAAAGGATGAAGGGTTTGCAAAGGCAGTCCGGGAAATGTGGACAGACTGGAAGGGTTATCAGGATGAATTTGCCACACTGAGTCAATGGTGGGATGTAGGCAAGGTTCACTTAAAGCTGTTGTGTCAAGAATATACAAAATGTTTGAGCAGACAGAAAAACGCAGAGATTGAGGCTCTGAATAGGGAGGTGCTTGATCTTGAGCAAAGGCTGTCAGGGTCTGAAGACCAAGCCATGCAGTATGAATATGTAGAAAAGAAAGAGACTCTGCATAACATGGAACAGCGACAGGCTCGTGGTGCTTATGTGCGAAGCCGCATGCAGTTACTCTGTGATATGGATCGTGGCTCACGATTTTTCTATGCTCTGGAGAAGAAGAAGGGGAATCGAAAACAAATAACATGCTTTCTTGCGGAGGATGGCACCCCCCTTGAAGATCCGGAGGCTATCCGGGACAGAGCCCGGTCCTTCTATCAGAACCTTTTTTCTCCTGATACCATCTCTCCAGATGCCTGCAGGGAGCTATGGAATGGGCTTCCAGTGGTCAGCGAGAGGAGAAGAGAGAGGTTGGAAAAACCAATCACTCTGAATGAACTCTCTCAAGCACTCCAATTAATGCCCCATAATAAATCTCCAGGGCTGGATGGATTGACTGTAGAGTTCTTCCAGTTCTTCTGGGATGCTCTGGGACATGATTTCCATAGGGTTCTAAATGAAGCCCTCAAGACCGGTGAGATGCCACTTTCTTGTCGTCGAGCAGTGTTATCATTGCTACCTAAGAAGGGGGATCTCCGCCTTATTAAGAATTGGCGACCGGTCTCATTGCTCAGCACAGACTATAAAATTGTAGCCAAAGCTATATCACTCAGGCTCAAGTCTGTGCTGGCAGAGGTGGTTCATCCTGACCAGTCCTATACAGTCCCCGGCCGGACAATTTTTGACAATGTCTTTCTGGTTCGGGATTTACTACATTTTGCCCGGAAGGCTGGTCTATCTCTCGCTTTTCTCTCCCTGGATCAAGAGAAGGCATTTGACAGAGTAGATCACCAATATCTTTTAGGCACTCTGCAAGCCTATAGCTTTGGCCCACAGTTTGTGAGCTATCTGAAAACACTGTACACCTCTGCAGAGTGTCTAGTTAAAATCAACTGGTCTCTGACTGCACCTCTGGCCTTCAAACGAGGAGTTCGACAAGGATGCCCTTTGTCGGGACAGCTGTATGCACTGGCCATTGAGCCTTTCCTGTGTCTACTAAGGAAGAGGCTTACAGGACTGGTGCTCAGGGAACCTGACATGAGGGTAGTTCTTTCAGCATATGCTGATGATGTCATCCTTGTGGCCCAGGACCTAGTTGATCTTGAGCGAGCACAAGAATGCCAAGAGGTTTACGCTGCTGCCTCATCAGCTCGGATCAACTGGACCAAGAGCTCAGGCCTTCTGGAAGGTCCTCTACATGTAGATTCTTTGCCTTCTGCTTTTCGCAACATCTCGTGGGAGACTAAAGTCATCAAATATTTAGGTGTCTATCTGTCAGCTGAAGAGCGTCCTGTTCCACAGAATTTTATTGAACTTGAGGAGCATGTTCTTACCCGCCTGGGAAAGTGGAAGGGTCTTGCTAAAATGCTTTCTATGAGGGGGAGGGCTTTGGTGATTAACCAGCTGGTAGCCTCTCAACTCTGGTATAGGCTGACATGTCTTAGCCCAACCCAAGAATTCATTGCTAAAATCCAGAGAAGGTTGCTGGACTTTCTCTGGATGGGAAAGCACTGGGTCTCTGCAGGTGTTTCAAGCCTACCCTTGAGAGAGGGAGGACAGGGAGTTGTATGCATACGCTCTCAAGTACATACTTTCCGTCTCCAGCAGATACAGAGATACTTGTATGCAGATCCTTCTCCACAGTGGTGTACCCTAGCATCCAGCTTTTATCATCAGGTACGCAACATGGGGTATGACCGGCAATTGTTTGTCATCGAACCTGAAGGATTCTTAAGAAGCCTCTCACCATTGCCGGCTTATTACCAAGAGACTCTAAATTCCTGGAGCATGGTAACTGTGCTAAGGCAAGGAGGCATTCAGGTGGAGGACATTCTAACTGAGCCCATACTTTACAATCCATCTTTAAAGACTAGGATGTTGGAGTCCACCAGCATCCGTCACCGCCTTTGCAGGGCTCAGCTAACCAGAGTTGGGGATTTCCTGGATTTCAAGAGGTCAGATTGGGTGGAAGCTCGGGCAGTTATGCCACGCATGGGGTACCTTACCACTAGAGTTCCACATCGTCTGCTCCAGGAGATCAAGAATAACCTCTCTCCTGACTCTCACTCATTTATTGATGGGGTTTTACGTGGTGGAGAACCACATCCACCTTGGAACTCTCCACCTCCAGCCATAAAAATAGCACCCAAGACCCGTCAATCCCCTGACACACCTCTTTCCCCCAACTTGAGCCAGTTGGAGAATTTTACCTCGACTAGCTTTTATGACATGACAAGAAAGCTATTGTACTCCCTCATGCTCCACACTGTACACTTTCTTGCTCTTGTCTCCCGCTATGATACCATCTGGAGGCGGGTGTTTAATGAGGGTGAGAAACCCCAGTGGCGAGCCCTTTATTCCAGCCTGGTGCCCAGACCCACTGGAGACTTGAGTTGGAGAGTGCTCCATGGTGCTTTGAGCACAGGAGAGTACTTGGTCCATTTTACAGACTCCACAGCTGATTGCCCATTCTGTGGCAAAAGGGAGTCCGTGTTTCATGCTTATTTTTCGTGTGCCAGACTGCAACCTCTTTTGGCTCTTTTGAGGAAACTTCACCTGCAGTTCTGGTTACATTTTTCCCCTCACGTTTTTATTTTTGGATGCCCAGTATCCCGGGACAATCGAGAGAAAGACCTTCTCTTCAACTTGCTCCTAGCTTTAGCCAAACTAGCCATTCATAAGTCTAGAATGCAATGTTTGGAGGGTGGGAATCCTCTACCGGTAGAGGCTTTGTTCCGGGTGCTGGTGCGTTCCCGCATCCGAGCAGAGTACACCCAGGCAGTGTTTACTGGCCGGTTGAGTGAATTTGCTGACCAGTGGGCAATAGATGGGTTGCTTTGCTCAGTATCCTCAGATTTGGTTTCTGTTAAGACAACTCTCACACTTCATATTTAAGTGCACTTTAATTTAAGTGACAGATCTATTATATTCATCATCAACATCTCCTTTGAGGTGTAATTCATTTTGGTGAGCAATCACTCACCTGTAATTTGAATAATATTCCAAATACTGCAAAATCAGCACATTTACAGCATTTTTCAAGGGGCAAAAGTACAAAAATGTATGTTCACCCCAGAAAACCATATGTTTTTGGAAAGTACACATTCCGACGAATCTAATATGGGTATGCACGTCTTTCTACTCCAAAGTACCAAGCCGTAAAGCTTTCCTACATTTGGCAATTTTTATGACATTACAGAAAATCACCTCAATATTGCAACTCTGAAGCATCGTATCTCCCACATATCATTATATACCAAGATAAAATACCCTAAATATGAAAGCCCAGGGTCCGCTGAACAGTTTGATGCCCAATATGCATAGGTACACATAAGTATATGGCGTATAGGGGCCATAGAACGAAGACAGTTCTGTAATTCCAAATACTGCAAAATCAGCACATTTACAGCATTTTTCAAGGGGCAAAAGTACAAAAATTTATGTTCACCCCAGAAAACCATATGTTTTTGGAAAGTACACATTCTGACGAATCTAAAATGGGTATGCGCGATTTTCTACTCCAAAGTACCAAGCCGCAAAGCTTTCCTACATTTCGCAATTTTTATGACATATACAAAAATCTCCTCAATACTCCGACTCTAAAGCATTGTATCTCCTACATATCATTATATACCAAGATACAACTCCCTAAACATGAAAGTCTGGGGTACGCTGAACAGTTTGATACCCAATATGCATAGGTACCCCTGAGTATGTGGCGTATAGGGGCCCCAGAAAGAAGACACCCGATACGAGTTCTGTAATTCCAGATACTGCATAATCAGCACATATACAGCATTTTGCAACAGGCAAAGGTACAAAAAACTAGGTTCACCCCAGAAAACCATATATTTTTGGAAAGTACACCTTTTGCCGAATAAAAATTTGCTAAAACTGTCTTTCTACTCCAAACGTACATACTGCAAAGCAACGCTAAAGCAGTGGTTTTTATGATATTTCTGAAAATCTCCTAAAAATATTGCAGTTGGTCGCATTTATCTCACCCAATTTCTTACATACAATTGGAAAACACCCTAAATATTGACGCCAAGGGTCTACTGAACAGTTTGATGCCCAATATGCATAAATATACCAAAGCAGGTGGGCATGTGCGGACCCCAAATGAAAACAGTGCATAAGAATTTTCTCAGCTGTCAATTCGCCTTCTGTGAACATAGCGCCCTGACTGCATATAATGTGCCGTAAGACCCCCTAACAGTACAAAGACCCCCCAAAACCATATATTTTTGGAAAGTATACATTCTGCTGAATAAAAAATTTGCTACAACTGTCTTTCTACTCCAAACGTACATACTGCAAAGCAACGCCAAAGGCAGCGGTTTTTATGATATTTCTGAAAATCGCCTAAAAATATTGCAGTTGGTCGCATTTATCTCACCCAATTTCTTATATACAATTAGAAAACACCATAAATATTGACGCTAAGGGTCTACTGAACAGTTTGATGCCCAATATGCATAGATATACCAAAGCAGGTGGGCATGTGCGGACCCCAAATAAAAACAGTGCATAAGAATTTTCTCGGCTGTCAATTCAACTCCTGTGAACATAGCACTCTGACTGCATATAATGTGCCGTAAGACCCCCTAATAGTACAAAGACCCCCCCAAAACCATATATTTTTGGAAAGTACACCTTGTGCCGAATAAAAATTTGCTAAAACTATCTTTCTGCTCCAAATGTACATACTGCAAAGCAACGCTAAAGGTAGTGGTTTTTATGATATTTCTGAAAATCACCTAAAAATATTGCAGTTGGTCGCATTTATCTCACCCAATTTCTTACATACAATTAGAAAACACCATAAATATTGACACTAAAGGTCTACTGAACAGTTTGATGCCCAATATGCATAGACAAACCAAAGCAGGTGGGCACGTGCGGAACCCAAATAAAAACAGTGCATAAGAATTTTCTCGGCTGTCAATTCGACTCATGTGAACATAGCACTCTGTCTGCATATAATGTGCCATAAGACCCCCTAACCGTACAAAGATCCCCCAAAACCATATATTTTTGGAAAGTACACCTTGTGCCGAATAAAAATTTGCTAAAATTATCTTTCTGCTCCAAATGTACATACTGCAAAGCAACGCTAAAGGCAGTGGTTTTTATGATATTTCTGAAAATCGCCTAAAAATATTGCAGTTGGTCGCATTCATCTCACCCAATTTCTTACATACAATTAGAAAACACCCTAAATATTGACGCCAAGGGTCTACTGAACAGTTTGATGCCCAATATGCATAGATAAACCAAAGCAGGTGGGCACGTGCGGACCCCAAATAAAAACAGTGCATAAGAATTTTCTCGGCCGTCAATTCGCCTCCTGTGAACATAGCACTCTGACTGCATATAATGTGCTGTAATACCCCCTTACAGTACAAAGACCCCCAAAACCATATATTTTTGGAAAGTACGCCTTGTGCTGAATAAAAATTTGCTAAAACTGTCTTTCTGCTCCAAATGTACATACTGCAAAGCAAGGCTAAAGGCAGTGGTTTTTATGATATTTCTGAAAATCGCCTAAAAATATTGCTGTTGGTCGCATTTATCTCACCCAATTTCTTACATACAATTAGAAAACACCCTAAATATTGACGCCAAGGGTCTACTGAACAGTTTGATGCCCAATATGCATAAATATACCAAAGCAGATGGGCACGTATGGACCCCAAATAAAAACAGTGCATAAGAATTTTCTCAGCTGTCAATTCGCCTTCTGTGAACATAGCACTCTGACTGCATATAATGTGCCGTAAGACCACCTAACTGTACAAAGACCCCCCAAAACCATATATTTTTGGAAAGAACACATTCTGACGAACACAGAGTTGCTAAAAATGTGTTTCTATCCCAAATTATCAAAGTGTAAATGAGGCTAAAAAATTACATAAGGAAAAACAATGCAAGCATAAAACTGCAATAAAAATCACAAAAAAGCAAATACAATTAGGAAAATCAACGAAATAACGAAATAACTGATCCGACAGCGTGGTTAGAGGTCAGAATGCTTGATCCAGTAGTCATGCTGTGAAATCTAAAGTTTTTAGGGAAATAACATAAGGGAAACTTAGAAAATGAACTAAAAAAACAAAAAAAAACCCTATAAGTGTGTGTTTGTGTATGCATGGATATACAGCTCTAAAAAGTGTATAAATATTTGCATATATGTATTTGAGTATGTAAATAGGTGCAAAAGTTTGAAAAATCGAAAAAATCAGAAAATAAAAAACAAAACTACTTTTACTAGTATGTGTACTGTGTATATGTAAATGCCTGTAAATACCTGTAAATAAGTAAAAAAAAGGGGCACTTACCAACTCTAGATGAAGAGGAGTCCTTTTCAGAGCTGTAGGGTTGAGACACGCTGAGTCACTGCACCAGGAAGTGCGTGGGCGGAGCAGGAGCATATGCTCTGCTGGTGCTTGCGACATGGAAGCTGCTGAATCTGTTGCTGCGTCTCTCTGCGACCCTGGAGTGGAGGATCGCCGATCTTTTTCAGGTAAGCTCGTTGCCTAGGGGGTTCTGCTGCTAGCTGCTCCTCTCTGCACGCTGATTTTGCAGTGTGAGCAGAGAGAGAGCTGTTTTAGTAAAGAACGTAGCTCCTACGTTCTTGGCACTTAAAGCCTTTTTTCAAAAGAACGTAGGAGCTACGTTCTTGGCAGTTAAAGGGTTAAGTAAGTTTCACAAACAGTTTCCTTTCAAACTGGATCGAGGACGTCCTTGGGGGTACTGCGATGATCGCCCGATGCCACTCCTCCGCAGTGCCACTCGTAAGATGGCGGCACCCAGGGCACCGTTACTGCGCGGTGATGTCCTCACACTGGCATGTGATGCCAGCGTCAACACACAGTGCAATGGCACCAAATTCAAAGTTTTAAAGGCTTCCAAAGACCAGAAACACTGCAGTGTATAGGATTTGTACATTCCTGGGTGTGTTTTACTACTATTTTGGACTGTTTCCTGATCTCGACCTCGGCTTTCCTTCTGACTACAAATCTTGCTGCCTGTATTTGACCCTCTGCCTGCATAAAGACCACAAACTTTGTTTAACCTTTCGGATACCTCGATTGGACTTTGTTACCCTATTTGGTTTCTTCCTTGGTCTAGACTTTTGCATGTGAGCCAGTAAGGCCCTGGCAGGCTGAATTTGGGATTCCTGCAAACAGTGGATTTAATCCTATATGTAATAAACATGTACTTTGTAGGTAAAGCCCATATTTTCATTTAAAGGGAATCTGTCGTCATTTTAAACTTTTTTTTTTTTTTGCATTTTTATAAAAAACACACATCCATAGACACTGTCTGGCAAATAAAATGTTAATCCACAAATCCATGCATAAGTTATTTCAGTTTGTATTTTGTCATGGGGGCTTCCATTTCTGCTCATTACACATTCATCCTGTGCTGCTCTAACAGCAGGCACAGCATTACCTGTGTGCTTGGAGGCAGCCACTCTGTAATGAAAAGCCAGGTCGCACTACGACATGAGAATCTAGCTGTACACTCCCCCTCCCCTCTCTGCCCATGCGTGTGATGTTTGGAGGAGAGCGGTCACATGGTTTGCAGGGAAGCAATTACTCTCACTTTCCTAGGTCCTGCTCTACAGCTGCACTAGCAGCCCCTCCTCCCACAGACACTATCAAAGCTCCTGCTGTTCTGTAAGTTTGTTCTCTGCATTCCTTTGGAGGGGGGAGCTTTCTCTCCTTGCTGCCTTCCTAGTTTGTTTTACTGGTTACTAGATGTGGTAAAGGAGCTGTGAGTTCCCTCTGCTATCCACCTCACACAGACCTTGCTCCTTTCCTGCCTGCAATACTTCTTTTTTCATTAACTACTTACTGCCTCCGTTCTCCTGAGCTATTTTGACCCTTCCTAGACTTCCTCCTAAGTTTTCAAGTATGTCCTCCTTATTTTATCCTTTTTTTCTATTCCCTGTCATCAGTCCTGGGAGTGTACTCCTGTGTTTCTGCCATTCATTTTTGTGTAAACAAATATAATAAATTATCTATATAAAATATTTTTTCCAGTGCCCAAAATGAATTGTGTGCGTATACATATATATATATATATATAAAAAAAAAATATATATATATATATATATATATATATATATATATATATATATATATATATATATATATATATATATATATATATATATATATGTGTGTATATATTTAGTTTTGAAACGTAAGTGGGGGCAGTGATCACAGGACTATCTTATTTCAGTCCTTCTGAAGTGGTGTCAGTGAGAGCTTATCTTGATACCTGCCTATTGTTCAATTGACAGGCTCAGCAGACAAGGCTCTATTTACATTACAGCAGCTTGTAGGAGGGAGGGGTAATGACATCACTCCAACTTGCAGTGCAGCAGTAAAGTGTGACTGAAGTTTATCAGAGCACAAGTCACATGACCTGAGGGCAGCTGGGAAATGTCAAAATGTCTAGCCCCATAGCAAATTTTAAAATTAGATATAAAAAAAAAACATTTCTTGTTTTGAAAAACGGATTTCAATGCAGGATTCTGCTTTAGTAGCACTATTAACTGATACATTTTGTAAAAAAACATGTTTTTCCATGACAGTATCCCTTTAAATTTGCATTTACCTTTAAAGCTGTTTAAATTAGAAGACATGTATATACATGGAAAAAGTTAACCATAATTTTTTAAAATGTAAACCTAAAGAATATGACATGTCTTGATTCACGTAACTGTCTCTATTAGCATAACATTTACATGTGTTTATAGCTCCAGAGTGTGCAGATTTCACATGTAAGCCGTTATAATTTAACTGTAAATATGTCAGTCAAAGCCCAGAGTCAAAATAGACTTGTTTAGTCAGCCTTAGGAGATAGAATAGCTCTGTAGATTCCTACAACCAGCCTATGCCTTTTGGGTTAGCCTGGTCCCCCCCTCCCCCTTCAAGCCCTACTTACATTCTGACTAAGGTGGCTAGGTGTGTGCATACTGTGTCACTGGTTTGTAGCAAGATGGCCACACAAGAAAACCCCTTGCAGGTCTTAGAATAAACAAGGCTATTTCTGTTGTGAATCGTGTTACTCTCTTGTATCTGAGTAATAATAAAATTGTGTAATTCTTGCTGGCATTTACAGAGCAATACGTTTAATGTAAGCATCTATTAGACAACATATCTACTTTTTTTACTCTGTAGCATAAGAAACTAATTACGTAAAGTAACTAAGATCCAAGGGAAAATGTTTTAATTTCGCATTTTGGTGCTGGTGACAAATCTTGTCTGGTCTGCCATGGTCCTTAAAAGAGAACTAAACCCCCTTGATAATAAAAACCCCTACCCTCCATATTCCCCCTCTCCCTGCTCCCCCCCCCGCACAGGTGTTCACACAAGTAAATGCTCCTAAGCTGGTAATTACCCCTCATTGCAGAGTCAGCGCAGCGGAGCTCACAGGGGCCATCTTCAGCGATTCGGGAATCTTCAGCAAATAAGAGCCGCATTGGCGCATGCACAGTTGTAGCAACATTCCGGTCCTGAACAACTGCGCATGCGTGAAAGCCACGGAATTCGCCAAAGGGACCCAAAGATTACCGAAGCACCGCAAGATGTTGCCCATGAGCGCTGCTGTGCTGACTCTGCAATGGGGCATTTACTTGTGTCAATACCTGTGCGGGGGGAGCAGGGAGGGGGAACTATGGGGGGGTAGGGGTTTTTATTAGCAAGGGGGTTTAGTTCTCCTTTAAAGGGTACCTGTCACCCAAAAAAATATTCCAAATCCTATTTTATCATGTTAATCAAGCAAAATAAACTTTACTTACGCTATATAAATTATTTGAATCTTGTTTCCTTTAGTTTTAGAACTCCTAATATATAGCAAGCAGGCAGGAACCATTTTGTGGGCACTGTTATTAAGGCAAGCCTAACATCATCTCAAAATCTTGTTTGTGCACCAGAATGAAGGACCTGATGTCCATCCCCATGCACTGGTACATAATTAAATGGTAAAGAATGGTAGAATGTGGAGAGGGCAGTGAGATCTAGTAAGTGCTGAATGGAAAGTGAAAGTAATTGCCTGCCCCTAAGGCAAAGAGGAGGAGCAGGCAATATTGGATTGACAGCTGATATTTTAAATGAGTTTACAACAGCTATGAATGCTTTAAAAAATATATATATTTGGATTTCATGTTTAATTTGAAAAGGACTTTTATTATACAGCTTTTTATGTCTGGGTGACAGGTCCGCTTTAAAGAATTTTGATGTTTTGTGTATTTAAAATAAGCCACTATAAATGCCCCTTAAGAACAAAATAAAATGTTCTAGTCTGCAATCTGTTATATAAATGAGAATATCACTTGTTTATTATACTTTCCTATCTAGAGCTGGGCCTTCTATTCTCTCTTTCACACAGGTTTAACTCCTCATTCTAATGTTAGTGATTGTGGATACTCCTCTAGTTTGGAAGGGAGTGAACCAGGCTCTCAGGAGGGTTCAGATGTGGCTTGTGCTGAAGGCATATGTAAAGACGATGAAGCAGGTATGTTGACTGTTCGTAAAGTGTAACTAATGTATAGTCTTTAGTGTGCTGTTTTCTGATTGACATTATGGAAATTAACAGGTGATGATAAAGAGGAGGAAGAAGGCGATAGCTGTGTGGAATGTTGGAACAATTGTACAAAAGACAACTCTAAAGGGAAAAACAAAAAGAAGAAGAAGAAATGCAAGCCTTTTAAATGTGAAAACGAAAATGTAAGTTTTGTTTTTTTCTCTCTCTGCATATAGATGTAATTTAAGCTAGAGTCCTGCATGGGTCTGGTTGCAACCACATCTACATCCACAAGAGTTTACTCACTTCCCGACCTGCACAGCTGGAATCATCATCAAGTTTTTCTTCACAATTCCTCTCTCAGCATCTGTTTCTACTCATTCTGTCTTCATTCAGGAGTTGGTTGTCAGATGAATGATCCAATATATCTTAAAGGGGGACTCCTTTTGCATAGAAGATGTATTTGAGCTCACTCTATTAAAATTGCCAAAAATCATGTGTCTCTTCATGCAGAATTTGTGCAAAAGGCAGTTATTTTCTTTGAACTGGAATCCGTTATTTGAGTGAGCTCTAATTCATCTGTTAGATCATTCATCTGACACCCAACTGCTGCATGAAGACAGAATGAAGAGAAACATATGCTGACGGGTGAATCGTGAATATAAACTTTATTATTTCAATAACAATGCAAGTTTCTTACTTCAGTATGAGGAAGCTTATAGTAAATTTTTCATTTTCGCGATAGTTCCCCTTTAATGGGACATAAGTATACATGTACAATTTTCATACATGACAATGTATTAAAGGTATGTATTATTTATCTTAAATGCGCTTTCAAATGTGTTTTGCTGTGTATTTGTGTAGGCTCTGAAACAAGTGCCCTATAATACTGAATCTGCAGACAGTGTACACAGTAATCCAAATGAAGAAACCAAGGTTTACAATTTCTGTATGGAATTTCCTAGACACCCGTGGATATATCACAGAAATGATTTCTTCAGTGACATTTGCTCATCAGAATCCCAAATTAGATTTTATAGTGGAAGAGAAACTAAGTCCTTAAAAGAACTACTGGTCAGTGATATCATTGTGTTTCATTTGATATAATATTCACCTATGTTTAAATGGGAACCATCACACATAAAATATTTTATAAGCTTCATCTCATGGAAACAATACACTTTCTAAGCTGTTTCTGAAATCACATTATTGAGAGGGGGTGACTTATTTCAGAAATTGTACAGACAAAAAAAACATTTACAACATGTTCTATTGAGAGATTATTTTTTCCTATTCAAATAATGCTTATACATTTTTTTCATACATGTATATCTGTGAAAAGGTAATTATTTTTGTTTTGTCTGCTTCACTTAACTTTCCAATTTAAATAAGTTAAGTTTATTCCAAGCTTCTAGATTTAATGGGGGAAATTCACGAACAGGCGAAAATTCGCCAGCGACAGCTCCGCCACACTTCGCCAGGCGCAACTCTGCACAGGCGACGCTAATTCACTAAGTTGCGAAGTTTCAGCGCCGAGCGCTTGCAAAGTTGTGCTAGCGTTACTACGGCAGGCATAGCTAAGTTGCACTAGCGTTAGATAATTTGCATACGGCGGGAAGTTAAATTTTCAATGGATGTATATGTTGGAGCAAATACAGTACACTACACAAGCCCAGGGAACTTTAATAAAAGAAAATAGAGTTGTTATATTGCCCTACACATGAGCCCACTGTATAGTTTATGTGCCATATGTAAGGAAATGTAGGGGGGAAGTAGGGTACCCAAAAAAATGTATAATCTTTTTCAGCCTATCACCCTGTAGAAAGGAAAATACGCCAGCGTTTTTTGGGACTTTTTTTTGTGGCAAAGGTGAGTCTGGCGATAGAGGTAACGTTCAGTAAAAACAAAAACTTAGTGAATTTGCGTAGTAATGCTCTTTCTCCAGAGCGAAAATGCGCCTGCCGTTTGAGTGCAAAGTTGCGCTAGAGTCTATCTCCTTCGCCAGCGTTGGCCACTTCACCCTTTAGTACATTTCCCCCATAGTCATTTATTTTGCCATTAGTCACTTGAAACTCCATTTTTGGTTCATAACTTGTATGTGTGCATACCTCCCAACTGTCCTGTTTTTTTTTTTTTTTTGTTTGTTTTTTTTAAATTGTTTTTATTGAAAGTTTGTTTGCAAACAGTGGACCAAATAAGTCCATGTAATAGTCATCAATGTTAAAGAAAATGCAAGCCATATAGGATATATATGTATCATATATATCCTATATGGCTTGCATTTTCTTGCATTCGGAGAGAAAAAAACAAACAAAAAAAAAAAAAAACAGAAACATAGAACAGAAAAGAAAACAGAAACATAAAACAAAGCAAGCATAACATTACTTTCTATGGATTTGCAGCATGTATATATCAATATTCCGAGGTTGAACACAGATTTCCGGATTTAAAGAAACAGGTTAGGTGTATTTACCTTAAGTAAGACGTCAAAAGCCTATTAGTACGGTGACTCCTGGGGGGCGAACTCATGGGTGGTCTAATATCTTGAAGTGAGTTTTGGATGTAATCGTTTGTTTCTTGTAGCAAAGAATTGCCTTTCAAGATTTCCATGTCATACCATGTAGTGTTTATGAAGGTGTGAGTGGTTAAGAATCGAAGTGGTGAGGGAAGACTAGTGATGTAAGTGGTCCAAGTGGAGAAAAATTTCTCCGCATGTAAATCTTTTCTCGTCGTGGCCTCTAGCCAATCCATATGAAAGATATGGTGCAGCTTCTGTTTCATAAGTGTGGTTGATGGGATTTCCGTAGACAGCCATTGGTGTAAAATTGTTTTTCGAGACGCTGCCGCCAGCTTAGCTGCCAAATGTTTCTCCCCTCTATTTAAAGTAGGGTATTGTTGAGTGATGCTAAATAGGGACCATTCTATTGTTGGTTGGATTGGTTTGTTCGTCATTTGTATCCAATAGGAGATTATCTCCAGCCAAAAGCTTTGTATTTGAGGGCAAGACCAGAGCATGTGGAGAAGATCCGCTTTAGGGGCCGTGCAACGAGTGCAATTATCCGAGGGGACATTTCCCATCTTATATCGTTTTTCTGGAGTGAGGTATGCGTTGTGAAGAATTTGCAGTGTCATTTCCTGGTACCTACTAGATGATAACAACTGAGTGGTGCGTGTACTGTATATGCCTTTAAAATATCTGTGATGGGGATTTGTGGCGTCAGAATCGTCCATTTAAATAAGGAGGATTCCTCGGTATCCAGGTTTACGGTCGTTCGTATTATATGATATATATGTGCAGTAGATCGTACAATCGATTTCTCTTTCCAAAGGTTGTCTATCGGATCGTTAATGGGTGTTTCTTTTATGTTATGGACTGGTTCTCACAAAGTGGAGTTATTGCATGCTGAGGAATATGTGGGAATGCGTAAATGGGAATTTCTCCTTTAATTCCTTTAAAGAGAGCAGGTCCTGATTTTGTTTAATAAGGTTTCGGATCGTGTCTATTCCGTCTTCCTGCCAATTATGCAAAATCAGATTTGACAGACCAATGCTGAAGTTCACATTTCCCAACCATGTTAGATAGGGAGAGTGATGTGGAGATAAGCGGTGCCTTAGTCGTAGCAGTTGCCAAGTTTTGTGAGTGTCTGAAAACAACGGGTTATCCTTCAACGATTGAGGAATCGCCGAAAGCGGGGAGTGTAGGAAATAATTTAAGGTGAGGCCATCCAAGGGAGATTGATCTAGGTCTGTATTAGCGTACCAGTTCCTGTTCGTGAGCCAGTCACCTGCATATAAAGCTGCCTCATTATATTCCTTGATATTTGGTAGATTGGCTCCCCCTAAAGATTTTGGTTGTTGCAATTTGTAGGTACTGAGTCGGGGGCGTTTCTTCTGCCAAATAAAGGTACGAAATATCAGGTTTATGCGTTTGAGATCAGTAGGCTTGATACGATATGGCAACATTTGTATTGGATACATACGTTTCGGGAAGAGGATCATTTTAATAAAATGGATTCTGCCCAAAAAAGTTAAATTGAGGTGTTTCCACTGTTGTGTATCTTGTTGAATTTTATCTATAATTGAACGAATGTTCAAATTATAAGTGTCTTTGTGATGTTTCGGTAATTTGATACCTAAGTATGTAATATGGCGTTGGGCGTTTTTGAAAGGAAAGTCGGAAGACCAATGCTGTGACGTGGTGTCATGAAGAAGAAGCGCCTCAGATTTCCCTGCATTAATTTGAAAGCCGGCTATACGGCTTTCAAATATATATGATGGACAAGATGGTCGGGATTTCTTTTTGGGGGTCTTGAATAAAGAGCAATATGTCATCAGCAAAAGCTGTGACTTTCAATCGTGTTTGATTAATCGGGATGCCTGAGATGTCAGGGTTCTGCAAGAAGTGTCGAAGTAGGGGGTCTATAGCTAGGTTAAATAACAGTGGTGAGAGCGGGCAGCCCTGTCTTGTCCCTCTGCCAATCAGAAATCTTTCTGAGTTTTGGTTGTTCACTGTGACAAATGTGCTTGGAGCAGAATATAAAGTTTTGAAGAGATTAAACATTTGAATGCCAATGTGTTGAAATTTTAACAGTCGTCTAATATGTATATGCAATATCCTATCAAAGGCTTTATCAGCATCGAGATTTAACAATATTCCTTGTTTCCTTTTCTCCAAATTACAGTGGTATATCGCTGTTAGTATCTTGCGGATAGCCTGTACCGATTGCCTATGTTTAAGGAAGCCTACTTGGTGCTCGGTAAGTATTTTGGGTAGGATGAGCTGTAATCTGTCTGCCATTATTTTGGTCAGAATTTTAATATCTTGGTTAAGTAGCGATATTGGTCGATATGAAGCACAATCGGTTGGATCCCCACCTTCTTTTGGTATTAGTATTATTCTGGCGACATTGGCCTCATGTCACAGGGGTGAACGCCTTGTAAGATTTTATTATAAAGATTGGTCAGGATAGGGGAGAGTTCAGGCATTAATAATTTATAATATTCTGCTGAGAGACCATCTGGTCCCGGTGTTTTGTTGTTTTTCAGATGTTTAATTGTTCTTGAAATTTCTTCTCTCGTTACAGGGGCATCAAGAATTTCTCTATCAGAAACTGACAGTTTTTGAAGTCCAGCCTCCTGCAAAAACCTTAGACCTTCTACTGGATCATCTACGGGGGCGCTATATACGTTTTTAAAGTGGGTTGTCATGATGTTTTTGATTTGATCAGGGTTTTTTGTCCATCCTTGTGGGGTCCGTAATTTTGGTATGTATGGATTGGTAGGTTTTTTTGCGGCCAATTTAGCTAGAAGTTTTCCTGATTTGTTTCCCCATCTATAAAATGTGTTTGCTGTATAATTTAAAGAGTTGTAAGCCTTATCCGTTAATAAAGTATCTAAAAGTTGTTTTGTCTCAGTGTATTTAATTTTGTCTTCTTTCGTATTGGTCAGTTTGAAAGCCGTGTAATGTTTTGTCAATTCAGATTGTAGTAATGTGTATTTTTGTAAAAAAATTTTCTTCCTTTTAATTAGATAGGATATAATATGTCCTCTCAGAACAGGTTTCGAGGTCACCCATAGTAAATGAGGATCTTCCCAGTGCTCAATATTGTCATCGATATAATTAGCCGAATTTGATTTTAGAAATGTGGAAAAATCTGCATTATTAGTTAAGTAAGCTGGGAATCTCCAATTGGATGAACGAGATTGGGGTTTAGGTAGTTCCAATTGTGACGTAATAATGGCATGATCTGAGATATCTATGGGGTAGATTTTGGCTGTGGCTAGGCTGGGGAGCAGCGCCTGCGAAATCAATATGTAGTCTATTCTAGAGTGGGTCCCATGAACTCCTGAATAGAAGGTGTAATCTTTGGTGGTCGGGTGTAGGAATCTGTAGGTGTCCTGGATACGTAACATGTCACAGAGTGTGTGTAAAGGTTTTGCTCTAGAGTGTGAGTGTGAGGTGGCGTTACCTGACTTATCCAGATACTGTAGCTGTTCCATACTGCGTTGGTATCTCCACCAAATATGATATTCGTCGCCCCCCAGGAGTCAAGCCGTTGTAAAATATCTGTAAAAAAACATTTATTATCATTATTTGGAGCATATATGTTCACCACAGTATATGTTACATCCTGAAATTCTATATCCGCTTCTGTCCTGATATGTTTTGGTGATTGTACATTGTATGGACCTATTGATCAGTATTGCGACGCCTCTCGCTTTGGATTTATAAGAGGCGGTTAAAACTGTTTGTATCCAGTTAGCTTTAAGTGTTTGAGTGTCTGAGGATTTCCAATGGGTTTCCTGTAATAATATGATGTGAGCGTTTTCCCTATGCAACTGTCCTGTTTTTAGAGGGACAGTCCCTCTTTTGACAGCTCAACCCGCAGTCCCTAGTTTGTACTGGAAAGTCCAGTTTTTCTCTGCACTGAACAGCCAGAAAAAGAAACCATGTTTCTAACTTAATTGGCTTTTAGCAGAGAGTCCAGAACAGCCACATCATCAACTGATAAGATATTTTCGTAACATTTTCGAGATAAACAAATAAGTAATTGTAACAATATAAGATAACAGGTCCCTTGGGAAAAGTTAGCTTAAAGGGCAATTCACCTTCATTAGCAAAACTGTAATAACTGGAAAAAAAACACAGAAATATGTTCAAACTTTCATAACCTGCAAAATTTTGTCAAATTAACATGCTAATTAGGGGGTGTGGCCACAAAGATGGGTATGGTAAGAAAAATTATCGCCGTGCTACGCGTGCCAACTTTTTTGTCCCTCTTTTTATTTTAATGTTGGGAGGGGTGTGTGTGTGTGTGTTTTTTTTTTTTTTAATTCTGATTTGTATAAAATATAAAATATAACCGAGTTGCCTGAATTTACTCTCAATAAATTTTGACTATCCCACTCAAAAAGTAATAAAATCTACCCTGTGCAAGGGAATAAAAAAATACTTATGGGGTGCCAGGAAAAGCCCCATACAAATACATGCCCAATAGATCAAAACTTTCTTGCAGCATTGTAAAATAAAGTTAAATGCACAATAACAAGAATTCCAAAAGTATACATACACAGTGCATGTATTTAATATTGCTATTCAAGATACAAGCATTTCCCCAAAGATGGAAGAAGACCCTAAGCAACTAAATCACATAAAACTAGTGAAGTGCAAATAAATACATAACAAAGTAGTGCCATACAGTATATAGGTCACTTGGTAAAAGCTGTCAATGTGGACAGGTATGTGCTCCTGCACAGTAGAATCTAATAAAAAGCAGGAACAGCCTGATGCACATTTTGACTGATATTTTATCAGTCAGAGGGACCATATTTAGTCTTTTGCAATTACTTGTATTTTGACAAATATTAAACCTTTTTTTATATTGATGTCCTATTAACCATACAGTAAGTAACATTTTGCCTTCTTCCAATCATTCTTAAACCTGAACCCCAGTTAAGATGAAATAACTCAAGATGATATCCAGGACTTTAAAGAAACCTACCAGACATTTTACCGGGATCGACAACAGTTTAGACAGTGTCTCAAAGAGAATTTTAAACAGTTCTGCCTACATCGAAATCCTTCTTTGTTGGCAAGACTGGAGCAATAAACTAGCTGTCTTTGATCAAAGCAATCCGAGAAAGATATCTATGTTTCTTCTGTATTTTCAAATTTCATAAATTGGTTACTCATTATTAAATTTTACCTTAAAATCTTTATATATTTTTCCTTTATTATTTTTTTTTTTTTGTCATGGATAACTCCGCAATCTCTCTTTCCCATTTTATCCTTGGTTAATGTTGAGATTCTACACATAATACAAGAGCACACTCTTTATTTTCAAAAGTAATGTTGTAACTGTAATTTTGTACAAAATGAAAATGAACAGAATATAAGATTTTACAAAATGAGACATCCATTTATTTAATGTCTGTATGTTCTATATAAAAGCGCAATGTGCAGAGCTGAAAAAATAAAGAATATTTATTATGCATAAATATAGAATATGTGTGCAGGTATGGGACCTTTTATCCAGAATGCTTGGGACCTGGGGTTTTCCGGATAACTGATCTTTCCGTAATTTGGATCTTCATGCCTTATGTCTACTAGAAATTCATGTAAACATTAAATAAACCCAATAGGCTGGTTGTGCTTCCTATAAGGATTAATGATATCTTAGTTGGGATCAAGTACAAGCTACTGTTTTATTATTACAGAGAAAAAGGAAATCGTTTTTAAAAATTTGGATTATTTGGATAAAATGGAGTCTATGGGAGACAGCCATTCCGTAATTCGGAGCTTTCTGGATATCGGGTTTCCAGATAAGGGATCCTATACCTGTATAGATTAAATGTAACTGCAGTAGTTTTTTCTGTTGCCTGGTGAAAATAAAAAGCTCCCTCCCACCACTCTCACTTGGCTGAAGAATGCCACAAATTGTCACATCTCAACCACATCTGTTCCACAGCAGTCAAAGGATTAGTTTCCACTACTTCATCATACATATAGCAGTTGAAGGGTTAATGTAATTTAAATACACACTTTCTTTCTGCCAGCAGTCAAATGGTTAATTGACATTCAAATAGACAAACGTGTCCTTGAGCCTAGGATAACCACAAATAAATACACCCACAAAATGTCCTCCAAAGTAGAAAAGAGGCTGTTTCTCAGCCTGCATATAAGCCCCGTCTGGCACTAGCCTTATAATTTCTGTATATCCAGACCTGTCCAGTTTATATTTAACCCTTTCCCTGCCAAGCACGGAGGTACTACGTTCTTGCTGAAAAATGCTCTAAGAGCCAAGCACGTAGTACCTATGTGCTTTCAATAAAATGGTTTCCTCACTGCACTGGCAGCTTTAGCCGCCATGCAGCGAGTCAGAGAGGCCCCCTACCCCCTAGGCAACGAGCAAAAGGGGGTGATTTGTCAGTCCTGCGATGCGATCATCGCAGGACCGACTTTCTTACCTCCATGAAGAAGCAGCAGCAGCCGACGACATCATGCAGCCTCCTGGATTCAGCACCCACCCACTCACTTCCTGGTCTGTGATTGTTATCCTCCCATGCTGCCAAGGTCCCTCTTGCATACACAAATGGTAAGTGTTTTTTTCTTTGTTTACACTTTTACACAATCATACAGGCAATTATACTCACATACACTACACAATTTACTAAAGTCCGTTTTTTTTTTTTCTGACTTTTTCAAACTCTTGCACATATTTACACATATTTACATTCACTTGCACATAAAAACACATTTATACACTTTTTAGAGCTGTACACATATTACACAAGCGCAATAGAGTAGATAGGGATTGTTTCAAAAAAAGTCAATTCTTTTCTAAGTCCCAAAAAACGCTGGCGTGTTTTCTACATGATGGGTGATAGGCTGAAAAAGATCGAAAAAATTTTTGGGGCTCCCCTCCTTCCCCCCTACATTTCCTGACTCATGGCAACTTACCTAGACAGTGGGCACATGTGTAGGGCAAAATAAAATTTTTATTTGATGATTTGAAGGTTTTCTTGGCATTTGTAGTGCTGATACGTATTCCTCCATAAAAATTTGAATTTGGCGCCGTATGCAAATTAGCCTTCGCTAGCGTAACTTCGCTTTACATAGCGAATCAACGCTATCGCAACTTCGCAACCTTACGCTACCCCTGAGCGCAACTTCGGATTTTATTGAATTTGTGGAGCGCTGGCGAAGTGCAGCGAAGTGCAGCGAAGTGCGGCAAAGCTGCGCTCGGCTGTGTTCTTGTACATAAAATAAATGATGTTTCTGATCTATGTGATTGTACTTTGTGAAACAGTTTTTTTTTTTCATTTTATTAGACACTTAGAAGCCTATATTTTTTTACAGAAGTAGAATTACACCAAAATTCTTGCATATTTTGAAAGTTCAGGTTGTCCTGAAAAAACAATATATTGTTTTTTCTGGGTAAACTAAAAGACAGCCCCAGGAAAGGCCCTTAAAGGGAAATAGTGCAAAATATCTAAAAACTGCTTGGCAGTAGATGTTTGCATCTAGGACAAAACGGCTGGCAGGGAAAGGGTTAAAGGAAAAATGTATACCACCAGAATGAATACTTAACCAACAGTTTCTATCCTATTAATTAGCCTAAGCAAGAATCTTAACAAACTGGTATAAACATACAAGTAAATGTTCCCTTTTACGTATTTTACCTTGAGCCACCATTTTGTGAATGTCTGTGTGCACCTCAAAAATTACATCACAAAAAAGCAGCTCTAACTGTAACAAGAAACAGTGTGGGAGTAAAGAACTTTGTTTATTAATTGGCTTATGCGGCCTAACATTGGGAGGCACATTTATCAATATCCAAATTTAAATTAATGAATTTGATTTTACTTGAAATTAGAATATTCCATTATTTATCATACAAATCGAATATCTTAAACTCAGACTCATTGTACTGAGTCAAAAACTCGAATCGAATTCAATTAAACTCGATTCAAGTTTTTTCTCTAAAAAAAAACTTGAATCTTAGGAAGGATGCACACCTTTCCAAATTGCTCACTGGACCTCTCCCATTGACTTATACGGCAATTCGGTTGGGTTTAAGTGGTGAATAGTCAAATTCGAATTCTAAAAGGGCCAGAGTATGATAAATCTAGAAATCCAATTTAAAAAAAAAAAACAAACTAATTGAGTTTAGATAATTCCCTAGTCGAATATGAGTTTTGAACATAAAAAAAAAAAATTTGAATTTTCAATTCGACTATGTGTGCCTATGTGCATATGTGACTATGTTGGTTTGTATGCAACTTGAATTGAATGGCCCCAGGGGTGGCCCTTAGTACTTAGATGGCAATTTTCTTTATATAGAATTACCTAATGGCAAATACTACTAAGAAAGTATAATTTTAGGAAAATAGTTTATTAAGATAATGCAGAGTTTTATATTTGAGCTGTTTTATGCAATAATATGACAATTCGAAAGAAAATGATCGATATTCCAGTTGATGTGTTTTGCCAGCAGAGTAGTGGTAGTTCACCTTTGATTTAAAGGGATACTGTCATGGGAAAAAATTTTTTTTCAAAATGAACCAGTTAATAGTGGTGCTCCAGCAGAATTCTGCACTGAAATCCATTTCTCAAAAGAGCAAACAGCTTTTTTTATATTCAATTTTGAAATCTGACATGGGGCTAGACATTTTGTCAATTTCCAAGCTGCCCCTGTCATTTCCCATGACAGTATCCCTTTAACTTTTAGTACGATGTAGAATGACTTTTTGAGGCAATTTGCAACTGGTCTTCATTTTTTGTATTTTTTTTTAAAGTATTTAGCTGTTGGTTCAGCAGCTCAAATTAGAGAACTGCAGACTGTGCTCTGAATGGAACACTGCCTATATTAGGCACAGCTCCATTCAAGGGGTGTGGGACATAGGCCCCCATCCACCTTAAATGAAAACCAGGTAAACTGTCAACTAGAGCCTCCTATAGTCTGCCAGTCTACACAGGGGCCACCAAATAGTAAATTACAGCCCTTATTTGGCAACTCAGGAAGTTTTTGCATGTCTGTGTTGCTCCCCAACTCTCTTTTTTTTAATGTGGCTCATGGGGTAAAAAAGGTTGGGGACCCCTGCTCTATTGTAATAGTTTCTTGGGATGACGCTTGAATGCTTCCAGACATTATTAAAAGTTATTCTATTATTTCATGGGTCAGCAAACTAAAAATGAGGATAAGGTGCAATTTTGGAATGATGAGTAATGTTGCTATATAAAAAAAAACATTCACAGTTGTTGCATGTAAAAAGCAGTTCTGAGAAATTTCTCCAAAATCAGGAGGTCTCGCGAAATAGCAAAATGCTTTTTTCCATTGGGGTCTGATACAAGCGCAGCATTCGGCCCCATTGATGTCATGCTGAATGACTGGTTCCCTGCAGTTTTACCATTAGTACCTCAGGATGGTTGGCTTGTTTATATACTTGCAAACATACTGGGGGTCATTTATCAACACTAGGCAAAATTTCACATGGGCAGTAACCCATGGCAACCAATCAAATTGCTGCATTTATTGTTCTACTTGCAGCTGGCTTTAAAAAGCTAATCACCGATTGGTTGCTATAGGTAACTGCCCATGGGCAAATTTGCCATGTTGATAAATGAGCCCCACTGATTCAGAACAAAATCACATCTAAAACTGGGTTTTAACCCTTTAAGTGCCACAGAATGTAGAATCTACGTTCTGAGGCAAAGTAACTTGAAATGCCACAGAACGTAGATTCTACGTTCTGCAGCATTTCACCCAGGCCAGGAAGCGATGCGCACACAAAAAACGGCGCATCGCTTCTAACAGGCACAGATCCCCTTAGGCAACGACGCGGTTCACTTACCCGATCGCTTCCTCGATCGTCGCAGGCAGCCAATGGGAGCAGTGGAGACCACGAGGAGCACACTGATGACGTCTCCACTGCTCCCCCCATAAATAACTCCCCCCAACTGACACACCTTCCCTCCTGCTGCGCACTTTTGGTTGCTGGAGTTCCCCCTGCTGCCTGTCTGAGCTTTGATCACTGGATTGGTCGCCTGGATTGCCTGGATTCAACATTGTGAGCTGAACTGCACCTCTCTACACCCTTTATTTTACATATTCTTTCTAAAAAAAAAAAATCTTTTTTTTTTCTTTTTTTTTCTTCTGTCTTTGGCCTTAGCACACTTACAGGCAACTTTGCCAAGCTCACACTCATACTCCCACACTCACACACACACTCACACACACTCACACTTACACACTTACTTTCTTACTTTTTATCTCTACTTATTTTTTACTTTGCTTTCTTTAGTCATTTGTCTTTATTTGTTGCTCAAACTTTATTTCTGCTCTGATTTGATTGCGTTTTACTGTTTTTTGGCCATTTTCATCATTGGTTTGTGATTTTATTGCACTTTTATTGCACTATTACTTTTTTTGTTCTCATTCTGACCACCTATTTCACTCCAATAACTTCATTTTATTGCTTTTAGTGATTTTATTACGTTTATTCTTTATATTTTTCTTTACTGCTGGTTTAGTTTTCTAGAAAAGTTTTCCCCTACCCAAATAACTGTTCATTGTATTGCTTTTGGTGGTTTTATTATGTTTACCCTTTGCATTGTTCTTTGCTGCTAGTTTAGTTCCCCAAAAAACTTTCCATTTGCAGTGACGCTGGTGGATCTATAGTTCTGACCACCAATTTCACTCCAATAACAGTTTTTTTATTGCTTTAGCTGTTTTTACTGCTTGCTTAGTTCCCTCGAAAAAGTTCCCTTTGTAGGACACTAGTGAATCTAGGACCCTTGACCGCTGATTTTAGTGTATTCGCTGTTCTTTTATTGCTTTGAGTAGTGTTGCATTTTAGTGATTTTTTCAGGAGTTTTCTTTGCACTGTTTATTGCACACTTTATTGCTTGTTTAGTGCCCCAAAAGAAAGTTCCCTTTGCTGTGACACCATTTAGTGGTCTTATTCTGTTTTCTGATTTTAGGTGATTGTTCCAGAAAGTCAGGGATTACGTGGATTGTAAACTGTGCCATATCTTTATTCCATAGCATTCCATAAGGGTTCATTTGTTCAATCTCAAGGTTTTTTCCTTCTGCTTGTTTGTATTAGCAGGGGTTAACTGTTGGTCATATCTTGCTGCCTTGCTTTTTTTTCTTCTTCTGGTTGTTCCTGTTAGCAGGGGTTAACTGTTTGTCATATCTTGCAGCCTTGCTTTTTTTTTTTCTTCTGGTTGTTTATATTAGCAGGGGTTAACTGTTGGTCATATCTTGCTGCCTTGCTTTTATTTTTTCTTCTGGTTGTTTCTGTTAGCAGGGGTTAACTTTTGGTCATATCTTGCAGCCTTGCTTTTTTTTTTTTTTTTCTTCTGGTTGTTTATATTAGCAGGGGTCTCAGTCATCTTGCTGGCTTGCTTTTTTTTTTTTCTTCTGGTTGTTTTTGTTTCTGTTAGCAGGGGTTAACTGTTGGTCATATCTTGCAGCCTTGCTTTTTTTTTTTCTTCTGGTTGTTTATATTAGCAGGGGTCTCAGTCATCTTGCTGGCTTGCTTTTTTTTTTTTTTTCTTGTGGTTGATTGTATTAGCTTTTTTTTTATTTGTTTGACTTGCCTATTGATTCTTAGCTTTGTAGTTGTCTGTAAATTTCTGGCACAATGGCCAAACGGTTTTATACCGCTGAGGAAGCGGCTAGGTATTGCGAGGACTCCAGCTCAGAGGGATTTAGCAATTCCGATTCTGAGTATGTCCCATCTGATGACTCTAATGAGGAATCAGAGATTGGTGATAGCAGCACTATTAGCGCAGAGGCTAGTAGTGGCGGCACGCTTACTGCTGAAGAAGCAGAGGAAGAGGCAGAGGCTGGTGGCAGTGTGCCAGATGCACCCATGGAGGTAGAAGAGGGTGAGGGTAGTGATGATGCAGCAGTTGGAGTGCCTATGTGGGGGCCTCCCTGTAATTATGCCCCAGAAATTCCCCCATTCGCTGCAGTCGCGGGCGTCAAAGTGGACACCACTAACTTTCAAATCATAGATTTCTTCAATCTTTTTATCACAGAGGCCATCCTACAGGACATGGTCCATTACACAAATTTATACGCTAAGCAATATCTTGCCAGCCACCCTTTACCAGGGTATTCAAGAGCCCAGGCGTGGTATCCCACTACTGTAAATGAAATCAAAAGATTCCTGGGGCTCACATTGGCAATGGGACTCGTAGAACGCAATACCTTAGCTTCATACTGGGATACCACTACAGTCCTTTCCATCCCTCTTTTTTCAGCCGTTATGCCAAGAAACCGCTACCAAATTTTACTGCGGTTTCTTCATTTTAGCAACAATGCAGCGGCTGTTCCCCCTAATGAGCCCAGTCACGACAGGCTTTACAAATTGAGGCCCCTTATAGATAGCCTGTCTCAGCGCTTCGCAGAGGTCTACACCCCCTCCCAAAATATATGTGTGGACGAGTCCCTTTTGCTCTTCAAAGGGCGCCTAAGATTCCGCCAATACATCCCTAGTAAGCGTTCTCGCTATGGGATGAAATTTTACAAACTCTGCGAAAGCAGCACGGGCTATACTAATTCTTTCATGTTCTATGAGGGAAAGGACACTAATTTGGACCCCCCCGGTTGTCCCCTTGATTTGACTGCCAGTGGTAAAATTGTCTGGGAGCTCCACTGTTGGGCCGAGGTTACCACTTATACATGGATAACTTTTACAATAGCATCCCCTTATTTAGAACCCTTTACTGGTTGGACACCCCAGCCTGTGGCACCGTTAGGCAAAACCGCAAAGGACTGCCTAAGGAACTGGTGCAAAAGAAATTAAAACGTGGAGAAGTATATGCTCTTAGAAGTGATGAGCTCCTGGCCTAAAATTTGCAGACACAAAAAATGTTTGTATGCTTACTACAATCCACAATGAGAGTGTAGTTGTCCAACACAGACGTGGGTGGCCCGCAAAATCAAAGCCACTCTGTTGTAAAGAATATAGTAAGCATATGGGTGGCGTTGATAAAACAGACCAAATTCAAACTTACTATGACGCCACCAGAAAAACCAGGGCCTGGTACAAAAAAGCAGCAATTTACATGATTCAAATGGCCCTTTATAATTCCTATGTCGTTTACAAGGCGGCAGTACCAGGCCCAAAATTGTCTTTACACAATTATCTGCTGCAACTGCTCCCTGCCCTTTTGTTTGGTGATGTACAGGAGGTTCCAGAAATGCCTGGCAATGACAATGTTGCCCGAATGGTGGGTAAGCATTTCATTGCACAAATTACACCAACTCCTAATAAAAGATATGCCCAGAGAACTTGTAAGGTTTGCCGTTCCAGGGGTGTTGGAAAAGATGTGTGATATTTTTGTCCCAAGTGTCCTAGCAAGCCTGCTTTGTGTTTCCAACCCTGTTTTGAGGTGTACCACACTGTGGTACACTACAAGAGGCCTTGAGTTGTGTTGGTAGGTTAGGGTTCTCTGGGTTTGTTGGTGGTAAAAGGATGTAGTAAACTTGGCATGCTCTGTTTTTATGCACATGCTGGCAAAGTGGTGCTTTTTATTTCGTGTTTTTTTGAAGTTGTGATTGTGCAGTGGTTTTTCAGGTTCAAGCCCCTTTTGAGATATAACATTTCACACGCTAGGTGTCTATGCACACGCTAGCAATAACTGGTTAGGTGTGCTGGCAAAACGATGTGCTTTTTCTTTTGTATTTTGTGCAGTGGTTTTTCAGGTTCAAGACTCGGCAGACAGACGGCACTTCTGGAATAGGTTTATTGGGGTTGCTGCTGTAAAAACCTAACGTGTTTCGGGAGTAGATCCCATAGTCATAGGTCCTATGAGCAGCAGCAACCCCAATAAACCTATTCCAGAAGTGCCGTCTGTCTGTCGAGTTTTGTAGCGTCCACAGTGGGAACACTGTTTCACTGAGCACCTGGATATAGGCAAGAGCAGTGAGCAGTAGCGGTCCTTCTTTGTTCTTTATTTTCAGGTTCAAGCCCCTTATTGAGATCTAACATTTTACGCTCTAGGTTTCTAGCGATAACTGGTTAGGTGTGCTGGCAGAATGATGCGCTTTTTTGTGTTTTGTGCAGTGGTTTTTTGGATTCAAGCCCCCCATTGAGATCTAACATTTCACGCTCTAGGTTTTTATGCATGAGCTAGCAATAACTGGTTATATGTGCTGGCAAAATGATGTGCCTTTCTATCGTTTTGTGCAGTTGTTTTTCAGATTCAAGCCCCCCATTGAGATTTAACATTTTGGCAGGTACCTACTTGGCTTATAACTAGGTTATAGATATTGGTAATAAAAAAAGTTTGACGAGGCAAAAGTTGGCAGTTTTTTTTCTGTATAGTAGTGATCTTTGATTTATGGTGTAGAATTTGGCACAGGGTGAGCAATTTTTTTGTGCAGTGTAGCAGTAAAAACAATTGTATGTAGGTTTGTTCTTAGTCTATGCATTCAGCTTATGTGTTGAGCTATGGTGCTTTAGGCCAGTTGTAATTTTATGGATAGCATTTGTATTGCACTGGTGCTATAGCAAACTGAGATGCTGGTTGGTCGAGAGGGCGCACGATAGAACTTGTGGTGCGTGATGAATACATGGGATGATGTGCATCTCTAATGCTGATGCCACAAATCTTTTTTTTTTTTTTACTGGCACCTCAAAAGCTCCTCTATCAGCGCATTTATCTATAGTTTTGTCTGTATTTCTGGGCAACATTTGCATTTGTTTTTGTAGATTTAGGCATCTCTGGATGTGTGGGTAGCATGTCTTCATTTTTCTTGTATAGTAAAGGTTTTTGAGCACAGGGTGGCGGAACACTATGGTCTTCCATTTAGAATTGTTTATAGTGTAGGCATTCAGAATTTTTTTCCCGAAAAGTTGTGGTTGGAACAATCCATTTTTTTTGTACTTGTAGCGCACATTGAATATTTATGCAGTATTTAGGTTAGACAAGTTGCAGTGGCTCTCTGAATAGGAGTAGTACTTTGATCACATGCCATGTCTGCCACCAGTAGGGCACCAGCTTTTTTACAAACTTCTGGTGTGCACTTCTTAGGACACTTGCATAATTTATGGGTCAAATGTACTATGGATTCTGTTGGTAAATATATTTGGAAATGTGGTACAGATTTTGTCATTGGTGAAAGTGTAGGAAGAAGCAAATAAATTGGTATCGTTGCACAACAGGACAGATGAAACTCAGACGCTCCACTAAATCGAAAAGGGTGAGGGAAATATATTTTTGGGGTAGTGGGGCCCAGATGCAGATCCATAAGAGTAGTCCCAAAATTATTGGGTATAAATCTAACTTTGTAAATTGTCTTTTCCTTTATTTCAGACCAAAGCACTGAGTTCTACAAAGGATTGTGGCCACAATTATCCGCGTAGTAAAGCAGGAATGGCATCTCTGAATAGTTGAAGGTGTTTATTTTCAAGAAATCTATAGTTTGTGGGGGTTATTTTATTGGTAAGGGACAGTTTAGGATAAAATATGGATGCATGCACATAACTTCACAGCCCCAATATTATGCATTGTGCCTGTGTTGGGGTGTTGGGTGGCTGCGTCTCTATGTGTATCCATACATATGGGGTATCGTTTTATTCAGAAGAACTTGCAGATTGTCATTGAGCAGGTTTTTTTTAGTTGCCATGGAAACTTAGGGAGAAATTGAACTTTGTAACTCTTTTTTCCTTTATTTCAGACCAAATCGCTGACTTCTACGAACGACTGCGGACCCAATCCTCCATGTAGAAAAGCAAGAATTGCATCTTTGAATTGGTGAAGAAGTGTACTTTTCGGACATATATATAGTTTGTAGGGGTTATTTTACAGTTTGGGGGGTGTTTAGACTGAAAAACTACAAGTAGTACACATAGAGCGCAGCCCCCAGATTTTCAACTGCAATTGCCCTTATGCGTTGCTCCTGTTTTGGGGTGTTTGGGGGCTGCGTCTCTATGTTTATCCATACATATGGGGTATTGTTCTATTCAGGAGAACTTGCAGATTGTCATTGAGCAGGTTTTTTTTAGTTGCCATGGAAACTTAGGGAGAAATTGAACTTTGTAACTCTTTTTTCCTTTATTTCAGACCAAATCGCTGACTTCTACGAAAACTAAAAATGCAACAAAAAAGCTCTAAATATCATGATGCACTGGTAAAATGTGTTTGAATTTTGAGTGAAAACTACACCACCCCTAGAAACCTGAAGGTCTGTAGTTTTTAAAAATACCAAACATGAAGGGATAAGTTAGATTTACATATAAGCTATGCAGCATCAACTGTCACGTGTGCTTATCTACTTTGTTCTGGTGTAAGATTATACAAACTGCTGTTTTAGTTTGGGGGTTACTCCTGGACAAAGAAAGTGGGTTACTGATACATATTTGGTATCGTTGGACTTGGCAGGATCTGGGCTTTTAGAAACAGAAAAAAAATTCATGTAAAACTAACTTTTCTGTGGAAAAAAAACTCAAGATATACACAATTTTTTAACAATTTTTTTTTTTTTACATATTTCACCCAAAATATACATTAAATCTCCTGAAAAGTCACAAAATTCCACTTGCATGTCGAAGCCCAATTTGTAACGAAAAAAACAATATATAATTTTCCTAGTTTCGTGGAGGTTTTCCTACAATAAAACCTTGTTAATCTGAACAAGTACAAAATGCTTAAAAACGGCTGGCATTTCGCGTAACCAAAATGTGAAATTCTGCTGGCACTTAAAGGGTTAATGATTTATTTGTTTATATAGTACAGACCTGTTTACCTGGAGCACACATCATCATCTGTCCTTGCTTCAGTAACGCTTACAATTTAAGATTCAAATTAAACACACGCGCCACATATATACACAAACACACAAAAAAGTTTGTTTCATTAGGAGCCAGTTAACGTGCCACTGTGTAAAGGATACCCCAACAAAACTTGTAAAACATACAAGCTTTAAATGGCACCCAGTGTTGCAAGTATTTACTGCTGAGCCACCCATGTAATTTAACCATTTGCCAGCACTGAACAAAATCTTTTTCAGTACGAAGTGCAGTAGAACGTAGCCTACACAACAAGGCATAATAATAATACGGCATTCTAAGACCCCCCCCCCCAACAAACTACTTGGGCTTACACTAGACATGTATGCATAAGTAATAATCGTGGTGCCACATAGCAATGACTAGCAATTGTTTTGGTAGAAAATAAATATATTGTTATGTTGAATATGTTAGCATTAAATACTGTAGATGAATCTAGTACACATTTCAACTTCTCTGTCAATGGAAACACTCTGAATAATATTTATCTTCTATGTACAGTATTTTTACAGGTAGCGAAATATAAAGGCTTCGGCTGTTTTGTTTGTAGTACTTTTGCATATTTTACATTAACGTGTCAGGGGGGCTGGCTACTTGGTTTGACTGCTAAATATTAATAAAGAACTATGCTGTTGTTAACTGGAGAATTTGCATGTTAATCTTAACCACAGCAAGCATTGTGGAGGCACCCCACACTTACTGTACAGATGTTCAGATAAGTGAATATCACAAGTTGTGTTTTCATTCTTTGCTGAGTTAATGGAAACCAGCCCTTAACTATAACTGGGAACACACATTTTGTGAAATTCTAAGGCTGTGTACATTTAGATAAGAATAGCTCCTGATATCGGAGAACTTGCCAGAAAAAGCCCACACCTTTAACTGTCAATAGAGAACTATACTATGTCAATAGAGAACTATACTATGTCATTTCTTGCTATTTAGTTACATTAGATAAATCTTTCCTACCAACAGGAGGAAGAAATGAATATATATATATATATATATATATATATATATATATATATATATATATATATATATATATATATATATATATATACTGTATATTAAAAGTATATAGATCACAGTGAAACTGTTATATCATCTGATAAAGCTGTTTGCTAGAGTTGTTCAGGGATATGCTCACATGACTGTGCTGTACGCTATTACAATATTTTAGACATAGAGGAGCTATGTGGTCATATAATACATGTGAGGGTTTTTTTCTCATCGGTTTACAGTCTTACCAGTGGCATTTTTCTAGAAACCTGTAATACTCCAAAAAAACATTAGTACAAAATAACATTATTTGCACCAGAAGCTGTTTAAATATATCCTATGATCAAGGTGAAAATGTAAAGAAAACAAGGTTACAAGAAGAATGTTATGTATGTTAATTGTATTCATACTGTTGCCTTGCTTTTGTTTTCTTACCATTTGTTAATTAATTCTGGCAGTGGAAAACTTATTTCTTGTATCAGAAACACTAAAATATGTATGTATTGCAAAAAGAGTTGTGTATATATAGAAAATATATATAAGTTCTAAGTATGGGTGGCCATACATATGTAAGGTTGCCATGGGTGTAATATCTGGGGTACAACACAACAAAATCCGATGGCACACAGGAGTGAAGGAATTCTTCCAAATTTTATTTCAAAGCGGAATGCAAATGCAACGTTTCAGGGAATAAGGGGTTTTATTCGCAGAAACGTTGCATTTGCATTCCGCTTTGAAATAAAATTTGGAAGAATTCTTTCAGTCCTGTGTGCCATCGATTTTTGTTTTGTTGTACCCTATTGTGAGGTGGCCGAGCCTCAACTCTTGTGCACCAGGCATCTCTTTCTTCTGCAGGGTGTGCGAGGTCCTACACTGCTTTGAACCTTGTGTAATATCTGGGGCCCATGGTCCTGCATGGGTTGGGTCCTGCATCTATCTCTCCACTGCCCTGTGTGTGCTGCTCACTCCCGTATAGCACTGGTAGCTATCATCTTTGCATTATGCAGCCAATCTTACTCTTGTGTTATTAAGAGAAGTTATTTGGGTTGTGAATTATTGCATACAGGACTTAATATTGACCAGTAATTCAAAGCAAGTTTTGAGATAGCTGAGATTGGCTACGTAGTTGGCGTTTTAATAATTAGTGGACAATGAAATGGCACATCCTAATGTACGATAGTCCCTTATGCTTGCAGTGAAAATCTATTTTGAATTTCAACAATTTCATCTTAACACGATATATTGGGGTTAGATTTTTTTTTCTTTAATCTGTGCCCTTTGTAACAACAAAGCATACCTTTATGGTTTATTTCAGCATCAAGTCACCTATATCACAATCCCAATAGCCAGTAACCTCCACAATATACAGGAAAATATTTAAATATGAATTCATTAACAACGTCCTTCCTTACCAAAAATTAGTTTATATCATAAGAGGGTGCCCCAAGAAATTCGAGGGCGTCTGGGGAGCTTGGTTGGAATATGAAGCCGCTCACTAAGATTGGGTTCTAGGTGCGATGGTATTTTGTCTGCTGGTTCCACGTCCATTATGTATGATTTGTCTTTTGGTTTTTTGTTTTGTATGTCTATGTGTTTGTGTTGTTAAAAACTGCAAAAATAAAAACTTTAAAAAAAAAAAAAAAATGAATTCATACTCACAGACACACTTGCATATGAATATATTATTTTCAGCTTCTTCAATGTTTTACTGAGGGCTTTATTTTATTTGTTTGACAGCAAGTGCATTAGTTATACTGTGACCCATATTTTTACCCCTAAAAGATAAATCATATCAGTTTGATGGTAATTTGTCTAAAGAGACTTGCAGCACTCTAGGATTTTGCATCAGAACTATAAACTTTTACTGAAAAAGAACACGATTGCCAAAGCTTAATGTAAGCTCTCACTGCATGAGACAAATTATATTCTTATCACAAGCAATTAAGATACGCCTATATTGTTATTTTGATGAGTAGTACTACCAAGTAGCACAAGCAGTAATATTCAATAAAAAAAAAGTTGATGCCATGGGTATTGAAGGGAAGCATACTCTATTTACAACATTTAAAATTTTAATTTTTTATCCTTTTAAAATACAGATAATGAGGATATGCAAGCAAAGAAACTATTATTCTGTTCTTATTCAGATCCATATGGTTAGGTGCAGTGTCGGACTGGCCCACCGGTGGGCCCAGGTGTCAGTGGGCTCTTGTGCTACTAAACATTTGACCTATTTCATGGTCATTCTTAATTTCTATGAGAACAAGAAGGCTAAATAGATGGGATAATAGATCATAGTATTATAGTATGTAAATAGAAAATACTAGGAGAATAGCGATTGAGTGAGGAGAGGAAGAATAATAGTACTGTTGGTGGGCCCCTGGTGTCCCAGTCCGACACTGGTTAGGTGCCACCATATGTTTTTACTTTACTTAATAGTTATTACAACAGCAACACCTTCTTGAACAATCAAGTGTTCTTGCTTTGGTGTCATGGAGCAAGCACCTTAAAAGGAACAGTAACACCAAAAAAAATTGTGTTTTGAAGTAATTAATATACAGTATAATATACTGTTGCCCTGCATTGGTAAACGTTTTGTGTTTGCTTCAGAAAGAATATGTAGTAGTGCTACAGTACATAAACAGCATGTTGTAGCCATGGGGCAGCCATTCAAGCTAAAAAAGGAGAAAAGGCACAGGTTACGTAGCAGATAACATATACTGTACCCTCCACCATATATACAACATATAATACAATAGCATTCTACAGAGCTAATCTGTTTTCTGTTAAAATATATTTAAAAAGTCTTTCTGAAGCAAACACACAACTACAAGGGTAGAGCAACAGTGCATTATATTTTAATTGCTTTAAAACCATTAAATTTTTTGTTGTAATTGTTCCTTTAAGGCAGGAAGAAGCCAGGCTTAATTTAGGTCATGCTACCTCATTGTCTAGCTGTCCTGATAGCTCTTTTCTGTTATTGCCTGTTTTAAATCACTTGTTCCTTCCTTCCTTCCTTCCTTCCTTCCTTCCAGTGCAGTGCTCCTGTTGGTGGCTCTATGCTGCTCTCACTGAAGTGTCGCAGTGGGGTTGCAACCTGGCCAGCATTTAACCAGTCTAGCTGGTAAATCACCAGCTAGGGCCAATATTTGTAATACACTTGCTTGTAATTTTATTACCTTGAGCCTTTGCTTCCTCTAGGAAGCCCCACAAGGGGGCATTTTTCTATGGGGATGCAGACATTTTTTAGGGGGGCCCAGGCCAGTAAAGTTTCGCTAGTGGGATTAAGTAATTGGTGATGAATGGCAGCATAATTGTTTTTTTTTTTGGGTGACATGGAGGGGGTACTATAGCAAACTTTGCAACCTTGCAGTTTAATGTTAACACTTCATAACTTTATAAATATTTGATATCTCATGATTATAAATGCATCAAAACTGTATTTTTAGAGTTTGGTTTTCTCCTAATTATCCACAAATATGAGCACAAATATTACATGGGTTTCATGTGCATGTGTGGGAAAATTTGTGTGACCTTGAGAATGATTGATTCCATAGCATATTTCAAAATATACTGAATTTTTCCTGTGACTAAGCAAACCACCATTTTCCTATTCAGTTCTAATAAATTCTATCTAGTCATATAAATATTTGAAAATATTTCTGGTGTATTTAAATCAAAAACATAAAATTGAAACGGCTGATTTTATAGTATACGTTATACACCAAATGTCACCTCTTACGTGCAGTTAACTTACAGCTCGGGCTGCTTAGTTACTCACATACAGCATTAAATGTTTTACCAGTCACCTTTGGCCTCATTCTTGTTCACATTCTACTACAGTTTCCTTTAATGCCTTTCAGAGACGTTTGCCACCTGCTTGACTGAGTACATTTTCATCAGATCTTTCAGGTTCAACATTATTTGACAATGCCTGTCCACTTAAAAGTGGCAAAACTGTTTTCCTCAGAGGTGAGGGCTAATAGACCCTGCGCTCTGCTTAGGGAAAATAATTATATTCTTAATAGAAAATGCTCCTAACGAGCATTAGGCAGCCCACTGCATGAACTTGCCAATAAAGGCAAACTAAAGTCTACAATAGAATAATGCTAGAAATTCTGTATTTTGTATGCTAAACATAAGCATGAACTTACTGCACCAGAAGCCTAATTAAACAAATGATTTATGCTTTTAAAGTTGTCCACAGCTGGTCACCATCTTGTAACATTATCTAGTATAGGTAAATCTAAAAACAACTGGACTTGCTGAGTTATCAATGAAGACGTTTCACTATTCATCCGAGCAGCTTCTTCAGTTCAACTGACTGTCGTGGGAAATTCTCGCCATATAAACTCTTCCACTAATCCAATCACAATGGCACATTGTAACTCTTGAAAGAGGCGACATCTGATGAAATTCACAGAGGTGTAGATTCTGTGTAGTTACTGTGATAGGATTATCCAGTGTGTCAGCAACTCTTAGAAAGAGGTGTTACTTGTGAGAGTTGCATGAATGGATGTGTGAAGTGTTCTGAAACCGGTGGGGTAGTTACCCCCGCGGTTTCAGAACACTTCACACGTCCATGCAACTCAATCCAACGCAATCTTTGCAAGGCTATGCACATGCTCAGTGTGGTCTTGGCTGCTGCTTAGTGATTGTCATAAATTATCGATACGTTTTACACTGCTTTAGAATATTTTGATTTCTCAGTTTGTTTAGTGAAAGGCTCAGTCAGCTATACCATGAGAAACTCCTGTCAAGCGTTGTCTTGACTGTCAGGCCTAGGTACGGACCTAGGTTGGCACATTTTAGGGGCGCATGTACTTCTATATTTCAGGGTTCCTACAGGACACCCGGAGCAGAGATGCAGGGGGAGCAGAGGAGTCAACCGGCACAGGTATGATAATGTGCATGCGTGTGTTTGGGGGGTGCAGGAGGCAGCTGGCCTTGGGGTGCATCATTTGAAAATCCGTCGCTGTTGTCCAACACTGGAGTCTAGTAACATTTTCATATCTGTTTCTTGTAACTAGAAATAAGAATTCCCTTTCCTGCAAGTTTCAATATGGCATTGAAACTATTGACCCTGCTATCTCTAACCAGCAATAAAAAAGTGTGATTTTAATCTAACAAGGAATATGGTTTGTGCACTTTGCTAAAATGTTTGTCTCTGTGGACATAGGACTACTGTATGTATCCACCATAAACCGGTTTATGCAGCTTGTACATAACTATGGCCCAGTGGCTTAATTATCGGGGGAGCAGGGGATGTGATTGGACCAGGACCTGCACGCCCACAGGGCCCCCCTGGCAGATCGCGCCCCGCTGTAGCCGGCTGCAGTCAGCTGCAGCCGCAAAGAAAATCGGTGGGAGGGGGGGCGGCTACTTCCAATATATGTTGGAATTGCTCTTTATTTTGGGCTTCATGGGGCCCCCTATACCTCATGGGTCCCCCTGCAACACAGGGTGTGCTTCCTCTGTAGTTACGCCCCTGCGGTAATATTTGTAATGTAATATTTATCCGTGCAATTTGAATTCTTTCTAATATGAATCTATTGTTGGGTGGCTAAACTGATCTTGATATATATTAGGTGCTGTTGATACTGAGCTTTGTGTTTTAGTGCTACTAAGTTAAGGCGTGTGCTATGCCAGTATTAGTAGTAATCACTCAAACAAAAACTTTATTATCTGTTACTTAGATTAAACCTGTGCTAACGGCTTAGGGCAGGGCCCACAATGCATACGTGTTTGTTTTAGTACTTATGATAATGCATTGTTGTATAACTTTATTTAATTTAGTGCGGAATTCTTTTCATATAAGCTTGGTCAACAAAATGACAAAATTTGACAAAATGTCTAGCCCCATGTCAGATTTCAAAATTGAATATAAAAAAATCTGTTTGCTCTTTTGAGAAATGGATTTCAGTGCAGAATTCTGCTGGGGTAGCACTATTAACTGATGTGTTTTAAAAAAAACATGTTTTCCGATGACAGGATCCCTTTAACTTGCCTCCAGTGGGTTGATCTGCTCAGACACAGAATTCTGCAAAAACTACCTGTCTCAAGATATTGTTATAAGTAAACATCAACATACTGCAGTTAACTTTATATAGAAATCAATGGAGGGTTTTAAGTGTCTTTTCTAAATGACACTAGGCCATATAAAGACTGAGTTGCCAGTCCCTCAGGCATCTGCTCAACAGATTTCTGGCCAAAATCAGTCACACAGGACCACATTGACACATATATGCAACCCTCATCCAGTGTTCCTCCAAAACCTCCAGTATATTATCCAATTATAGCAGGGGTTCCCAACCGCCAGGGCGCGAACACTCCTGCACTGGGCCGCCGAGCCCAGTGCGCGAAACGAGGCGCACCGAATTGGACGTTGGAGCGCCAAAATTGGACGCTGCCGCGTCCAAATTTGCTGCCAACCCTGTCGACCCCACCCCCTCGGTCCTCACAAAAAAAAACAACAATTTTTGCCACCGGTCCCCAGTCTAAAAAAGGTTGGGGACCCCTGAATTATAGGACCTATTAGGTCCTGTGCATTGATGGCCAAATTGGGCCCAGTGCCACTTATCTGTTGACCTCAAAAAATCAGTGGATCTGGCAGTGTATGTCCAATAAATACACATTTTAGATGGGCATGACTGCATGGAGGGAAAAAAAATCATCAGAGAATAATATGTAATAAATGCATACCTCCCAACATTCTGGAAATGGAAAGAGGGACAATTTTTTGACCACGCCCCTTTTTTGCAGCCACACACCCTAATTAGCATACCCATTTTACAACTTTGCCAGGTTATGAAACTTTGAACACATTTCTGCAGTTTTTATGTTTTAGTACAGTTTTACTAAAGAAGGCGAATTGCCCTTTAAAGAAGTCTAACTTCTCCCAAGGGACAAAACTGTTACAAATGTATTTTATGCATCAATTCTGGGCTCTCTGCCAAGAACCAATTACATTAGAAACATTGTATCTTTTTGTGGCTGTTCAGTGCAGAGAAATCGGGACTTTCCAGTACAAACGCAGGACTGTGGTTTGAGCTGTCAAAAGAGGGACTGTCCCGCTCAAAACGGGACAGTTGGGAGATATGATAGTCATAATGTAGCATACTAGAGGACAGGGTAGATTCAAACCTACTCTGCAAAGCAGGTGTTAAGGGAAAAGCAGCATACCTCCTAACATTTTTTACTTCCTTGTTTTGCGACAAAAAGTCATGCAATTTCCCTCCCTGCCAGGGGTGCTTCGCCAATGAGGCAAGTTGAGGCTGTCGCCTCAGGCAGCAGCGCCCCACTAGGTACCAGGGGCAGCAAAAATGCTGCTCCTGGTACTTTAAGAGCGAATTTCCGGGGGAGGGGGGGCAGCAGCAACTGCTGCTGCCTCAGGCGGCGGAGGGGCCAGGATCGCCTCTGCTCCCTGCCCCTAATTTTCATATGCACATTCGGATTCAGTTTGGCCGAACCCGAATCCTGCCGAATCCCGAACTGAACTCTGGATTTGGTGCATCCCTAGTAGCAATCAAGGGTAATATCTTAAAAATGCCTCCTTCTGCATTCCAACAAATGCAAAAGGGCAGGTATTTCCAGGTGCTTAATCGACTACTAAGGCCAGAAAGAAAACTAACTACATAGTAACATAGTAAGTAAGGTTGAAAAAAGACAAATGTCCATCGAGTTCAACCTTTTTTTTTTTTTATTAACTACCTATCTGCCAGTTGATCCAGAGGAAGGCAAAAAACCCATCTGAAGCCTCTCCAATTTGCCTTAGAGGGGGGAAAATTCCTTCCTGACTCCAAAATGGCAATCGGACTAGTCCCTGGATCAACTTGGACTATGAGCTATTTCCCATAACCCTGTATTCCCTCACTTGCTAAAAAGCTATCCAACCCCTTCTTAAAGCTATCTAATGTATCAGCCTGTACAACTGATTCAGGGAGAGAATTCCACATCTTTACAGCTCTCACTGTAAAAAACCCCTTCCGAATATTTAGGCGGAACCTCTTTTCTTCTAATCGGAATGGGTGACCTTGTGTCAGCTGGAAAGACCTACTGGTAAATAATTCATTAGAGAGATTATTATATGATCCCCTTATATATTTATACATAGTCATCATATCACCCCTTAAGCGCCTCTTCTCCAGCGTGAACATCCCCAATTTGGCCAGTCTTTCCTCATAGCTAAGATTTTCAATACCTTTTACCAGCTTAGTTGCCCTTCTCTGTACCCTCTCTAATACAATAATGTCCTGTTTGAGTGATGGAGACCAAAACTGTACAGCATATTCTAGATGGGGCCTTACAAGTGCTCTATACAGCGGAAGAATGACCCCCTCCTCCCTTGACTCTATGCCCCTTTTAATACAGCTCAAGACCTTATTTGCCCTTGATGCTGCCGACTGGCATTGCTTGCTACAGTCAAGTTTACCATCTACAAGGACTCCAAGGTCCTTTTCCATAATGGATTTGCCTAGTGCAGTCCCATTAAGGGTATAAGTGGCTTGGATATTTTTACATCCCAGGTGCATGACTTTACATTTATCAACATTGAATCTCATTTGCCACTTAGCTGCCCAGATTGCCAGTTTGTCAAGATCATGTTGCAAGGATGCCACATCCTGGATGGAATTAATTGGGCTGGATAATTTTGTGTCATCTGCAAACACTGATACATTACTTACAACACCCTCCCCTAAGTCATTAATGAACAAGTTAAATAAAAGTGGACCCAATACTGAGCCCTGGGGGACCCCACTAAGGACCTTACTCCAAGTAGAGAATGTCCCATTAACAACCACCCTCTGTACCCGATCCTGTAGCCAGTTTCCTATCCACGTGCAAACGACTTCATTAAGCCCAATAGACCTTAGTTTAGAAAGCAGTCGTTTGTGGGGCACAGTATCAAACGCAAAATCCAAATAGATCACATCTACTGCCCCCCCATTATCCAGAATCTTACTTACCGCATCATAAAATGCAATCAAATTCGTCTGACATGACCTATCCTTCATAAAGCCATGCTGATTGTTGCTCATAATGCTATTCATTAGGACAAAATTTTGAATGTGATCCCTTAACAAGCCTTCAAATAATTTGCCCACCACAGATGTCAATCTTACTGGCCTATAATTGCCAGGCTGAGATCATAATCCCTTTTTAAATATTGGAATAACATCAGCTTTTCTCCAATCCATAGGCACCATACCAGATGACAGTGAATCTGAGAAAATCAGAAATAAGGGCTGGTCTAAAACTGAACTAAGCTCTCTTAGAACCAGGGGGTGTATGCCATCAGTCCCTGGAGCCTTGTTTACATTAATTTGTATTAAAGCTTTTTGAATCATATCCTGAGTCAGCCACTGACTAGATTGAGCTGAACCATTCGTGCAGTTATTAAGTGAGCCTGTGAACCCAGACTCCTCTATTGTATACACTGAAGAAAAGAACTGATTTAACACATTTGCCTTATCTGTATCTGTTACAACCATACTGGTACCATTATTTAAGGGAGCAACACTCTCAACCTGTATCTTTTTACTATTAATATTTTTAAAAAACTTTTTAGGGTTAGTTTTCACCTCCACCGCAATTAACTCTTCATTTCTTTTCTTAGCCTTCCGGATTGCTGATTTACAACATTTATTACAGTGTTTATATTCATTAAATGCAGCTTCTGTCCCTACAGATTTGTAGTTTTTAAATGCCTTTCTCTTCTTTCCCATTAACTTTTTACTTCTGTATTAAGCCACACAGGATGATTCTTAGAGCTTCTACGTTTAGTCCTTAAGGGAATAAATTGAGAACAGTAATGATTTAATATCATTTTAAAGGACAACCATTTCTGTTCTGTGTTTTTAGCTGAAAACCTAATGCCCCAATCAATGCTCTGTAGGGCAGCCCTCAAGGCACTAAAATTAGCTTTTCCAAAATTCATGGTTTTTGTTGCCCCAGTATATTTTTGTTTTTTGCACCAGACATTAAAAGATATAACATTATGGTCACTATTACCCAGGGGTTCAATGACTTGCACATTTGCTATAAGTTCTGGGTCATTTGAGATCTCTAAATCAAGAATAGCATTTTTTTTTGGAAGGCTCCTCAACAACCTGTGCTAAAAAATTGTCGTGCAATAAGTTTATAAACTTGTTCCCATTAACTAATCTAGCAGTACCGTTGCTCCAGTCAATATCTGGGTAATTAAAATACCCCATTATCATTACTTTACCTAAACTAGAAGCCTTTTCTATTTGCATGAGGATCTTCGCCTCCTCCTCCTCACTTACATTAGGGGGTCTATAGCATACTCCTACAATTAATTTGCTGGATTCTTTACTATTGGTGAAGAACTCCACCCATACGACTTCTGCCCCCTCATTTTCTAACATAACCTCCTCCTTTATATGAGCTTTTAAATCCTGCTTAACATACAGACATACCCCTCCTCCTTTTCTATTGCCTCTGTCCCTCTGAAACAAAGTATAGCCACTGATATTTACTGCCCAGTCATGCAACTCATTCAGCCATGTTTCGGCCACACCAATCACATCATATTTTCCTTCCAACACCAGCAGCTCCAGCTCTCCCATTTTACCAGTCAGACTTCTTGCATTTGTAAACATACATTTAATACTGGTACCATATTGAACACATGACATGTGGTCCTCCCTATCCTTAACAGTATCCCCAGCCAAATCTCCTCATTTTTTATTTTGCACAGCCTATCTATTTACACAGTTTTTATTTTCACACTGAACTATTCCTTTAACTCCTTTCTGGCATCCCAGTCTCCTACCTTTCTTAACTTTCATTGCCAGCTGAAACTGAAAATATATTTGAATATGAAAGAAATTTTTGCTATTTTGCTATGGCCCAGCATTCCTTACACTTAAAGCTGGCCATACGTGGAGAGATCCCCTCGTTTGGCGATGTCGCCAAACGAGCAGATCTCTCCACAATATGCCCACCTTGAGGTGGGCAATATCGGGCTGATCCGATCGTGGGCCCTAACGAATGGGAACCGGCGGATCGCGGGACCGCATCAACGAACAGATGCGGTTGCGATCCAACGGGATTTTTAGTCCCATCCGATCTCGATCGGGGAAGCCCCTCGGGGGGCCCCATACACGGGCCAATAAGCTGCCGACTCGGTCTGCCGGCAGCTTTTATCGGCCCGTGTATGGCCACCTTAAGAGCAGTGCTGGGTCTAGGGTTAAGAGAACCCAAGGCAAGTGCCTGCATTGTCTCCCCTGGTGCAAGTGGTCTCACCATGACTCGGCACGGGTACCATTTTTTATATTCTCATGAAGACCTGGAGGTTCCTGGCTGAAACAAGGAGAAAGCAGGTAGCAGAGGTAGATGCCTTGCACCCTAGACATGTGCCTATGTTACTAACAGAAACCGCAAAATCTAGGATTATCTGAGTATGCTGTCCTACTAACGATTAGCTGACAGCTAGCGAACATAACTTGACAGAAGGAGGTTGTGTTCTTTAGGTAAAACTGAATATACTTCCGTGTGGAGTTGTTTATTTTGTAAAACTGCAATACAATCAAATAGACTGAAATTACAATATGCAATTGCATGTGGCATTTATAAACACATTTCAGAGAAAGAACAGCTAATACTCACATCGAACATACAGTGATGCAATGCACAATAAATCTAACAAATAATATGCAGACTTACAAGCATATATGTATGGAGGGAAGACAGATGAACTTCCTAGAACACTCCTGAGAGGTAAGATGGCTCCTGCAGCCTGAGGGTGAAACTAGTGTAAGACACTTCATTGTTGCTTATGAGAGGAGCTAAACTGCAGTTACACAAATGACCACTAGATGTCTTAACACAATAGTCCTGTGATGGACAGCACACTCCCCGCCTGGCGTAAATATATGCCACTATAATATACCTAAGAATTACTGTAAATTCAATCCGATAACTTTTTACTATGAAAAAGGACAATCAAATCTGAAACAGGTCGGAGATATACTTTAGCAACTCCGTGGTTAATGACTTTAACCTCCACTTTGCGAACTTTCCCATCACCACTGGGAATGGCTTTTACAATAAGACCCATTGGCCATTCATTGCGTTTAGCTTGAGGGTCTTTCAACAAGACAACATGTCCTTCTTGAACATTTGGTTTCTCCTCTTTCCACTTCCTTCTTGTTTGAAGTGATGACAAATACTCTTGCTTCCAACGTTTCCAGAAAGTATCAGCAAGGTTCTGAACTTGCTTCCACTGACACTTGTAAAGATCTTTCAAAGTGAACTCACCAGGTGGTGCTGATATAGGACAAGCTTTCTGAGTCAAAAGCATTCCTGGTGTAAGAACTTCAGGTTTCTCAGGGTCCGTTGAAATGGTAACTAATGGTCTAGCATTCATTATGGCCGTAACCTCAGCTAACAAAGTAATCAGCACTTCATGTGACAGTCTAACATTTTTGCCTTGTGCCAACATCGAGTCTAAAATACGTCTGGCTATGCCAATCATCCTCTCCCACACTCCTCCCATATGAGATGAGTGAGGAGCATTGAAGGTCCAAGTGCATCTCTGTTCAAAAAGGTAATTTTGGATCTCAGGATCTTCTGAGTTAATTTGCAGTTCCTTGCAAGCTCCTACAAAGTTTGTTCCATTATCTGATCGGAATTGCTTGACTGGTCCACGGATAGACAAAAATCTTCTTAAAGCATTAATAAAGCTTGAAGATGACATGGATTCAAGCACTTCCAAATGAACTGCTCTGGTACTTAAACAAGTGAACATTACAGCCCATCTTTTGCTCTGAGCAGAATGTCCTCTAGTATAGCGATACATCACGTTCCAAGGCCCGAAGACATCAAGCCCAACATGTGAGAATGGAGGGGCTACAACGAGCCTGTCTGGTGGGAGATCTGACATTTTCTGTTCCTGCACCTTTCCTCTCAACATCCTGCAGATAACACATTTATGAACGATACTGGAGACTAGTTTTCTAGCTCTTGTGATCCATAGGCCTGCCGAACGTAATGCACCCTCAGTAAAATGACGACCTTGATGTGCTACCTTCTCATGGTAATGTTTGACTAAGAGTGTGGCTATATGATGGCTGGCTGGAATTATGAGGGGGTGTTTCTCACTCTCGGCCATGTCTGAATTAGACAAACGCCCTCCTACTCTGAGTAATCCCTCTTTGTCAATTATAGGATTCAGACATTTGATCAGGCTTTGATCTGTGACTTTCTTCGTCCTTGACAAAGACTTAATCTCTTCTGAAAACACCTCTTGTTGGACACATTTGACAATGACAGTCTCTGCTTGCAAGTAATCTAAGGGATGGCATAACTTTCTACAGCAATGCCAGCCCTTACATGAATCTTTTTGTGTGTTGCTAGAAAATGACTTGCTGATGTGAATAAGTCTAGTTATGCCTCTCACAAGAGATTTCCAATTTGAAAATCTGAGAAATCTATGTGAGTCTAACTGACGTTCATGTACCTCAGTTGCTAAGGCTGTCACTTCGGGTCTGATCTCACTGTCAGAACCAGGTTCTACGAGGTCAAACGTATTGGCTTCAGGTTGATGACTTGTGACTGAATAATACAAGAAATCTGGACCTGAAAACCAGTTAGTATGTTTCAAGTGGGTTGCTTGAATTGGTCTAGTCCCGTGATCTGCTGGATTTTGAATAGTGGTAACATAATGCCACTGATCTGGACTAGTGGATTTTCTGATGCGATTGATTCTGTTTGAAACATACACATAAAATCTTCTGGAAGTATTATGAATATAACCTAGTACAATTTTACTGTCAGTATAATATTCAACTGCGTCAGGTTCAAAGTCCATTTCTTCAACAATCTGTTCTGCTAACTCAACTGACAAAACTGCTGCACATAGCTCTAAACGTGGCACTGTATGGGCTGGTTTAGGAGCTAGTTTGGATTTTCCCATAATAAAGCCAACATGACATTGACCATCGCTGTCTGTAACCTTGAGATATGCTACAGCTGCTATTGCCATAGTAGAAGCGTCAGAAAAAACACATACCTCCTTTCGCCTTGTAGCTGTAAACGACACTGGCACATAGGGTCTGGGAATGCTGAAACCTTCAAGATGAATCAAATCTTCTGTCCACGTTCTCCATTGAGTCTCTTTGTCTGGAGAGAGTGGGGTATCCCAATCACATTGATCTACTGAAAGCTCTCTAACTAAAGCTTTACCTTGTACAGTGATCGGAGTCGCAAAACCAAGTGGATCATAAAGACTATTCACTGTGGCCAAGATACCTCTCCGTGTGAATGGCTTTACTTCCCTGGACACTTGAAAGGTGAAACTGTCAGTCTGTAGGTTCCAACTTACTCCTAGACTTCGTTGAAGGGGCAAAGGATCAACACCTAGAACAAGGTCTTTTAACTCTTTAGCCCTGTCATCTGCAGGAAATGCTTCCATTACCGCACTTCTATTTGATGCTACCTTGTGCAGTTTGAGATTTGATTCTGCCAGCATGTCTCTGGCCCTCTGCAAGAGACTGATTGCTTCAGCTTCAGTAGGCACAGAAATAAGTCCGTCATCTACATAGAAATTTCTTAAGATAAACTGTTTTACGTCTTTGCCATATTCACTTTCTCCACGCTTCGCTATTTGTCTGAGTCCGTAAGTGGCTATGGCTGGAGAAGGACTATTCCCAAAGACATGTACTTTCATTCTGAACTCTGAAATTTCCTGGCTAAGGTCATTGTCTTGGTACCAAAGGAACCTCAGGTAGTTGCGGTGGTCTTCCCTAACCATGAAACAATAAAACATTTGCTGTACATCAGTAGTCACTGCAACTTGTTCTTTGCGGAATCGCATGAGTACACCCAACAATGTATTATTCAAATCAGGTCCGCTAAGAAGTACGTCATTCAGTGAGATACCTTGATACTGAGAACTTGAATCAAAAACCACTCTGATCTGCCCTGGTTTTTGAGGGTGATAGACGCCGAAGATGGGTAAGTACCAACTTTCCTCATCTGGTTGCAACGGTGGAGCGGGCTCTGCTTGGTCCTGGCTAAAGATCTTTCGCATAAAAGTAACAAAATGCTCTTTCATTTCAGGTTTTTTTCTGAATGAATGCTGCAAAGCAAGAAGTCTCTTCTGAGCTTGCTCTCTATTGTTTGGCAATCTAAGACGTGGTGAACGAAATGGTAGGGGTGCTACCCAATGATTAGTTTCATCGATAAACATCTCTTTTTCAACTATGTCAAGGAACATGTTATCTTAAATTGACGTAGCAGGTTTTTCATCATTTGGAGTTGTAACAAACACATTATGGTCTAAACTGTCCATGCTGTGAGTTGCCGTTTTCACATAGCATAGAGCGGGGTTGAAAGGCCGTTTGCAAGCATTAAAGTTTTCTTTTATTTGCATAAAGCTAGAGCATGGGCTGAATAGCGAAGTGCGTCCACTAGGTAGTACATTTGTCTTGAATGAGTTCACACCCATTGATGGATGAGTTCCTCCTAAACATACTTCTCCAACTATGACCCAACCCAAATCTAAACGCTGTGCATAGGGGGCGTTATGGGGTCCATTGACTTGTTCACGTACTTTGTGAACCCTCAGGATATCCCTTCCTAACAAGAGGAGTATTTGAGCATTAGGGTCAAGTGCAGGAATTTTGTCTGCTAATGATTCCAAATGAGGAAAATGCTGTGTAATCTCAGGTGTTGGTATTTCTGACCTGTCATCAGGTAACATGTCACACTCGATGAGAGTGGGAAGTTCTAACTGTGATTTACCGTCTATAGACTGAATAGTAAAATTAGATACCCTACGCCCTGTTTTCACCATAGTACCTGAGCACGTTTTTAGAGTGTAGGAAAATGCTTCACCACTAATGTTAAACACAGTAAAGAATTCAGATTTAGCTAATGAACGGTTACTTTGATCATCTAATACTGCATACATGTTTACAGAACAGTCAGGTTTGTTAGAGGGATATACAGTTACTAAACAAATCTTGGAGCAGGATCTGGGCCTTGTCCCTTCTGCACATACCTCTGTACATTTGGATACAACTGTGGATGAAATAGGTTCATTGTCCTCCCCGCCATGCTCTTTGACGGTTACAATAGTCTCTGATGTCCAAGGAGCTGGGCCCGGGTGCAGTGCTGAGATATGCTGGTCACTTTTGCACTCACTACATTTTATATTGGCCTTGCAGTCTTTAGCAAAATGTTTGGTGGATGCACAACATTTAAAGCAGATATTATTTTCTTTCAAATAAGCTTTACGTTCGTCGATATGCTTGCTCCTGAATCCACGGCACTTTGACAGTGGGTGAGGTTTTCTATGGATCGGGCATGGACTATCTGGGTCCAAAGATTTCTTTTCAGAGTTAGTAATCTGCACAGCTGAATCCGTGTCTAACACCTCTGTCCTTCTGACCGACACGGAAGTTCTGTTACCATACTTAGCTCCTGTCTTCTCTGTGTGTGCTGGCATCTGGTTGCTGTACGTTGAGAATATGAAGCTTGGGTCGTTTCTGATTTTTGCTTGGTTGACAATAAAGTTGGTGAAGAAACTGAATGGTGGGAAGGGAACGTGATTAACTTCTTTGTACCTAGAACCTTGAGAAATCCACTTATCTTGCAGACTATATGGAAGCTTTTCAATGATCGATTTAACCCCACGAGTTGTATCTAGGTATGCCAGTCCTGGTAAGTAGCCTTCTGTTTTAGCTGCATTCACCTCCAACAATATGTCGCCAAGTTCTCTCAACTTTAGATTGTCTTTGTTAGACATTTTAGGAAAATCGTCCAGTTTTTTCATTAGGGCATTTTCAATTACTTCAGGGCTGCCGTAACAGTCTTCTAGTCTCTGCCACACCATCATAACCCCAGCTGAAGGGTTATGAACGTGCACCGACCTGATTCTTTGAGCCTGCCGAGATGAATCTGGCCCAAGCCACTTTGTCAGCAAATCTAGCTCTTCTCTGGCTGTGAGGTTGAGATCTCTGGTGATACCTTGGAATGATGTCTTCCATGCCCAATAGTTCTCTGGACGATCGTCAAATGTTAAGAGGCCTGTGCTTACTAATTCTCGACGAATTAGGTATTTCGTTAGATCATTTGTCTCTGATGATCCTAAGGGGACATTTCTCACAGAGGGCATATGATAACCCGGGTCACTTGACGGATACTGAGGATTAGCATAGTCCATGTTTTCTTGAACGCGCACCTTTGAAGCTGGAACATTTTTTGAATCATCATGAGCAGCAGGGGGCGCCTCAGATGTATCTGGAACAGGCTGCTTATATGTTGAGTTATGGAACTGTGGAACTGTGCTGGAGATGGGTTCAATAGAAGGATACTCTGTTTTGACTTGGTCCAAAGTGTGTTTCTGTACATATTCCTGAGTTCTCTGTACTGGATCATGAATTGCTACTTCTGGAACATCGTGGAGCTGATCTCCTTCCAAGCTGAAAGCAGTCTCGTATACTGCAGCCTCTGCCGATGCTGATACTGCTGCCTTTTGAATCTGCAGTATATGCATATTAGCCTCTAACTCCGCTTTCTGTCTGATCATATCGGCTTCTTTTTCGACATATGAGAGTGCTGCGCGTGCTGCTTCAGCTTTTGCTCTTGCTCTGAGGCCTGCAGAGCTTGCAGACGATCTGCTGGAGTGTCCTGAATATCTGGAGCCAGACACGTGGGACCTGGTCTCGTAAGTTTGTTGCGAGATGTCCATACTCTTATCTGGATTCATGATGTATGAATTCAAATGCAGCTCTTTATCTTCGCCTGTTACGTATACGTATGCTTTTTTACTATGCTGTCCTACTAACGATTAGCTGACAGCTAGCGAACATAACTCGACAGAAGGAGGTTGTGTTCTTTAGGTAAAACTGAATATACTTCCGTGTGGAGTTGTTTATTTTGTAAAACTGCAATACAATCAAATAGACTGAAATTACAATATGCAATTGCATGTGGCATTTATAAACACATTTCAGAAAAAGAACAGCTAATACTCACATCGAACATACAGTGATGCAATGCACAATAAATCTAACAAATAATATGCAGACTTACAAGCATATATGTATGGAGGGAAGACAGATGAACTTCCTAGAACACTCCTGAGAGGTAAGATGGCTCCTGCAGCCTGAGGGTGAAACTTTATTAACAAACTTTATTTAACAAGTGTAAGACACTTCATTGTTGCTTATGAGAGGAGCTAAACTGCAGTTACACAAATGACCACTAGATGTCTTAACACAATAGTCCTGTGATGGACAGCACACTGAGACTGTAATTGTTTTTTTTTTGTAGCTGGTCCAATGTCATTTTAGGCATAATTATAATCCTTCTGATTCTTGAAACAGGAAATGAGAGCTTTTGTATTTCATCTCAGCAAACCTCAGAAAGATTTGTTTTAGCAGTATAGTTTTGTGTTTTATTAGTAATTTACATTATTAGGGACTTGGCTCATTTGTTGGTTTTAAAATCAGCCTGCCAGTGAGGTGCTTTTTATGGGAAAATTGACAGTACCTTACATATATGAAGAGTTTTCCTTCAACTATTGGTGATTATATTCATGTTTATAGAAACCATTTGTTTTTTTCTGGCTTCCTGTATATATTGCCTCTAAATCCAATGAAGTTTTATATATGTACGTGTGTGTGTGTGTATAGATATATATAGATATATATAGATATATATAGATATATATATATATATATATAGTATATATATATATATATATATATATATATATTGTGGGGAATTGCTCCTCGTAACTGCGGGTAGGGCCCGGATCAACAGTTCTTACAGACGAGACAGGAGGCTCAGGTTTGCAACAAAATTTAACAGGCTCCTGCCTGGGGTTTATTGTTCAAAGCGGACAAACTTAAACAGCCACAAGTTCCGTGCTATAACAGTCAATAACAAGTGAAAGCCTCACCGGGTTGCAGTTTTACACAATACAGGAAAACTCCTTACTGCTGTCACAAGGCAAGTCCCTCTTTGGAGTTCCAGTAGCATACACAGTTTGTACAAAGAAGATCACAGCTTGTGTTCAGAGCTTCAGTCTCACTCCCAGTTCACCCCCAATGCACAGCCAGGCTCCCTTAACCCTTTCCCTGCCAGCTGTTTTGTCCTAGATGCGAACATCTATTGCCAAGCAGTTTTTAGACATTTTGTACTCTTTCACTTTAAGGGCCTTTACTGGGGCAGTCTTTTAGTTTACCCAGGAAAACAATATATTGTTTTTTCAGGACAACTAGAACCTTCAAAGTCTGCAAGAATTTTGGTGTAATTCTACTTCTGTAAAAAAATATAGGCTTCTAAGTGTCTAATAAAATGAAAAAAATCATGTTTCACAAAGAACAATCACATATATCAGAAACATCATTTCTTTTATGTTTGAGAATACCTCCGATTTGGAAAGGTCTATGTCTCCTGAACGCGGCAATACCAAATATATATTGTTTTATGGAGTTTTCTCTCTTGTATAGATCAAAATCTACAAGCAGTACACTACCAAATTTCCAAAGCACCGCTCCCCAAATGGCATACTTCTCATTTCAAGGCCAAACATTCCACTAACAGTAGGTTTACCCTAGAAAACTACCCATTATTATAAAGAACAGATTCTGGAAAATCGAAAATGGGTAAATACACCTATGTAAATATATCTACAAACTACCAAGTTGCAATTGTTTCCTAAAATTATAATGTTTTATAGAAATTGGTGAATTTTTTGAAAAATGACCTCAAAGCTTCCACTCTACAGCATCATATCTCCCAAACATTAATAGGTATCAATGTAAAACACCCCAAATATGAAAGCTTGATGCTTAATATGTATAGGTTTACCTAAGCTGTGGTGTATATAGGGGCCCCAAAATGTAACACCCCATTTGAGCTATCAGTTCTATAATTCCAGTTACTGCAAAATCAACACATTTACATAGTTGGGGAGGGGAGGGGACAAACGTAGAAAAAAGTATGTTCCCCTTAAGCCAAATTGGTTAAATTTGGCAATTTTGGTGACATTATATGAAAGCATGGGGTCCCCTGAACAGTTTGATGCCCAATATGTATAGGTTTACCTAAGCATGTGGCATATAGGGGCCCCAAAATGAAGACCCCTTATGGTCTGTCATTTCAGGTACTGCAAAATGAACACATTTACATAGTTTTGGGGGGGGGCAAAGGTAAAAAAAAGTACGTTCACCCCAGAAAACCATATATTTTCGGAATGTACATATTCCCCGAATCCAAATTGGGTTTGCATGTCCTTCTACTCCAAAGCACCAAGCCGCAAACCTTTGCTACGTTTGGCAATTTTGGCAACATTTCCAAAAAATCACCTCAGAATTTACACCCTGCATCGTATTTCCCACATACTTTTAGGTATCAAGACAAATCACCCCAAATATGAAAGCCTGAGGTCCTCTGAACAGTTTGATGCCCAAGATGTCTAGGTGTACCCAAGCATGTGGCATTTAGAGGCCCAAAATGAAGACCCCCATATGGTCTGTCATTTCAGGAACTGCAAAATCTACACATTTACATAGTTTTAGGGGGGGGGGGCAAAGGTAGAAAAAAGTAAGTTCACCCCAAAAAACATATTTTCGGAAAGTTCACATTCCCGCGAATCCAAATTGGGTATGCATGTCTTTCTACTCCAAAGCACCAAGCTGCAAACCTTTCCTAAATTTGGCGATAAAAGCAACGGTTTTTACATTTCTCAAAATCGCCTAAAAATATTGCAATTGGCCACATTTATCTCACCCAATTTCTTACATACAATTGTAAAACACCATAAATATTGATGCCAAAGGTTTACTGAACAGTATGATGCCCAATATGCATAGATATTTCAAGGCAGCTGGCATGTGCGGACCCCAAATAAAAATAGTGCATATGAATTTTCTCGGTTGCTGATTCGGCTCCTAACAGCAAAGACCCCCCCAAAACCATATATTTTTGGAAAGTACACATTCTGACAAATCCAACAAAGATAAAGACTTTCTTCTACACCAAACTACCAAACTGCAAAGCTTTTCACATGGAGGTTTTTACAGCATTTCTGAAAATCGCCTAAAAATGTTGGTTTGCCGCATTTATCTCATACAATGTTTTACGTACAAAGAAAAATCGCTCTAAATATGGACGTCGGAGGTCTACTGAGTAGTTTGATGCACAATATGCACAGATTTACCAAAGTATGTGGTGTATACGGATCCCAAATGAAAAACGTGCATATGAATTTTCACGCTAGCCAACTCAGCTGCTGAAAACAGTAACCTGACTGTGCGTTATGTGTTGTACGACCCCCAAACTGTTAAAAGACCCCCAGAAAACCATATTTTTTTGGAAATTACATATTCTGATGGATGAAATAAAGTAAAATATATCTTTCTATACCAAAGCACCAAACAGCAAAACTCGATTATCCAATAATCATGCTGCCAAAATAAACAGTTTTTAGCGGTAAAAAAAAACATGAATTGTTAAAATAAAAAAGTAATTAAACCCTCTTTGTGAGTTTTTTGTGTATACATGTGTGTACACTTCTAAAAATGGTGTGACAGTGTGTAAGTGTGTATATAAGTGTGAAATGAAGTGCAAATAAGTGTACATAACTTTACAAAAAAAAATAATCTTTACTAAAATGAGTTTGTAAGAGTGTATAGATGTTTATAAGTGTGTGTAGTGTGTAAATGTAGGCCACCTACTATTCCTGGAGCAGGAGGGACAATCTGATGGCTGGAGGAGTCCTGGAGCAGCATGTGTGCAGAGTCTCGGCAAGCAGGAAGTACGTGAGCGTTGCCTTTGCCAATCCCAATAAAAAATTGGGGGTTGTGGGTGCACACCTGAGGCCAATTTCAAAACATTTAGAGCCCTGTCTAAATGATTCAAGTAAATATGCAAGTGCATGTAATTTTGAGACAGGGTTTTTTTGTTACAAAGTTATGATCATAATATTGATAATCCACCATACCACGTCAAGGTAAAACCCCACATGGTGGTCCCTAACTTATTAACCTCTAATCATAGTAAAAAAGGAATTTTACCTCTGTTTAGTAACAATTCTTCATGTAAACATCTCCTGTGCCTTGGTTTCAAACTATGTGCTAAATCCTCCCCCGCCAACTGCTGAGCGGCTTTTAAGAGGGAGAGACTGCCTAAACCAACGCCCATTTCAGAAAAAAAAAAAAAGTAGTTAAGTGATGTAATTAAAAACAAAGGTGTAGTGATATGTGCAGTTGCATAATAGTGTGTATATGTGAAATGTGTAGGTGTGTATGGTGGTGAGAAGGGGACTGTGTGTGTGTATTTGGGAATGTGTATGAATATGTGCATAGAATGAAAGTGTGTAAAGAAAACGAAAAACACAATAAGTGTTTTGTGTGTGTGGACATAGAAAAGTGTCTAATGGGACGTTGGTTTTTTCACGGCTAGATCCTCCCATGCCGCTAGCATTTATGGCTTTTAAGAGAGAGAGATTGCACAAAACCAAGGCACTTTCAAAAGGTGAAAAGGACCACCAAAAGTATAAAGGGGTGGGTATGAGGGTGCAACAACCACATGAGCTTAGCCAAAGCTTCCGGCAAATACAAATAAAAAATGGGGGGTTGTGGGTGCACACCTGAGGCCAATTTCAAAACGTTTAGAGCCCTGTCTAAATGATTCAAGTAAATATGCAAGTGCATGTAATTTTGAGACAGGGTTTTTTTGTTACAAAGTTATGATCATAATATTGATAAGCCACCATACCACGTCAAGGTAAAACCCCACATGGTGGTCCCTAACTTATTAACCTCTAATCATAGTAAAAAGGAATTTTACCTCTGTGTAGTAACAATTCTTTATGTAAACATCTCCTGTGCCTTGGTTTCAAACTATGTGCTAAATCCTCCCCCGCCAACTGCTGAGCGGCTTTTAAGAGGGAGAGACTGCCTAAACCAACGCCCATTTCAGAAAAAAAAAAAAAAAAAAGTAGTTAAGTGATGTAATTAAAAACAAAGTGTGGTGATATGTGCAGTTGCACAATAGTGTGTATATGTGAAATGTGTAAGTGTGTATGTTGGTGGGGACCACCATGTGGGGTTTTACCTTGACGTGGTATGGTGGCTTATCAATATTATGATCATAACTTTGTAACAAAAAAACCCTGTCTCAAAATTACATGCACTTGCATATTTACTTGAATCATTTAGACGGGGCTCTAAACGTTTTGAAATTGGCCTCAGGTGTGCACCCACAACCCCCCATTTTTTATTTGTATTTGCCGGAAGCTTTGGCTAAGCTCATGTGGTTGTTGCACCCTCATACCCACCCCTTTATACTTTTGGTGGTCCTTTTCACCTTTTGAAAGTGTCTTGGTTTTGTGCAATCTCTCTCTCTTAAAAGCCATAAATGCTAGCGGCATGGAGGATCTAGCCGTGAAAAAACCAACGTCCCATTAGACAACTTTCTATGTCCACACACACAAAACCCCTTATTGTGTTTTTCATTTTCTTTACACACTTTCATTCTATGCACATATTCATACACATTCCCAAATACACACACACTGTCCCCTTCTCACCACCATACTCACTTACACATTTCACATATACACACTATTGTGCAACTGCACATATCACTACACTTTGTTTTTAATTACATCACTTAACTACTTTTTTTTTTTTTTTTTTCTGAAATGGTCGTTATTTTAGGCAGTCTCTCCCTCTTAAAATCCGCTCAGCAGTTGGCGGGGGAGGATTTAGCACATAGTTTGAAACCAAGGCACAGGAGATGTTTACATAAAGAATTGTTACTAAACAGAGGTAAAATTCTTTTTTTACTATGATTAGAGGTTAATAAGTTAGGGACCACCATGTGGGGTTTTACCTTGACGTGGTATGGTGGCTTATCAATATTATGATCATAACTTTGTAACAAAAAAACCCTGTCTCAAAATTACATGCACTTGCATATTTACTTGAATCATTTAGACAGGGCTCTAAACGTTTTGAAATTGGCCTCAGGTGTGCACCCACAACCCGCCATTTTTTATTTGCCTTTGCCAATCCCTGCTAAAAATGACCACATCATTCAAATAAGCAGAGGCAAAATGATGATGAGGTCTAAGAATGTGGTCCATCATTCTTTGAAATGTGGCTGGGACTCCCTGGAGCCCGAATGGCATTAGTACATACTGGAAAAGCCCTTGTGGGGTAGAAAAGGCTGTTTCTCCATAGCTGTTTCTGACATTGGTACCTGCCAATACCCCCTAGTTAGGTCAAGAGTTGTACCTACCAGGACCTAGCCAGTCAATCAACTCGGCAACCCTTGGCATGGGGTAAGCATCAAACTTGGGAGACTTCATTTACCTTCCTGAAGTCATTGCAAAATCGTATATAGAGTCTAGACCCATCTGGTTTAGGAACAAGCACAATGGGACTATTCCACTCACTTACGGACTTCTCAGTTACCCCCCAATCCAGCATCCTTTGCACTTCCTTTTCCACTGCCTGTCTACAGGCTTCCGGGATCCGATAGGGCTTAAGCTGGACCCGAACCTGAGGATCAGTAATGACATTATGCTTTATCAGGTTCATACAACCTGGTATGTCAGAAACACCTCAGTGTTTCTTTGCAGAAACTCCCTGACTTCCTGCTTTTGTGGCTCTAAGAAATGTCATAAAAACGCTGTCTTTATTTTAGCTTTGCAGTATGGTAGTTTGGAGTAGAGAGGCATAATTAACCATTTTGGAATCGTCAGAATGTGTACTTTCCAAAAATATATTGTTTCGGGGGACCTTTGTGCTGTTAGGAGGGTTTTGTGGCACATAATACAAAGTAGGGGGCTTTGTTCAGAAAAGGCGTTTTTCAGAAATGTCATAAAAACCGCTGCCTTTAGCGTAGCTTTGCATTTGAGTAGTTTGGAGTAGAAAGACATAATTAACCATGTAAGATTCATCAGAATGTGTACTTTCCAAATATATATGATTTTTAGGGGTCGCCATAACTTTTTGTAGCTTTTACCCCATATAAAACCAATGTTTATAATGCCAATGTTTATTAACTAGTGTAAATGTAAACCATCAAATAAGTATGCACAAGGTAGATTCTGGAGTTTTTACATGCCATGTATTTCAATAAACCTATGTACATTGGGCATCAAACTGTTCAGTTGACCCCAGGCTTTCATGTTTGTGGTGATTTATATTGATACCTAATAGTATGTGGGAAATAAGATGCTGCAGGTTGCAGTTTTAAGGTGATTTTTGGAAGTGTCTCCAAAATTGCCAAATTTAGGAAAGGTTTACAGCTTGGTGCGTTGGAGTAGAAAGACATGCATACCAAATTTGGATTCGGGGGAATGTGTATTTTCTGAAAATATATGGTTTACTGGGTTGAATGTATTTTTTTCTACCTTTGCCCACCTCACTATGATGTAAATGTGTTGATTTTGCAGTATCTGGTATAACAGAACTGATAGCTTGAATGGGATGTCTAAATTTTGGGGCCCCTATATGTCACATACTTAGGTAAACCAATACATATTGGGCATCAAACTGTTCAGTGGCCTCCTGGTATTCTTATTTAGGGTGTTTTACATTGGTACCTAAGGATTTGTGGTAGATATTATGCTGTAGATTGGAAGCTTTGAGGTAATTTTTCAAAAAATTCACCAATAAAAATTATAACTTTAGGAAAGAATTGCAACTTGGTAGTTTGGAGTATATCGATATATTTACCCATTTTTGATTCTACAGAATCTGTTCTTTCTAAAAATGGTTAGTTTTCTAGGGTAAACCTACTGTTAGTGGAATGTTTGGCCTTGAAATCAGAAGTATGCCATTTTGTGGAGCGGTGCTTTGAAAATTTGGTAGTGTACTACTTAGAGATTTTGATCTATACAAGTCAGAAATCTCCATAAAAATATATATATTTGTTATTGGAGGATTCAGGAGACATAGAACTTTCCAATAAATAAATAAATATATATATATATAGTCCACGAGGTAGCCAGCACTCTCGAAAAGTAGTCCAAGGTGCCAGGGTGCAGTATCAATGATATCAATACATATTCAGCAAGGAAGATCCGCACTCTCAGGTCTTAAGTAAAAATGTAAAAAAATTTATTGTTACATACGAGTCTCGTATGTAACAATAAAATTTTATATATATATATATATATATATATATATATATATATATATATATATATATATATATATATATATATATATATAGATATATATATATATATATATATATATATAAATCTCATTTAGTCTTATGTTTATGTTGGTTTGTGAGGATTGTGACCTTTTTGCTAGCAAGTTTATGAGTTCCATAAGTTTTCTGCATGACTATTAGAAAGCTTAGTTTGGCAAGTCCCTTAACTGCAGCACTAATAACGACCTGCTTTCTCTCTTGATAGAAACTGGCTGCTGAATGTCAGAGTGCTGGTTATTCGGGCACCTTAATCCCTTATAAATGTGACCTGTCCAATGAAGAGGAGATTCTTTCCATGTTCTCAGCAATAAAGACTTTGCATCAAGGGGTCGATGTGTGCATCAACAATGCAGGTTTGGCCCGACCGGAGCCTTTGCTGAGTGGCAAGACAGAGGGATGGAGAACAATGATTGATGTAAGTACCAAGAACATTAAGAAGAGATTTTATACATCACAAACCAGTCTAATTCACTGTTGAAGGTGCAACATTTGCTAAATTTTAAATCATCTGTAGCAACCAATCAGTTTAAGAAGTTTATATCTGTTTTGATTATATCTTATGTGCTTTAAGACTTTGATTCCATTACTTGAACATGGAAGAAGTCGAGGAATGAGTTGAATTACTGCCAGCCTATAGGTAAATTGCCCCTATAAGTCAGAGGCAGACTCATGGGCACTTCCTTGTGTAGAGCGAGTACAAATTGATTGAAGAGCCTGGGCTGTGTAAACTCATGCTTTACCTTGTAGTGGGTTGTGTCAGTAGCCACAAATGGTTTCAGGTGAAACTGACACAAATTACCTTATTAATGCCCCATGGTAGATGTGGTTTATTTGAACACAAATGCAGAGCAAAAAAAAGTCTGTCCCAACTTGCAGGGGTGTTACCAAAAGGCACACTACTTTGAGTCCATATAGCTCTGCATCACACAGAAGTTACAGTGGACACAACTTAGTGTGTACCCAAAATCATGGGTTCTGTGAAAAAAGCTGCATTGTAGGTAAAAAACATTGCGATTTGCATGTGAATTTTGCATGTTGCACACTGCAACATTTGGAAATTAGCCCTACAATTTTAAGTCTTTATAATCATACACGGATATTAAAATTTGGTTCATATATATGTAAATATGTTGTAAAACCACTCAAAATAACCTATTGGATATTTACATATTTTTGATATCAAATACATCTGTGGAATTTATGCTCTCCACACATGGAGATGCAACATAATAGTTCACTGGATATATGGCTTCATTAGATCAGGATGTTTTTAGTGTTTTCTTAAAGGGGCTTTTCACCTTCCAACACACTTTTAAAGGGATACTGTCATGGGAAAAAAATTTTTTTTCAAAATGAATCAGTTAATAGTGCTACTCCAGCAGAATTCTGCACTGAAATCCATTTCTCAAAAGAGTAAACAGATTTTTTTATATTCAATTTTGAAATCTGACATGGGGCTAGACATATTGTCAATTTCCCAGCTGCCCCAAGTCATGTGACTTGTGCTCTGATAAACTTCAATCACTCTTTACTGCTGTACTGCAAGTTGGAGTGATATCACCCCCCTCCCTTTCCCCCCCAGCAGCCAAACAAAAGAACAATGGGAAGGTAACCAGATAGCAGCTCCCTAACACAAGATAACAGCTGCCTGGTAGATCTAAGAACAACACTCAATAGTAAAAACCCATGTCCCACTGAGACACATTCAGTTACATTGAGAAGGAAAAACAGCAGCCTGCCATAAAGCATTTCTCTCCTAAAGTGCAGGCACAAGTCACATGACTGGGGGCAGCTGGGAAATTTACAAAATGTCTAGCCCCATGTCAGATTACAAAATTGAATATAAAAAAATCTGTTTGCTCTTTTGAGAAATGGATTTCAGTGCAGAATTCTGCTGGAGTAGCACTATTAAATGATGCGTTTTGAAAAAAACATGTTTTTCGATGACAGAATCCCTTTAAGTTGTTTTTAAATAGTTCACCAGCAATAGACTTTTCAGTTACTTTCTGTTTTCTATTTGTGACAATTTTTTCTAATATTGAAGCTGTTTCATTTCTCTCCTTCTTATGTCTTTCTGAAGCACCCCCGGGTTGGGGGGGGGGGTAGGTCAACAACCCTGTAAACTATTGTAATATGATGCATTAGTTGATACAAATAAGTTTTATTAAAGGCAGCTGTTATAATTGATAAAATTATTGCTAAGGTTCCACAGGTGCTGCTGAGAAATGTAGCAAATTGTAACAGTTAAGAATCTGCACACGATCATTGAGCTGCCTGACACCAGAGACAGAAATAATAAACTTAAATTTTGAAAAAAAAATGGAAAGCAATTGAAAACAGTATTTATTTCTGGAGAACAATCTGAAAACCACTGAACTAAAAAATGTTTGAAAGGCGAACAACCCCTTTTATGAGGAATGCAGAGCTGCAGATTATCTTAGAATAGCTCTGTCTACATCAAGATCATTTTAAGGTAAAAATTGTGGTATGTAAAAATACATTTTGTTTATAGTCCCGACCAGTGTAATTTGCCCTTGGCGGCAAAATAAGACAGGCAATATTCAAATTGGTGATATAGCAAGTATAGACATCTTTAAAGACCCCCCCACACACACACACACACACACACACACATCATGCATTTTCCTTATACGTTAGCTTCTAACCCTGTCTCCTGAAATGCTATAATTTTTCACAATAAAGAGCTTGTGGCTTTCATCTTGGTTGAGGACAGGGCTGACTGCTCTCAACAGATTATTCTGCACAGGCACCTCATCCCTTCTACTTTACTAAAACTTGAGGATTAGCATGGACCAGATGCTGAGCAATGCACACTGCACATGCTACACACCCAGGACAGTATCGAAGGAACCGAAGAAAGGAAGAGCCCAGGGCTGAAGCTGGAGAAGGAAATAATGCATTATTACAGTTGAATGATGCAGAACTGCTGGGACTATCTTAATCCAGTTAATATGAAATCTGCCTTTATTATTGCAGTTAGTTAAAAACAAACTTTCCTTGTCCTTGTAACATTGTTGTATTAGCATACAAATGATTCTGTCCTGTCGGCGGAATTGAGAATCAATGACCTTTCACTTTGCACATTATTTCTAGCACTAGGGAGGCAGGAAAGGTTTGTCTCAGGAAAATAGATTTATTAGATCGGACAGCTGCCAGAGCTGCTTATTGAAGGTAATGTCACTTCAACTGTGTAGAATTTATTGTACCCCAGGGGTCATTGCAAGTTATTGAATTAAACAGGGAAACACATGCATGTGAAAACAACTTATATGCAGGTATGTATTAAATGTAAAAATGGGTTCACTTCACAGAATGTAAAATTACATTTGATGGTGTCCTTTTAAAACAAAGTCTGGCTGATTTGCTTTTCTCTATCATAATAAAATTAATAAAACAACCGCACTTGATGACAACTAACCTACCATAAATCCATGTAAACCTCAAAATGTTCTTGCTGGATTTTTATGAAATTTTTTTGGTTTTAGTAAACTTTAAAGGGGAAGCAAAGCTAAAATCACAAGTGCAAAGTTGTTAGGCAACCTCCAAGTGATTTTAGTCACTTACTTCCTACCCCAGGCCAGCACTAGTTTCTCTTTTGCCGAGTACCATGTCTTAATTTTTTGGGGGTCCCCAAGATGGTTAAATAGGCTGTGCAAAATAATATTTCTAATATAGCAAAAATGTAATCTATAAAGGCTAGAGTGACTGAATATCTAACAGAATAGAACACTTCTTCCTGCTTTGCCATCAGTGACCATAAGGGGGGCCTTTTGGCTTCCCTGAGCCATATTGGAAAAAGAAAAACTGTGTGGGGCCACACATGAAATACACAATAACTTTTGATTTGTAAAAGTAAAGAAAATACACAGAAAAGAACTACAATACCAGCTGGATAACCAGATGGAGCTATACACTGGAATATGGGACACCTGGATATTGAATACACTTATTATAATTACTAACTGGGCAATGGACAGAGTCCCTACTCCTCCCTACTCCATAGTTCACTACATTGTTACAACCTGGCACAGTAAGCCTGTTTCTAACAAGACGGCAGACTGAGGTGGTTAATGTGTCTGGACTTGGAGAGCACAAAGTGTATTCTACTCTCTTGTTTTCTCCTGTTTCCATACCTTTATTTCTTCAGAACGTGCATCATCTTAGGGGTAATACAGTGCCCCAAATGAGTGAAGCACTTAGCACAAGTAGCCAGAAACCACACTGATTTCGCTCCACAGCCGCTCCCTCCGCCAACACGCCTCTCTCTGATTATCCCGCACGTGAAGAACGCAAGTCAGACATGCGAACAACAAGCTGAATTGCCAATGCCAGGTACCAAGTAGTGGCAGCGGACGGGCCCATTAGGTCCGTGGGGGAACCAAGCATCTCAAGCTGGGCCACATTCATATCCATCCTGGGCCGCATGTTGGACACCCCTGCTATAGAGGTTATCTGCTGCATATCCTGCGCCTTTTCTCCTTTTTCAGCTATGAATATTGGTATGTTCTTGTATGTATGCATACAATGTTATTGTATATGTATTAATAGGTGTTGGTGCTCAATTGTAGTTATGTCTTAGATTTGACAAGTGGATGCCAGCACAGAAGATGGTATATTTCAAATAATTGTTAAGGTTTTATGCTAAAAGGAGATTTTTGTCATGAAAATACTTTATGTTGATATCACAAAAATAGGGAAAAAGATGTGTATTACCCAGCTGAACTGTATCTCAGACTAACAACATTAGATCAGTGTGTGAAGCCCTAACAGTAAATAATGCCTGGTCACTAGCAAAATAAGTGACACGGTATGCCTCACAAGGACCATACGTGGAGTAGTTTCAGTTTAAATATTTGCCCTGTTTATCTAAAGAAATAACAAAAACTATAGATTGTTCATAATTAACCCTTTAACCGCCAAGCACGTACGGCGTACGTGCTGGCGGTTCAGGGCTCAGGCTGCCAAGAACGTACCATGTACGTTCTCCTGCAGCTGAGCCCTACTCTCTGCATCGTCGGCTTTTGCCGCCTCAGCAGAGAGTCAGAAGGGTTGACAGCCCCCTGGGCAACAAGGCTGGGGGGCTGTCGAGTCGGATCTGCGACACGATTGTCGCAGATCCGACTTCAAAGTCGCAAATGCGCTGCAAATAGAGCTGCTGCGTGTTACTCACCTCTTCCTTCCTGCACATTCACCCACACACTTCCTGCTGCGCAGTAACTCTGCAGACACGCTGTTCTGGCTGCCTCCATCTGTTCCAGCGATCCTCCTTCCACAAAAACGGTAAGTGCATGTTTTTTACCCACTTACCTGCACTTACACATACCTACAGTACATTTATACACTTACACAAACATTTTAGTAAAAATTTGTATTTTTTATTTTTTTATTTTAGCACACTTGGTCGATTTTGTACACTTATTTACACTTAATTACATGTATTTGCACACTCAGACAACTTTTATTAGTGCACAAATATGTATACACAAAAACTCACAATCAGGTTTTTTTTGTTTGTTTTTTACTTATTCATTGTACCGTTTGTTTTGCCTAAAAACATTTTATTTTGACAGCGTGACTATTGGATAATTGATTTCGGCCACTAATTACGCTGTCGGATCAATAATTTTGTTATTTCATTGATTTACGCTATTTTTGTGGTTTTATTGCAATTTTATCCCTGCATTATTGTTCCTTATGAATCTTTAGTATTGTTTTGCTGTTTGGTGCTTTGGTATAGAAAGATTTATTTTACTTAGTTTGATTCGCCAGAATATATGCTTTCCAAAAATATATAGTTTTCTGGGGATCTTTTTACATTTTGTGGGTCTTACGGCACATAACGCACAGTTGGGGCTCTCTTTTCTGCAGCTTAGTTGGCTAGCGTGAAAATTCATATGCATGTTTTTCATTTGGGGTCCGTACACGCCACATACTTTGGTAAATCTTTGCATATTGGGCATCAAACTATTCAGTAGACCTCTGACGTCCATATTTAGGGTGATTTTTCTTTATACGTAAAACATTGTGTGCGATAAATGCGGCAAACTGCAACAATTTTAGGCGATTTTCAGAAATGTTGTAAAAACCTCTACGTTTAGAAAAGCTTTGCAGTTTGGTAGTTTGGTGTAGAAAGACGTCTTTATCTTTTTTGGATTCGTTAGAATGTGTACTTTCCAAAAATATATGGTTTTGGGGGGGTCTTTGCTGTTAGGAGGGTCTTGAGGCACATAATATGAAGTCAAGGGTCTATGTTCACAGAAGGCGAATCGGCAGCGGAGATAAATCATATGCACTATTTTCATTTTGGGTCCGCACATGCCAGCTGCCTTGGTATATCAATGCATATTGGGCATCAAACTGTTCAGAGGACCCTAGGCTTTCATATTTGGGGTGATTTCTCTTGATACCTAAAAGTATGTGGCTAATACGATGCTGCAGGGTAGAAATTTTGAAGTCATTTTTGGAAATGTCACCAAAATCACCAAATTTAGGAATGGTTTGCGGCTTGATACTTTGGAGTACAAAGACATGCATACCCAATTTAGATTCGTGGGAATGTGTACTTTACGAAAATATATGGTTTTCTGGGGTGAACTTACTTTTTTCTACCTTTGCCCCCCCAAAACGATGTAAATGTGTAGATTTTGCAGTACCTGAAATGACAGACCATACAAGGGGGGGGTTTTCATTTTAGGGGCGATATATGCCACGTGCTTGGGTACACCTATACATATTTGGCATAAAACTGTTCAGAGGACCCCAGGCTTTCATATTTGGGGTGATTTGTCTTGATACCTAAAAGTATGTGGGTAATACGATGCTGCAGGGTAGAAATTTTGAAGTGATTTTTGGAAATGTCACCAAAATCACCAAATTTAGGAATGGTTTGCGGCTTGGTACTTTGGAGTACAAAGACATGCATACCCAATTTGGATTCAGGGGAATGTGTACATTCCGAAAATATATGGTTTTCTGGGGTGAACGTACTTTTTTCTACCTTTGCCGCCCCCCAAAACTATATAAATGTGTTGATTTTGCAGTATCTGAAATGACAGAACAAATGGGGGTCTTCTTTTTGGGGCCCGTATATGCCACGTGCTTGGGTACACCTATACATATTGGGCATCAAACTGTTCAGAGGACCCTAGGCTTTCATATTTGGGGTGATTTCTCTTGATACCTAAAAGTATGTGGGTAATACGATGCTGCAGGGTATAAATTTTGAGGTGACTTTTGGAAATGTCACCAAAATCACCAAATTTAGGAATGGTTTCAGGCTTGGTGCTTTGGCATAGAAAGACATGCATACCCAATTTGGATTCGTGAGAATGTGTACTTTCCGAAAATATATGGTTTTCTGGGGTGAATGTACTTTTTTCTACCTTTGCTCCCCCCCAAAACTATGTATAGGTGTTGATTTTGCAGTACCTGAAATGACACACCATATGGGGGTCTTCCTTTTGGGGCCCCTATATGCCACGTGCTTGGGTACACCTATACATATTGGGCATCAAACTGTTCAGAGGACCCTAGGCTTTCATATTTGGGGTGATTTCTCTTGATACGTAAAAGTATGTGGGTAATACAATTCTGCAGGGTAGAAATTTTGAGGTGACTTTTGGAAATGTCACCAAAACCACCAAATTTAGGAATGGTTTGCGGCTTGGTACTATGTAGTACAAAGACATGCATACCCAATTTAGATTCGTGGCAATGTGTACTTTCCGAAAATATATGGTTTTCTGGGGTGAACGTACTTTTTTCTACTTTTGCCCCCCCCAAAATGATGTAAATGTGTTGATTTTGAAGTATCTGAAATGACAGACCATATGGGGGTCTTCATTTTCAGGCCCCTATATGCCACTTGCTTGGGTACACCTATACATATTGGGCATCAAACTGTTCAGAGGACCCTAGGCTTTCATATTTGGGGTGATTTCTCTTGATACCTAAAAGTATGTGGGTAATACGATGCTGCAGGGTAGAAATTTTTAGGTGATTTTTGGAAATGTCACCAAAATCACCAGATTTAGGAATGGTTTGCCGCTTGGTACTTTGGTGTAGAAAGACATGCATACCCAATTTGGATTCAGGGGAATGTGTGCTTTCCGAAAATATATGGTTTTCTGGGGTGAACGTACTTTTTTCTACCTTTGCCGCCCCCCAAAACTATGTAAATGTGTTGATTTTGCAGTATCTGAAATGACAGAACAAACGGGGGTCTTCCTTTTGGGGCCACCTATGCCACGTGCTTGGGTACACCCATATTGGGCATCAAACTGTTCAGTGGTGATTTCATATTTGGGGTGTTTTACATTGATACCTAATGATGTGTGGGAGATATGTTGCTGTAGAGTGGAAGCTTTGAGGTAATTTTTCACCAATTTCTATAAAACATTATAACTTTAGGAAACAATTGCAACTTGGTAGTTTAGAGTACAAAGATATTTTTACCCATTTTTGGTTCACCAGAATCTGTTCTTTCTAGTAATGGGTAGTTTTCAAGGGTAAACCTACTGTTAGCGGAATGTTTGGCCTTGAAATCAAAAGTATGCCGTTTGGGGAGCATTGCTTTGGAAATTTGGTTGTGTACTGCTTGTAGATTTTGAGCTATACAAGTGAGAAATCTCCATAAAACTATATATATTTTGTATTGCCGCGTTCAGGAGACATAGACCTTTCTAAATCGGTTGTGTTCTCGTACATAAAATAAATGATGTTTCTGATATATGTGATTGTTCTTCGTGAAACATGATTTTTTTCATTTTATTAGACACTTAGAAGCCTATATTTTTTTACAGAAGTAGAATTATACCAAAATTCTTGCATATTGTGAAAGTTCAGGTTGTCCCGAAAAAAACAATATATTGTTTTCCTGGGTAAACTAAAAGACCACCCCAGGAAAGGTCCTTAAAGTGAAAGAGTGCAAAATATCTAAAAACTGCTTGGCAGTAGATGTTTGCATCTAGGACAAAACGGCTGGCAGGGAAAGGGTTAAGCCAATAGTCAAAATATGTTTGGCACAAGCCCTAGTCATTGAACTCACGTTGAAAAGAGAGTATATATCTGATCAGTCTCTGCAGCTCTTGCTAAGTAGATTGTTTGTTTTTAATACTTTGTGTCAACAAACCGCAATCTGTGGACCCCATGGCAGACACCATGGCAGCCCACCACCCCAAAACCCACACAGAATATACCATTAGCTATCCACCAGGTCTCTGTCTCCAGGCAGCTTAAATGTAGATCGTGGGGAATGACGATTGTTTTCAGTATGTTCATTGGGACCTAAGCTGCCCCCTCGATCTTACCTTTGACATGTCTGAATGGGCCAGGAGGGGGGTTGCATCACTAGTACGCAATTGCGCTCTTTTCACTAGAAGAGCCTAATTTCTGGTTTATTATCTGGAAATTCGGCTCTTAGTTACCAGGAGCAGCTTTTTTGCTGCCCATGGTAACTTGTGGGGCAGTGCCAACCGAGGCAAGGTTTTCACTGAGTGGGCCTGAGGCTGGCTTTGAAATGAAGATGATTAAATACTTCTGCCACATGTTGTGTGAATGCATACAATGAACGATGGCTAAACTGAAGTTGGCTAGCGTCTTACTTTTCGTTTGTGTTTGTCAAAGCATCACAGTGTAGAACTCTAAAATCTGGAAGACTGGACATATTTTCGTTTTAGATTTCAGTTAAAAAAAATAGCATTAGACTTTGTTTTCTGTAGATCCTTTTTTTTCTTTTTAGCAAAGGTTTGTGAAAATTAGCTCTTGCAAAATGTATCCTATTATGTGCTGGGAATATACTGCTAAGCCTAGTTAACATGTTGACATGCTAAAGCTCCACTACCTACTAGTGGCACATAAAGTGATTAAAAGAGTAGCTTACCTTCACATAAACTTAATGTTTACCAATGACTAGCAATTTATGACTCTTTACAAGTGGTTTAATTTTTTACTACTTTACTAACATATCTTAGACAGTAACATAACTATAAAGGGAGCACTTTCTACAGCGATTTTGTGACCTGTGATACATGCTGAATTGTGAGTGACCCGTGATTTCACGCACAACCCACAGTCACCCATGATTTCATGAGGAAAGAAATTGAGGAAAATTTTGGGGGGTGTAGGCCCCCAAAAATACACCACTGACTGAGTTTTGTTGCACTGTCTCATGTTTCCCAGTAGCAGCTCAAAAAAACCTAGACGCTGACTCTGGCGGCAACCAACACACTGAAGCTGTAAATCACAAATTCCTACTATTTGCAATGCACTGTGAACAGGGTTGGGTTTGCAGTAGGTAACAAATGTCAGACTGAGAAAGCATGCTAATAAAGCTTAAAATAGTAAAACCTACAGTCATATGAAAAAGTTTGGGAACCCATCTAAGTCTGCATAACAATTTACTCCACTTTAAACAAAAACGATAACAGTGGTATTTCTTTTATTTCTCAGGAACATCTGAGTACTGGGGTGTTTTCTGAACAAAGATTTTTAGTGTAGCAGTATTCAGTTGTATGAAATTAAATCAAATGTGAAAAACTGGCCTTGCAAAAATTTGGGTACCCTTGTAATTTTGCTAATTTGAATGCATGTAACTGCTTGATACTGATTACTGGCTACACCAGATTGGTTGGATTAGCTCGTTAAGCCTTGAACTTCATAGGCAGGTGTGTCCAATCACAAGAAAAGGTATTTAAGGTGGCGAATTGCAAGTTGTGCTTCTGTTTGACTCGTCTGAAGAGTGATGGCATGGGATCCTCAAAGCAAGTCTCAAAAGATCTGAAAGCAAAGATTGTACAATATCATGGTTTAGGGGAAAGCTACAAAAAGCTATCTGAGGAATGTAATCAGGAAATGGAAGGCCACAGGCACAGTTGCTGTAAAACCCAGCTCTGGCAGGCCAAGAAAAATACAGGCATATGCGAAGGATTGTTCGAATGGTTACAGACAACCCAAAGATCACCTCCAAAGACCTGCAAGAACATCTTGCTGCAGATGGTATATCTGTACTTCGTTCTACAATTCAGCGCAATTTGCACGAAGAACATCTGTATGGCAGGGTGATGAGAAAGAAGCCCTTTCTGCACTCACACCACAAGAGTCGCTTGTTGTATGCAAAAGCTCATTTAGACAAGCCACAGTCATTTTAGAACAAAGTGCTTTGGACTGATGAGACAAAAATTTAGTTATTTGGTCATAACAAAAAGTGCTTTGCATGGCAGAAGAAGAACACCGCATTCCAAGAAAAACACCTGCTACCTACTTTCAAATTTGGTTCCATCATGCTGTGGGGCTGTTTGGCTTGTTCAGGGACTGGGGCCCTTGTTATAGTCAAAAAGTCGAATGAATTCAACACAAAATCAACAAATTCTTTAGGATAATGTTCAAGCATCAGTCAAAAAGTTGAAGTTACGCAGGAGTTGGTTATTCCAACAAGATTTAGGATAATTCTAAACACACTTAAAAATCTACAAAGGCATTTATGCTATATTAATAAATGATGATGATGCAGAGGGACAAGTACAATATTCTGGAATGACCCCCGACATGAATATCATCAAAAACCTATGGGATGATTTGAAGCAGGCTGTTCATGCTCGACAGCCATCAAATTTAACTGAAATGAAGAGATTTTGTATGGATGAATGGTCATCCAGAATCCAGACACTCATTAAAGGCTATAGGAGGCATCTAGAGGCTGTTATATTTGCAAAAGGAGGATCAACTAAGTATTGATGTAATATCTCTGCTGCTACTTTGAAAGCTCATCCAATGATAAACAAAACTACAAAGAATTAAGAGGGGTTCCCAAACTTTTTCATATGACTGTATTTGTGGGAAAAATGTATTAGGTACCCACTACAAAAGTGATGGTCCTTTTAAGAGAAATGAAAACTAGGATGTTTAACTATGAAATATAAAATACCTGCACCAATAACTACACAATTTAAAGTCAGAAATTCAATAGTGTTAAAATTTTAGTTCCCCCGAGGAGGCTGTCAGCTGTATTCCCGAATCCACTATTTTGTCCGAGTCAGAATCTCCAAACCATTTATGAAAAATTCGGACGAATGCTGAACCAAATCCGAACCCTAACGTACAAATGTAAATTAGGGAAATGAGGGGGGAATAGAACTACGCACACAGCTTGTGGCTACATTTTTTTTTTAAATTTTTTTTAAAATTCGGATTTGGTTTGGCCAGACACTTGGATTCGGACGAATCTGAATCCTGCTGAAAAAGGTTGAATCTTGGCTTAATCACCAACCGAATCCTGGATTTGGTGCATCACTAATTTAAGTATTAAAAAAAAAAAATTAAACAAGGTCTGTGTCACTTCCTTCCTAATTGGTTATAATAGGTGTTTTTTCTTATACATTCTCCAAATATCACATAAAGAGGGAGCAATATGAAAGCCAGTTGTGGAAAAGAGAGGGATCCCCCTTGGCTTGGCCTCTGGATTATTTCTAAAGAGACTGAGGGAGGATTGCAGGCTGAGGGAAATCTTTTTCCATATACAGATATGGGATCTGTTATCTGGAAACCGGTTATCCAGAAAGCTCTGAATTACGGGATGGTAATCTCCCATAGACTCAAGTAGCAGACCGAGGGAAATCTTTTTCCATATACAGATATGGTATCTGTTATCTGTAAACCTTTTATCCAGAAAGCTCTGAATTACGGGATGTTAAGCTCCCATAGACTCCATTTTAGCAGGCTGAGGGAAATATTTTTCCATATACAGATATGGGATCTGTTATCTGGAAACCTGTTATCCAGAAATCTCTTAATTATGGGATGGTAATCTCCCATAGACTTCATTTTAGTCAAATAATTAACATAAAAATTTGTTCATTTTTCTCTCATGATAAAAACAGTACATTGTATTCAATCCCAACAAAGAAAGAATCCTTACTGGAAGCAAAACAATGCTATTTGGAGTATTTCATGTTAAAATAATTTTTTAGTAGTATGGTGACCCAAATTACGGAAAGACTCCTTATCGAGAAAACCCCAGGTCCAGAGCATTATAGATAACAGGTCCCATACCTGTATAGGCACCCAATGGCCACTCCAGTAGAGGGTTCTTATAGAGAAAATACACCCCTTTGTGTACCATTAGCTGTAGTCAATTTAGCATAAAATCTATACCATTGTGCTTTCATTTAAAAGGCTATATTTTACTTGCTTCAGTGGGGGTTGCCTAAGCAATACCCTACCTAGCCTTCTGAAAATACAGCAACTGTATCTCTCATATGCTGTAGGCTCCTCAAGTATGATTTAGGTAAAGTTTATGGAGGATTATTTGTCTACAACAGTTATTTATTTGACTGTTGATGAGCAAAAGTGTATATTGCTGCTTTAATATTAATCATTTCTAACACTACTGGCAACAAATTATATGTCTAATACAGTTAAGCACAAAATATAAAAATATAACCTTTAGGTGTTTCTGCAGTAAAATATCTGTGCTGTTTTCCAGCATTCCACTAAAATTACAGTATATTTGGCATATCTGGAAAAAACAAACTTAATGAATAGGTTTTATTTTCATTATTCATATACAGCAGTTCCGAATAGCTCTGTAAAGGTTAATCCAACTTAGATAACAGACTGTCCACATGTAAACAAATTCTCTAGGGGAGGAACTCTAGTATTATTATTTATTATCAATAAAATCCAGAATTCCATCTCCACCTTTGTTCATGGCCAACAATGGACAAATGGCACGATAAATTTAAACAGACTTCCAATCATGTTGCATGATTTTTTTTTTTTTGGTAAAATCGAAAATACACTTTGAAATGTATATCCTAGTGCAGTGTTGGACACCCTTCTCTAGGTTGTGTGTAACAGCAATTCAAAAATTGATAAAAAATGGGGACATACATTTTTGGCATTTATCTCTGCTTCACTGCCAGCTGGATTAGCATCACTGCAGAGTCACGAGGGCCTAATGCGTTCAGGAAACAGCATGTCATAATATCTCTGGAACAAGAGAAAAAAAAGTTCTGTAGTAGTAGTTACATTTGTATGTATTACATTTGTTTTGCATACAAATGTAACTAATACAGAACTTTTTTGCACAAGAAGTCCCTTGGTGCTGTTTTTTTGTTCCAGTTGTGTATGAAGTATATACCAAGCACAGGGGCAGCTGCAAGTTAGCTTCTTTGGAGGTGAGGTGCTGTCTGTGATCACTATAGATTAAGTAAGCAGTTTTTTTACTGTTTCCTTTTCATCATGTTAAGTAAGCCGATGAAAAGTTATTTCCATCTGTAATTTTTTTTGAGCACTGTAAAAGAAATATGCTTATTGTTCTGTCCTCGCTACCTATTACCCTGGGGCAGTGTGTAGTTTGACATGCAGCTAAACCTCCCCACAATCCAATAAAGAGACTAAGCTTGGAGTCTGTAGATTTTACTGAATAGGCAAGTGGAATAAGGTGAAACTGTAATACAAACAGCAGAAAATATAATAAGTATGCTTGCAATGAGCTATATAAAAACATGCAAATGAACATATAACTGCGGCATAAAATATAAACAGTATACTGGCATAAATGTCTATGCAGCAATGTCTCTGGAGGTGCTGGCAGCTGTGGAGATGTTTTGGTGTAACTATTTCCTTACCAGCGATTCTATCATAAAGGAGATGCAGAACTGTGTGCTTCTTCCAGCAGCATGGTCTGTCAAATGGAGTCCTGGCTCCCACAAGGCATTGCTCTAGGTCACGTGGTGGGCGTACGGTAGCCTGATTAGTCCAAATTCTGCCATAAGCCTTATGGAGGTGTAGAATGAATATACAGGAAGTGACGTTGTGCACTTACAGCAAGTGTCCAGAGGAGGGAGCTCCGAGCAAATGAATAGGGAAATCCCAAATATGGTAAAAGGGTATGCTGGAGACATGACACTTATTTACTGGTTCCCTTATATAAATAGTGAGTGCCAATGTCACTTTAGTTTTTCTAGTGATGTATTTTTTTGGGTAATAGCACAAGAGGAGAATTATATTAATGTATTACAATGCCAATGGCACCTTGTCCTGCTTAGCGATGGTTATGTATTTCCTGAAAATGCAGGGCTGAGTTTTCGGTCTCAGTATCGGTTGTACCGGCCACAAGCTCCATGTAGACCCAGTCTGTAAGGATATGTGCAGCAGGTTGAATGATCACCTTGACAGATAGCTTACTCAATGAATAAAGACTCCAGAAATGTTCCCCAATGCTTCTTTATGCTTCAAGGTATAAAGTGAGGTTGTGGAATGCACTGCCGGGTGATGTTGTGATGGCTGATTCAGTTAATGCCTTTAAGAATGGCTTGGATGATTTTTTGGACAGACATAATATTAAAGGCTATTGTGATACTAAACTCTATAGTTAATATAGGTATGGGTATATAGAATTTTAATTAAAAGTAGGGAGGGGTGTGTGTATGGATGCTGGGTTTTCATTTGGAGGGGTTGAACTTGATGGACTTTGTCTTTTTTCAACCCAATTTAACTATGTAACTATGTAAAAATGTTAAACATAGAGGCCCTTTTTCATAGGTAATTTTCTAATGGAGTTACACAGCTTACACATACTGCAGTCTCTTCATAACTCACTAAACCAAGGGGGAGGTTACAGAAGAAAATGGAGGGCGGGAGCAGCTATCTAGCAAGAAACAGTGGGGGTGAAAGGATGATACCAAATACCATTATAACATAACATATAATTTTTGAGTAATATGCACCTGTCACTAGACATGAGAAGTAGCTATTGGGCCTTTTATCATTCGCTTTGAAATGGGTGGGAAGATATGTAGCATTATTGTCCCCCTCCCTGAAATGATACATTGCTGGGGGCACAGCAAATCTCCTTGTGTGCCTTTACCCCTCTACAGGTATGGGACCTGTTATCCAGAATGCTCAGGACCTGGGGTTTTCCAGATCTTACCTTAATTTGGGTCTTTATACCTTAAGTCTACTAAAAAATCATGTAAACATTAAACAAACCCAATAGGCTGGTTTTTGCTTCCAATAAGGATTAATTACCGTATATACTTGAGTATAAGCAGAGGTACCTAATTTTAACTACAAAAACTGGGAAAACTTATTGACTCTAGTATAAGCCTAGACACAACTACAGCCCTGTCTCCCAGCAGCGCACATTCCGCCAAAGCAACCCCCCCAGCGATCAACCGGACTTCTTTGCAAAGTTTATGGTGACAGAGAATTGCCAAACGGATTACTGTGTGCATTGTCCCACTGTCCCACTACAATGTGCAGAGGGTGCTGTGTGATATTGCCATCACTGTTAATCTTTCATATAACCAACAGAGTGCGCTGTTTGATATTGCCATCACTGTTAATCCTTCATATAACCAACAGAGGGCACTGTGTGATATTGCAGTCACTGTTATTCTTTGATATAACCAACAGAGGGCGCTGTGTGATATTGCAGTCACAGTTATTCTTTCATATAACCAACAGAGGGCGCACTGTTCTTTCATATAACCAACAGAGGGCACTGTGTGATATTGAAGTCACTGTTATTCTTTCATATAACCAACAGATGGCGCTGTGTGATTTTGCAGTCACTGTTGTACTTTCATATAACCAACAGAGGGTGCTGTGTGATATTGCAGTCACTGTTATTCTTTCATATAACCAACAGAGGGAGCACTGTTATTCTTTCATATAACCAACAGATGGCGCTGTGTGATATTGCAGTCACTGTTATTCTTTCATATAACCAACAGAGGACGCACTGTTATTCTTTCATATAACCAACAGAGGGCGCTGTGTGATATTGCAGTCTCTCCCCAAGTGAACTGTTGGTATAGGAATGATTAAAAGTGACTGCAATCTTAGCTACTGCCCGCTGACCCGAGTATAAGCCGAGTTAGACTTTTTCAGCACATTTTGGATGCTGAAAAACTCGGCTTATACTCGAGTATATACGGTATATCTTCATTTGGATCAAGTACAAGGTACTGTTTTATTATTACAGAGAAAAAGGAAATAATTAAAAAAAAAATTGGATTATTTGGCTAAAATGGAGTCTATGGAAGATGGAGCTTTCTGGATAACGGGTTACCGGATAATGGATCCCATACCTGTAGTTTTATTTGTTTTTTTGTACAGACATAGGTTTCATTATCCGGAAACCAGTTATGCAGAAAGTTCCAAATTACAGGAAGCTCATCTTCCATAGAAGATGAAGATCCATTGCATATTTTAATAAAATTATGCAAATTTTTAAAAATGCATTTCTTTTCTCTGTAATAATAAAACACTACCTTGAAATTGATCCCAGCTTAGATATAATTAATTCTTTTTGGAGGCAAAACAATCTTAATGGGTTTATTAAATGTTTAAATGATTTTTTTTAGCATACTTAGGATATGGAGATCCAAATTATGGAAATGTATCAGTTATCTGGAAAACCCAGGGTCCAGAGCATTCTGGATAACTGTTCCCATACCTGTATTTATTTAGATTTTTTTAAATGTATTTTTAACCCAACATAGCTACATTCTGCAACTAGGTTATGCATGCATTAAAAACTAAATGCAGGGAATATTTAGCAAAGATTTCGGGAGAGCTGGTTTCAGTAAGTCCAGGCTCAAAATTGCAGCACTGCCATTTCTCAAAGATTTTATTACTCCGCCCCAGATAACCTAAAGTACTCAATTAGCTCGATATTATTATCACTTGGTCATTTTTACTGTGTAGTAGTGATAAGGACACCTATGCTGTTTCCCATTTCCCTTCATTTTTACTGTGTAGTAGTGATAAGCAAACCTGTCCTGTTTCCCATTGACCAGGACCAGATTTGTGGAAAGGCCACCAAGGCCCAGGCCTAGGGCGGCAGGATTTTAGGGGGTGGCATACTGCAGAACCACACCCACATTGGTTCAAAAATATTGGGGATGAGCAGGAAATACGTGTTTGTAAAAATTCCCTGTGTGCCAGTCCCCATTTCTCCGGTCCCGATGATGAAAATTTGCACAAATAAAGGGGAGGGGGAGGGGCAACCAACGGCAATGGCCTAGTCAATCCGTCCCTGGTCTTGACAGAAAATATGAGAAACGGCTGAAAAATTAGCAAAATACATTGAAGCAGTGCTTGAATTGGTTTGTAAAAGGTGGAGGGATGGTAAATGTGCCTCGTGCAGCGCGGCGAAAAAACTTTAAGCCCCTTTTAGTAAGCCTCGCCCACCAATAGTTTTTTGCCATTTCCATGTTTATTAAATCTTTTTTAAAAAAATATTGCAAGAAATATAGACTCCACTATTCTGTTTTATGACTAAACAAAAGTATGACCCTTTAGCTACAGTCTGCAAGGATGTTTTTAATTGTAAACTGTCTACAGTTGTAAAGAAATCTTATTTTTAGAATAAACACACTGGAAACAGAATTTTTTTTGCGTTTTACTTTAATAAAAAGTAATTTTGGTGCAGCTCTATATGTATCATTACATATACATAGATAATTAAGACAAACAAAGGAATAGTTCAGTGTAAAAATTAAAACTGGGTTGTGTAAAATAAAAAAATGTTTTCAATAGTCATAAATGTAATGTATAAAGGCTGGAGTGATTCAATGTCTAATAGCCTGAACACTTCTTCCTGCTTTCCAGCTCTTGGTTTCCACTGATTGGTTACCAGGTGGTAACCAGTGACTTGAAGGGGAGGCACATGGGACATAACTTGCTTTTGAATCTAAGCTGAATGCCGAGGATCAATTGCAAACTCACTGAACAGATATGTACCATGTGGCCCCCTTAAATGAGCTACATTTAGATAAATTTAGAGTCTACATACTTTAGCCACAATGTTTGATATTAGAAGATACAGGTTTTTGCCATGAGGAATTGTATTTGAAATCTTAAATTAAAATGAACCATTAGACTGAGAGTCCATTAACTTTAACCACAATGTCTGATATTAGACGATACAGGGTGTAGTCATAAGGAGTTCTATAATAAGGAAACCTAAATGAACACACTAGTCTAAAACCTGTATTAGAAATCTTAAATTGAAATGAACCTTTAGACAGAGAGTCCAAAAATGTAACAGCCACAATGCCTGATATTATAAGATACAGGGTTTAGACAAAGAATTCTATAAGGAAACTTTTTGCATTTGCAGAAGTATGAGAAGCCCTGATTGTAAGCATGCACTTGCTGACATTTTCACTCAATTTAAGAAAAAAATATTTTTTGTTACTGACTGGCATTTTGCCATTTTCTAAAGAAATACCTTTGAATGTCATATTTTTTACAGCATTTTCTGATTCTGCATAGTATTCCCCAGAATTGTTATGAGCCATAGATTGGAACACATGGAATTTTAAAGAAATTTAATGTTGGGCTTCCTCAAGTGTTACTATTCTGTCCTGCAATTTGAGTGAAAGATGTTCAAGTTCTATTAAGGCATCAAACATAAGTCCTATGTTCACGACAAAGATAGTTTCTCTTAATTTCTTTTTAAGCCCCATGTATTGTGCTTTTTCATTACCAGAGCATTTTGCATCCTGTGATGCTTGATTCAAATGCTGGTAAGTGCTTCATATTTGTTCCATACTGCCCTCCGTTACAATTCTTCAGCCTAAAACCTGTATTCGACGCTTGATTAAAATGCTGGTAAAGTGCTTCATATTTGTTCCATACTGCCCTCAGTTATAATTCTTCAGTCTAAAACCTGTATTAGAAATCTTAAATTAAAATGAACCTTTAGACTGAGAGTAAAAAAACAGCCACAATGCCTGATATTATGGTTTAGACAAAGAATTCTATAAGGATTAAAATGCTGGTTAAGTGCTTCATATTTTTTTCATACTGCCCTCAGAACATGCACTTGGGGAAATCCACCGTGTGCCTAAGATACACCCTACTGCTTAATTGGTGTGCAATATTTTCAATTTCTTGTTTTTGGAGATGTATTGTAAACTGCATACAGCTTGTCAAAAAAATTTTCATATGACATATGGATGTCATTTGTGTAACATCATGTACAGCTAGTTTCAACCTATGGTTACTACAGTGCCACACAATTATATCTGGAAATTTGTCAGTGAGGAGCTTTGCTACACCTGCATGCTTACCAAGCATATTAGAGGCGCCATCACACAGGCAAATGATAACCAGTTCCTCATCAAAAAGTTTTCGGTAAAACCATGCTTGTAAAGAAGTAAAGTTTCCAGTATGGAAACTGCTGTAGTGTTTTCTAACTGAATAATATCAAAAAACATACTAGTAGTTTCTATGGAATTAGGAACTTTGAAACGTATACATATTACTAATGCTTTATGTTTGAATATTGTGGTTGATTCAACAATCATGAATCCTATTTTCTCATCATTATCTATAATATAACGCACCAATTTATGTCTCATAACTTCAGCAATATGATTACAAATATTTGTACAAGAATGATTTGAATGTAGAATGCGGCCCATTTTCACATCATTTGCTTTATGAAGCTCTATTAAACTTTGGAGATCTGTTAGTGGACGGTTGTTTTTTGCAATCTGATAGGCTGTTCTGAATACTCTGCACGTTGTCTCGTAAAGATGAGTATGTGCATTTGCATTTAGATTTTGAAAAGTGTCCTTTATGGACAAAGAAACTATTTCACAAGCTTTAACCCTTTAAGTGCCAGCAGAATTTCACATTTTGGTTACGCGAAATGCCAGCCGTTTTTGAAACATTTTGTGCTCTCTCACTTTAGGGGCATTTTCTGAGGGGAAACCTATAGTTTACCTAGGAAAACTATACATTGTTTTTTTCGGTAGAAACTGAGCTTTCTAAATCTGCCTGAGTTTTCATGTATTTCCACCTGTGCAAAAAAATTTATAGTGCTAAATACCAAAAAAAAATGAAAAATTACCATTTTTCATCGTATATCAATTTATACCAGAAAAATATTTCATTTTACGGATGAAAATCCAACTGATTTGGAAAGCCTTATGTCTCTCGAACGTGCCAATACCAGATATGTATAGTTTTAGGGAGATTTAGGACTTCTGTACCTCAAAAACTCCCGGCAGTATATTAACGAATTTTGAAAGCACTAAGGCAGAAAACGGCATGCTTTAGATTCCAAGGCAAAAACTCCTGAAACCGTAGGTTTACCCCAGAAAACCATACATTTTTGAAAAGTACACATTCTGCCTATTACAAAATGGGTAACTATGTCTCTCTACTCCCAACTACCAAACATAAAAGCTTGTCTGAACATAGCGGTTTTTCAAAAAAAAATTCAAAATTCTGAAAAATCATTTCAAAGGTTTTATTTTGCTGCTCCACATATCCCAAACTATATTAGGTACCAAGAAAAAGCACCTGAAATATGATTGCCAGGGGTCCACTGAACAGTTTGATACCCATTATGCATAGGTTTACCAAAGTATCTGGCATTTAGAGACACCAATATGAAGTTAGCACATCCAAATTGATCAGGACTTTACTTCAGCTACTGAGAAATCAACACATTGACTGCATTTTTTGTGGGGTAAAAACACAGAAATATATGTTTACCCCCCAAACCCATATATTTTTGGAAAGTACACATTCTACCGAATCTAAAATGGGTACCCATGCCTTTCTGCTCCAAACTACTGAGTCGCAAGGCTTTCCCAAAATTGTCGGTTTTGGTGAAATATGTGAAAATTGCCTCAAACCTTCAACTTCCCAGCACCATATCACCCATGTATCATTATGCACTAAGAAAAAGCACCCTAAATATGATTGCCATGGTTCCTCTGAACATTTTGGTGGCCATTGTTCATAGGTTTACCAAAGTATCTGGCATTTAGAGGCCCCAAAATGAAGTTAGCGCATACAAACAGTCCCGTGGGTAACTTCAGCTAATGAAAAATCAACACATTGACTGCATTTTTGTGGGGTAAAAACACAGAAATATATGTTTACCCCCAAAACCCATATATTTTTGGAAAGTACACATTCTACCGAATCTAAAATGGGTACCCATGCCTTTCTGCTCCAAACTACTGAGTCACAAGGCTTTCCCACAATTGTCGGTTTTGGTGAAATATCTGAAAATTGCCACAAAGCTTCAACTTCTCAGCACCATATCGCCCATGTATCGTTACGCACCAAGATAAAGCACCCTAAATATGATTGCCAGGGTTCCTCCAAACAGTTTGGTGGCCATTGTTCCTAGGTTTACCAAAGTATCTGGCATTTAGAGGCCCCAAAATGAAGTTAGCGCATACAAACAGTCCCGTGGGTAACTTCAGCTAATGAAAAATCAACACATTGACTGCATTTTTGTGGGGTAAAAACACAGAAATATATGTTTACCCCCAAAACCCATATATTTTTGGAAAGTACACATTCTACCGAATCTAAAATGGGTACCCATGCCTTTCTGCTCCAAACTACTGAGTCGCAAGGCTTTCCCACAATTGTCGGTTTTGGTGAAATATCTGAAAATTGCCTCAAAGCTTCAACTTCTCAGCACCATATCGCCCATGTATCGTTACGCACCAAGATAAAGCACCCTAAATATGATTGCCAGGGTTCCTCCAAACAGTTTGGTGGCCATTGTTCCTAGGTTTACCAAAGTATCTGGCATTTAGAGGCCCCAAAATGAAGTTAGCGCATACAAACAGTCTCGTGGGTAACTTCAGCTAATGAAAAATCAACACATTGACTGCATTTTTGTGGGGTAAAAACACAGAAATATATGTTTACCCCCAAAACCCATATATTTTTGGAAAGTACACATTCTACCGAATCTAAAATGGGTACCCATGCCTTTCTGCTCCAAACTACTGAGTCGCAAGGCTTTCCCACATTTGTCGGTTTTGGTGAAATATCTGAAAATTGCCTCAAAGCTTCAACTTCTCAGTACCATATCGCCCATGTATCGTTACGCACCAAGAAAAAGCACCCTAAATATGATTGCCAGGGTTCCTCCAAACAGTTTGGTGGCAATTGTTCATAGGTTTACCAAAGTATCTGGCATTTAGAGGCCCCAAAATGAAGTTAGCGCATACAAACAGTCCCGTGGGTAACTTCAGCTAATGAAAAATCAACACATTGACTGCATTTTTGTGGGGTAAAAACACAGAAATATATGTTTACCCCCCAAACCCATATATTTTTGGAAAGTACACATTCTACCGAATCTAAAATGGGTACCCATGCCTTTCTGCTCCAAACTACTGAGTCTCAAGGCTTTCCCACAATTGTCGGTTTTGGTGAAATATCTGAAAATTGCCTCAAAGCTTCAACTTCTCAGCACCATATCGCCCATGTATCGTTACGCACCAAGATAAAGCACCCTAAATATGATTGCCAGGGTTCCTCCAAACAGTTTGGTGGCCATTGTTCCTAGGTTTACCAAAGTATCTGGCATTTAGAGGCCCCAAAATGAAGTTAGCGCATACAAACAGTCCCGTGGGTAACTTCAGCTAATGAAAAATCAACACATTGACTGCATTTTTGTGGGGTAAAAACACAGAAATATATGTTTACCCCCAAAACCCATATATTTTTGGAAAGTACACATTCTACTGAATCTAAAATGGGTACCCATGCCTTTCTGCTCCAAACTACTGAGTCGCAAGGCTTTCCCAAAGTTGTCGGTTTTGGTGAAATATCTGAAAATTGCCTCAAAGCTTCAACTTCCCAGCACTATATCACCCATGTATCATTACGTACTAAGAAAAAGCACCCTAAATATGATTGCCAGGGTTCCTCCGAACAGTTTGGTGGCCATTGTTCATAGGTTTACCAAAGTATCTGGCATTTAGAGGCCTCAAAATGAAGTTAGTGCATACAAATAGTCCTGTGGGTAACTTCAGCTAATGAAAGATCAACACATTAACTGCATTTTTGTGGGGTAAAAACACAGAAATATATGTTTACCCCCCAAACCCATACATTTTTGGAAAGTACACATTCTACAGAATCTAAAATGGGTACCCATGCCTTATTGCTCCAAACTACTGAGTCGCAAGGCTTTCCCAAAGTTGTCTTTTTTGGTGAAATATCTGAAAATTGCCTCAATGCTTCAACTTTCCAGCATCATATCGCCCATGTATCATTACGTATCACAAAAAAGCACCCAAATTGTGATTGCCAGGGGTCCTCCAAACAGTTTGGTGCCCACTGTGCATAGGTTTACCAAAGTATATGGCATTTAGAGGCCCCAAAATGAAGTTAGCACATACAAATTGTCCTGTGGGTAACTTCAGCTAATGAAAAATCAGCACATAGTCTGCATTTTTGTGGGGTAAAAACACAGAAATATATGTTTACCCCCCAAACCCATACATTTTTGGAAAGTACACATTCTACAGAATCTAAAATGGGTACCCATGCTTTTCTGCTCCAAACTACTGAGTCGCAAGGCTTTGCCAAATTTGGCGGTTTTGGTGAAATATCTGAAAATTGCCTCAAAGCTTCAACTTTCCAGCATCGTATTGTCCATGTATCATTACCAGCATAAAGCATCCTAAATATAAACATACGGGTCTACTAAATAGTTTGATGCCCAATGTGCATAGATATACCAAACTATGTGGCGCACAGAGACCCCCAAATGACAATATGTATAGACATTTTCACGGCTGACGCGCTAGCTGCTGCAACATAACCACCCGGTGTGTGTATTATGCGACATTAGACCACCTAACAGTACAGAGACCCCAGAAAACCATATATTTTCAGAAAGTACACATTCTGACGAATCCAATATGGGTAAATAAGTGTTTCTACTACAAACTGCCAAACTGCAAAGCAATGCTGAACATAACGGTTTTTATCAAATTTCTGAAAATCATCACAAAGCTTGAATTTTACCTCATTATATGCCCCACATTTCGTAACTTATCAGCATAAAACATCCTAAATATGAACGCCAGGGGTCTACTGAACACTTTGATGCCCAATATGCATAGATATACCAAACTATGTGGCGCACAGAGACCCCAAATGACAATACTGTATATACATTTTCACGGCTGACGCGCTGGCTGCTGCAATATAAGCACCTGGTGTGTGTATTATGCGACATTAGACCCCCCTAACAGTACAGAGACCACAGAAAACCATATATTTTCAGAAAGTAAACATTCTGACGAATCCAATATGGGTAAATAAGTGTTTCTACTACAAACTGCCAAACTGCAAAGCAATGCTGAACATAACGGTTTTTATCAAATTTCTGAAAATCGTCACAAAGCTTGAATTTTACTCCATTATATGCTCCACGTTTCGTAACGTATCAGCATAAAACATCCTAAATATGAACGCCAGGGGTCTACTGAACACTTTGATGCCCAATATGCATAGATATACCAAACTATGTGGCGCACAGAGACCCCCAAATGACAATAGTGTATATACATTTTCACGGCTGACGCGCTGGCTGCTGCAATATAAGCACCTGGTGTGTGTATTATGCGACATTAGACCCCCCTAACAGTACAGAGACCCCAGAAAACCAGATATTTTCAGAAAGTACACATTCTGACGAATCCAATATGGGTAAATAAGTGTTTCTACTACAAACTGCCAAACTGCAAAGCAATGCTGAACATAACGGTTTTTATCAAATTTCTGAAAATCGTCACAAAGCTTGAATTTTACCCCATTATATGCCCCACATTTCGTAACGAATCAGCATAAAACATCCTAAATATGAACGCCAGGGGTCTACTGAACACTTTGATGCCCAATATGCATAGATATACCAAACTATGTGGCGCATAGAGACCCCCAAATGACAATAGTGTATATACATTTTCACGGCTGACGCGCTGGCTGCTGCAATATAAGCACCTGGTGTGTGTATTATGCGACATTAGACCTCCCTAACAGTACAGAGACCCCAGAAAACCAGATATTTTCAGAAAGTACACATTCTGACGAATCCAATATGGGTAAATAAGTGTTTCTACTACAAACTGCCAAACTGCAAAGCAATGCTGAACATAACGGTTTTTATCAAATTTCTGAAAATCGTCACAAAGCTTGAATTTTACCCCATTATATGCCCCACATTTCGTAACGTATCAGCATAAAACATCCTAAATATGAACGCCAGGGGTCTACTGAACACTTTGATGCCCAATATGCATAGATATACCAAACTATGTGGCGCACAGAGACCCCCAAATGACAATACTGTATATACATTTTCACGGCTGACGCGCTGGCTGCTGCAATATAAGCACCTGGTGTGTGTATTATGCGACATTAGACCCCCCTAACAGTACAGAGACCACAGAAAACCATATATTTTCAGAAAGTAAACATTCTGACGAATCCAATATGGGTAAATAAGTGTTTCTACTACAAACTGCCAAACTGCAAAGCAATGCTGAACATAACGGTTTTTATCAAATTTCTGAAAATCGTCACAAAGCTTGAATTTTACTCCATTATATGCTCCACGTTTCGTAACGTATCAGCATAAAACATCCTAAATATGAACGCCAGGGGTCTACTGAACACTTTGATGCCCAATATGCATAGATATACCAAACTATGTGGCGCACAGAGACCCCCAAATGACAATAGTGTATATACATTTTCACGGCTGACGCGCTGGCTGCTGCAATATAAGCACCTGGTGTGTGTATTATGCGACATTAGACCCCCCTAACAGTACAGAGACCCCAGAAAACCAGATATTTTCAGAAAGTACACATTCTGACGAATCCAATATGGGTAAATAAGTGTTTCTACTACAAACTGCCAAACTGCAAAGCAATGCTGAACATAACGGTTTTTATCAAATTTCTGAAAATCGTCACAAAGCTTGAATTTTACCCCATTATATGCCCCACATTTCGTAACGAATCAGCATAAAACATCCTAAATATGAACGCCAGGGGTCTACTGAACACTTTGATGCCCAATATGCATAGATATACCAAACTATGTGGCGCATAGAGACCCCCAAATGACAATAGTGTATATACATTTTCACGGCTGACGCGCTGGCTGCTGCAATATAAGCACCTGGTGTGTGTATTATGCGACATTAGACCTCCCTAACAGTACAGAGACCCCAGAAAACCAGATATTTTCAGAAAGTACACATTCTGACGAATCCAATATGGGTAAATAAGTGTTTCTACTACAAACTGCCAAACTGCAAAGCAATGCTGAACATAACGGTTTTTATCAAATTTCTGAAAATCGTCACAAAGCTTGAATTTTACCCCATTATATGCCCCACATTTCGTAACGTATCAGCATAAAACATCCTAAATATGAACGCCAGGGGTCTACTGAACACTTTGATGCCCAATATGCATAGATATACCAAACTATGTGGCGCATAGAGACCCCCAAATGACAATAGTGTATATACATTTTCACGGCTGACGCGCTGGCTGCTGCAATATAAGCACCTGGTGTGTGTATTATGCGACATTAGACCTCCCTAACAGTACAGAGACCCCAGAAAACCAGATATTTTCAGAAAGTACACATTCTGACGAATCCAATATGGGTAAATAAGTGTTTCTACTACAAACTGCCAAACTGCAAAGCAATGCTGAACATAACGGTTTTTATCAAATTTCTGAAAATCGTCACAAAGCTTGAATTTTACCCCATTATATGCTCCACGTTTCGTAACGTATCAGCATAAAACATCCTAAATATGAACGCCAGGGGTCTACTGAACACTTTGATGCCCAATATGCATAGATATACCAAACTATGTGGCGCATAGAGACCCCCAAATGACAATAGTGTATATACATTTTCACGGCTGACGCGCTGGCTGCTGCAATGTAAGCACCTGGTGTGTGTATTATGCGACATTAGACCCCCCTAACAGTACAGAGACCCCAGAAAACCAGATATTTTCATAAAGTACACATTCTGACGAATCCAATATGGGTAAATAAGTGTTTCTACTACAAACTGCCAAACTGCAAAGCAATGCTGAACATAACGGTTTTTATCAAATTTCTGAAAATCGTCACAAAGCTTGAATTTTACCCCATTATATGCTCCACGTTTCGTAACGTATCAGCATAAAACATCCTAAATATGAACGCCAGAGGTCTACTGAACACTTTGATGCTCAATATGCATAGATATACCAAACTATGTGGCGCACAGAGACCCCCAAATGACAATAGTGTATATACATTTTCACAGCTGACGCGCTGGCTGCTGCAATATAAGCGCCTGGTGTGTGTATTATGCGACATTAGACCCCCCTAACAGTACAGAGACCCCAGAAAACCATATATTTTCAGAAAGTACACATTCTGACGAATCTAATATGGGTAAATAAGTGTTTCTACTACAAACTGCCAAACTGCAAAGCAATGCTGAACATAACGGTTTTTTATCAAATTTCTGAAAATCGTCAGAAAGCTTGAATTTTACCCCATTATATGCCCCACATTTCGTAACGTATCAGCATAAAACATCCTAAATATGAACGCCAGGGGTCTACTGAACACTTTGATGCTCAATATGCATAGATATACCAAACTATGTGGCGCACAGAGACCACCAAATGACAATAGTGTATATACATTTTCACGGCTGACGCGCTGGCTGCTGCAATATGAGCACCTGGTGTGTGTATTATGCGACATTAGACCCCCCTAACAGTACAGAGACCCCAGAAAACCAGATATTTTCAGAAAGTACACATTCTGACGAATCCAATATGGGTAAATAAGTGTTTCTACTACAAAATGCCAAACTGCAAAGCAATGCTGAACATAACGGTTTTTATCAAATTTCTGAAAATCGTCACAAAGCTTGAATTTTACCCCATTATATGCCCCACATTTCGTAACGTATCAGCATAAAACATCCTAAATATGAACGCCAGGGGTCTACTGAACACTTTGATGCCCAATATGCATAGATATACCAAACTATGTGGCGCACAGAGACCCCCAAATGGATATATAGTAGATAAAATTTACAAGGCAAAACAAAATAAGGCAGTAAAGAGTGAAATGAAAAAAAATCCAATAAAACCACAAAAATCAATGTTTTTTTTCCAGAATAGTGTTATCGGCCATCAGAATCACAGTTTGAATATTTTAGCTGGGCCAAACAGGTTATACGGCTAGAAACAAGTGAACACAACATATGCAGAGCTGAAAATGCAATAAAATGGCTAAAAATTCAATAAAATGGCTAAAAATGCACCAAAATACCCAAAATTGCAATATAATCACCGAAATAACATACAAAAGATATTGCACAGTACGGTTAGCGAATACGCTATTCGTAATGGCAATAAAACATTTTTTTCAGCAAAAAAAAGAGACGATGCGATAAGAAAAAAAAAAAAAAGCCACAATGCCATGTATGTGCGTGTGCGTGTGTACAAATGGTAAATTACATGTTATGTGCGCGTGTGTGCGTGTGCACGTGTGTGTAAGTGCAGTGAGTGTAAGTGACCCCCCCAATCCCCAAAAATGTATGTGTAAGTGTGTGTAAGTGTGAATCTAAGTGTGTATTACTGTAATAAGTGTGTGTTGGTGTGTTTGTGTGTGTAATTGTTGCACTAACCTGAAAAAGTCGCTGAAGACTGTTGCACACGATGTGGAGGGGTCCCAGGAAGACATCTGCGACGATCTGCGTGTCTCTGTGCTGTGGGGGCGGAGCTGGATGGCGCAGTGCAGGCTGCAGCAGCAGGACACGTAAGGAACACGTGCCTGCTGCTGTTTTTGGGCCCCTGGGCGATCGCGCCCCAGGGGCCACTCGATCCCCTGCTCTGCTCGTTGCCTAGGGGCAGGGGATCGAAGCGGAACGGAGCGAGCGGCTCTAACAGCCGCTCCTCCGCTCCAGAACCCGGAAGTGCTGCAGAACGTAGAATCTACGTTCTGTGGCATTTCAAGTTACTTTTCCACAGAACGTAGATTCTACGTTCTGTGGCACTTAAAGGGTTAATATGTTCACTTGATAATCTATGACAATAAAAAAAATTTCTGATTGACTGCTGTTTTTTTTCCTTAGTTGAGCCATATTCTTGAACACAGCCTTCTACCCATTCAGAAGCAAGTTTAAGACCCTGGGGCTCATTTATTAACGCAGCGCAGCGCTAAAAAGAGCGCAGAGGCCTGAGATGTGCCCAGCGCATGCGAGTATTTATTAATGTAGCACATAAACTGCGATTTGTGCGTTGATGTAGACGCAGACAGGTGCGACGCGTGAACCTGCGGTTAAACTCTCGCAATGTCTATAATAAATTGTGCGCACTTTTTATTAACGCAGTGTAGCGCTAAAAAGAGCGAAGAGGCCTGAGATTTGCCCAGCGCATGCGAGTATTTATTAATTGTGCGGTGATGTAAACGCAGATAGGTGCAATGGTGCACCTTTATGAATGCGCTGGTTTAAATATTTGCGTTGTATATGGCGCAAACTGCGTCCATTCTGCCGCATCTGCGTCTCTTCCTGTGCTAATAGTTTCTTTGCAAGGTTGTTTTGCCTACATGACAGTCTTAGGAACCCTGATCAATACAACTGTATTGGGGGGAAAGGCTTTGTTAATATGCACTTTTCAGGGGTTGACCTTTCAGTTAACTTTTAATATAATTTATAGAATGCTATAGACAATGTGATATTGGTTTTTATTTTGTAATAGTTGTGGGGTTTGACTTATTTAGTTTTTATTCAGTATTTCTATAGGTTGCAGTTTTAGGAATCTGGTTGCTAGGGTCCAAATTACCCTAGCAACTATGCATTGATTTCAATAATATATAGATATAATAATTATCTAAAACAAAATATTTGTAGCTTTACACAGCATGTGTTTCATGGGATGACTCCAATTTGAATACTGAAAATAGTTTTAATAACTTATACAATTATCGATACCATGCACATCTTCAATTGGTTTTAGTTTTTTATTTTTATTAGTTTTACAGTTATTTGCTTTTTTTAAAGTTATCTAAAAATCTATTTTAAAGGTCAACCACCCCATTAATGGACAATGCCTTGCTGTTTCTAAATGCCATTATTATCTCTTTTGTAAAAGTACAAAGGGGGGTCCAAATAGTGCCATGTCATGCTTGCTGAGCACTTGTGTCTCCCTGCATGATGGGCTTTGCATTAAGTAGCAAGTTAAAGGACAAGTAAGAAAAGAAAAGGTTACTATACATATTAAAGATACCAGTAAGTGCAATGATTTTTTAAAAACGTTAAGTAAATTACTGTAACTCCGCTTATGCTTATCACGAGAAAAGGCGAAAGGCCAACAATCTATTGTGCAATGCTTGATTACTAGGGATGTAGCGAACTGCCGCCGGCGAACGGATGTAGCGAACTGTTCGTGAACGTTCGGCGGACGCGAACGGCCGATGTTCGCGCAAACTAGTTCGCGGCAGAACAGTCCGCGACATCCCTATTGATTACTCCTCCAAGCCTATATCCTATAATAGAAGCAAGTATGGAGAAATTGAGACTAGTGCGCTCGATCATTGCCCTTTCACTTTTTCTCAAGAGAACTAGAAGGGAATTTATGGAAAGCACATTTTTTTTATAAAAGCTTGACGTTTTAAAACTGTATTAAAACTTGTTTTTTTTATTATTTTTTTTGGTTTAATAGCCTGTTTCTGCCCATAGAGTTCTAATCCCGGGTGTTTAATTTTTAAGATCTTTCAGTGTTCTTTATGCCTGTACAAAACCCTTTATTCTATGCAGGCTCGTCTGCGTCATTTTCCTCAGGCTGCATTTAAGAGCGACTGCTACTTTGGAGACGGCATACTCTTTGAATGAGTTTCACGTTGTGCACCATGACACTCTATTCTGTGTATGTTTAAATTATGTGTAACCTATTTGGTGGGCAGGGGTGAAGACTAGGGATGGAGCGAACTGTTCTGCGGCGAACTAGTTTGCGCGAACATCGCCGTTCGCATCCGCCGCAAGTTCGCGAACGTCGCGCGACGTTCGCCAATTGGTGTTCGCGCTCGATTCGAATAGAAAAATCGTTCGACCATTCGACCATTCGAAGTACTTCGACAGCCTAAGATCGAATGATTCCCCATTCGATCGAATGATTTTAATCATTCGATCGAATGATTTGCATTCGATCGAGCCGCTAAAATCGTTCGAATCGAACGATCGAATGGTTTAAGCATTCGAGTGTATGCTTAAACCATTCGATCGTTCGATTCGAATGATTTTACCGTTCGATCGAATGATAATCATTCGATCGAATGATTAAAATCATTCGATCGTTCGAATCGAACGATTTTTAGCGGGTGTTCGATGTTCGCGAACTGTCCGCGAACGTTCGCAAAATTTTGCGTTGTTCGCGAACGGCGTTCGCGAACACGTCGGCGCCCGTTCGCTCCATCACTAGTGAAGACACCTACATAAATACATTTGCCAACCTATTGTTTTGCATAACATTGTCTGCATTTAAATCAGTCTATAGTCCACAACACTTAGGGCAGAAATTACCAAAAATTTCACATGTATTTAAAAAATGGTTCTCTTTGTGTTGTTTGTAAATTTGTTTTTGTTTTCTAATTGAAATGAGGCCCACAACAAATACATCTTAAAACACAAGAATTAATTTACTTTTTAAAATAACATCTTTATTGAAAAGGATCTGATTAATCAAATATTCAAGTTATATAGTCAAAAAAGATTTTTTTGTTTAACAGATTCTCAACAATGTAAAATTTTACCTTAACCTCAGGCCATACTCTACATCACTTATGGCTGATGGCTGAAAATCCAAAATAATTCACATTAATGTAAACGATTATTGTGATTATCTGGAAATAATTTTGTAAGAAACTGATATTATCACTAGTGATTAGGGATGTCGCGGACTGTTCTGCCGCGAACTCGTTCGTGCGAACATCGGCCGTTCGAGTCCGCCGAACGTTCGCGAACGTTTGGGAACGTTCGCAATTTGGGTTCACGTTCGATTCGGAAAAAAAATCGTTCGACCATTCGAATTACTTCGACCGCTAACAAATCGAATGATTTCCATTCGTTCGAACGATTGTAAGCATTCGATCAAATGATTTTCATTCAATCGAATGCTAAAAATCGTTCGAATCGAACGATCGAACGATTTTAAAACATTCGATCGAATGATTTTTCATTCAATCAAATGCTTAAAACGTTCGATCGTTCTATTCGAATGATTTTAGCATTTGATCGAATGAAAAGCATTCGATCGAATGGTTACCATCGTTGGATCGATTCAAACGAAAATCATTCGATCGAATGATTAAAATCGTTCGTTTCTAACGATTTTAGCGGGTGTTCGAATTTCGCAAACTGTCCACGAACGTTCGCATTTTTGACCGGCGGCAGTTCGCTACATCTCTACTAGTGATGGGTTTGTGGATAAAAGATTCTGTTACTGTAATGTAAACTTGTAAAGTCTACGTTTTTTATGTATAATAGAATTTAGGCTAACACGAAAGATTTTAAACATTATTTTAATAAAAAAATGTAAACTGTCATAGTAAAAAATAATTCTAAATGAATCAGTTAATAGTGCTGCTCCAGCAGAATTCTGCACTGATAAGCATTTCTCAAAAGAGCAAACTGAATTTTTTAAATTCGATTTGGAAATCTGACATGGGACTAGACATATTGTACATTTCCCAATTGCCCCATGACATGTGACTTGTGCTCTAATAAATTTCTATCACTCTGTACTACTGTACTGCAATTTGGATTGATATTACCCCCTCCCTTTCTCCCCAGCAGCCAAGCAAAAGAACCATGCAAAGGTAACCAGATAACAGCTCACTAACACAAGATAGCAGCTGCTTGGTAGATCTAAGAACAACACTCAATCATGAAATCACATCTCCCACTGAGACTGAGAAAAACAGCCGGCCAGAAAACATTTCTCCCCTAAAGTGTAGGCATAAGTCACATGACGAGGGGCAGCTGGGAAATTGACAATATGTCTAGCCCCATGTCAGATTTCACAATTGAATATAAAAAAATCTGTTTGCTCTTTTGAGAAATGGATTTAGTGTAGAAGTCTGCTGGAGTCGCAATAATAACTGGTGTGTTTAGAAAATAATTTTTTTACCATGACATGATCCCTTTAAAGAAAATATTTATGGAACATGATCGGACAATTCCAAAAATCCCATGACATTGTCAAAAAAACTATTTCTTTACAAGATTCTCAAGAATAGAAAATTTTTCATCAATTTTAACAAAAAGATCTTGTTTGAAGACCTCTATCTCCTTACGAATAATATCAATTTTTTCAACACAAGAGCAATGGCAATGGGCACTATATTGACTAGGGGATCTATCAATATTATCAGCCATAACAGACTTTAGCAAATTAGATTGCTGGATTTCTCCATAGCTGCTATTTACTTCTTCTTCAATGTCTGGTCCTGCAGAAGCTTGCGTTGGTGATAACGGTATGACAGAAATATGTGTAATATCGTCAGGTGAAGATTCAGGCAGCTGCTTATGTGGTGGATGAGCAGTCTCTGAAACATCATGAGCCTGAAAATCATAGCCACACAGCAGTACAGGAGACTGGGATGTAGGTGAGGTGTATGTGATATTGGTAGAAGGCTCAGCAAATGCCTGTTGCCACTGCTGAGGTAGATCCAGAGGAGCCTTGGTTGTTGTTGTTCTGTCGACATTTACTACATTTGCTGATGTTCCAGATATTGGGTGCTCTACTGGTGGATAACATGGGGCCTGAAGTTGTTGGCCAGATGGTCTTGCTCTTGGCTCTTTTTCTCTTTGTTGTGATGGAGTATTGGAGGTCGGGATGTGCTGATGTATATGCTTGGATGATTCCGCTTGTGGCTGCTGTTCTGGTGGAGAAACATGGCTCTTTTTTTTTTCTTGATTTTTTCTTTATCTGTTAGAATGTAAAAAAAATGACATAACATTTTATCTTTTTGTATTATAAATGGAAGCTTTAGCAAAAATATATAATGTCAAATACATGTCCCAATAATTAATAAATCAGTTTTTCAGTTCTCTAGGAACTAATTTGCTCAAAGTATAATGATGCGAAATTATGTATAATAGCATGCAAATTAATGTGAGCTAATAACTGTACTTATATGTAAATGGTTTATTTCAATCATGTGATATTTGTGTTAAAAAAGATGGGGATGTAAAGTAATTTTTAATATAAAAACTGTTGATGGTTTGTTACTTTCTTCATAATAAAACATATGTTTATCATTAATAGTTTAATCCAAGTTATTTCAAATACAAAGCACATTTTAAATAAACTTACTTAACTTGATTCTGTGTCGTATATTTTCCAGTCGTTCTGTTTCACGTCTATGTAAATCATTCCAGCGCCGTTGCAGTTGTCGGAATGTTCTCTTGCGACCTGTTTTTTTTTCAATAATCTTTTGCGCCTCCTGGATTATGTTATTCTTCATAAACTGATAGTTTAAGGCAAATGTTGGTACATGGTCATATCTGTTATGATGAAAAAAGTACACAAATGCACTTATTAATATTTGACCTTTGATTCACAGAATTTAGAATAACACATTAATACATGTATAGCGTACGTTATCCGGAAACCCTATATCCAGAAAGCTGCAAATATTGGAATGGCTGTCTCCCATTGACTCCATTTTATCTAAATTTTTAAACAATGATTTTCTTTTTCTCAGAAATAGTAAAAAAGTAGCCTTATTGGAAGCAAAAGCACCCGATTTTAATTTTATTTAATGTTTACATGAATTTCTAGTAGACATAAGGCATGAAGACACAAATTATGGAACGAACCGTTATCCGGAAACCCCCAGGTCCCGAGCATTCAGGATAACAGGTCCCATACCTGTACTATACTTTTAGCAGTTGGTTGGTCAGCAGTCTTTGATATCAAGAGATATTGACTAGTTTAAAAGAATATGCTTTCTGTCCTGCTTATATGTAGAGGTTTTTTTACTGTGCTGCACTGCAGATGAGAGTAGCTTGAAAACTGTTCCATTCTTCTATATGCAACTGTAATCACACAGGCTAAACACAAAATTTTGGAAATTAATTTATAAGCCATTGAATTACTCTGAAATGAAGCTTTTTGCTATGTGGCATTTTGTTGTGGAAAATAAATTAATACAGGTATAGGACCTGTTTTCTAGAATGTACAGGACCAGGAGTTTTCCATAAAGCAGATTTGTCCGTTATTTGAGTGTTCATGGCTTAATTGACTAGAAATTATTTTAAACCTTAAATAAAACCAGCATGCTGCTTTACTTGCAATAAGTTTAATGATATCTTAGTTCAGGTGAAGTACATGCTACTGTTTTATTATATCAGAGAACAAGGATATCATTTTCCATAATTTGGATTATCTGGATAAAATTGAGTCAATGGGAGACAGCCATTCACTAATTTGGAGCTTTCTGAATATCAGGTTTCTGGATAATGGATCCTACACTTGTAGTTTATTTTGCATAATTCAGTGTCAGAAAAATCATCTAGACAAAGCTGTAGACATAACCATTACTTTTTATACTTTTTTACTGAGAAAACAAGTTGTATCTTTTGACAATTGCCACGTATTAAAGGGCAAGGAAAGTGTAAAATAGAATAAGGCTAGAAATGTATTTTGTATACTAAATATAAACATGAATTTACTGCACCACAAGTCTAATCAAACAAATGAGACCCAATGGACAGTAAGGGAAGCAGGGCCTGACAATTCTTGTAGTAGCGCCAGGCCCCGCCCCCCCCCCCCTTTTTCTTGCAGGTTTCCGACTGGTGGAGAGTTTCCCGGGTGAGCTGAGGAAGAAGTGGGGCAGCCATACTTACCATTCGGCGGCGGGACTCGGAGGCGGAAGGACGCAGCATCCCCACCCTCCCTCCCCTTTTTTGGTTATGGGTGATTTTCTTTTTGTCGCAGTTGGCAGAGGGTACCGCTACAATGCCCATCAGGGAAAGTTAAAAGGGGGTTGTTTTATAGGGTATATCAGTTGGGGTACAGCCAATACTCCTACACCCCCTTCCTCCTCCCCCCCCTTGGGTGGGGGAACAAGGTTAAAAGGTTATAAGTTTGTTATACAAACGGTTTGTAAAATGTTAAAATGTTAGACATGTTATTTAATTTTATTGATGTGTTAATAAATAACTGCGGCCATCTGTTTCCAAACCAGTTGTGTGTGTGTTTGCATAGTAGACAATGTACCCGTCATGATTTATGCTTTCAAAGTTGGCCACAGGGGGCTGTCATCTTGTAACATTGTTATACATCTTTGTCTGACACTGACACTGCACATGCTCAGTGGGGTCTGGGCTGCTTAGGGATCGTCATAAACAAAGCTGCTTGAGTTCTGCATGGCTGGGAAGTAAGGCGGGGGCTCCCCCTGCTGTACATAAGTATGATTGTTTCCCTGCTCAGCAGTTAGGGACCTTCTGACAATTCCTATACACAGCATTAAATCAAGGGAACATTTCACTGCATACAATCATGTTTCTTACAAAAACAGTACACATTTTTGATTTAAGTATATTGGAGATAGGTTTATTTTTCTTTAGAGAAAGTAAAAATGGTATTTAATTTTTTTGCCTTTCCTTGTCCTTTAACAACAACTATTTACAAAATTCTCCAACTGTTACAAATTGTTTCTACAAAGTGAATGGGGACAGATTCCCTCATAACCACTTTTGGCATTTACATGTGCTTGGTTGATTACAGCTGCATAGAAGGTAGAATGGTATTTTTTGCCATGTTCTTGCTTGTAGTGAAATGCAGGACAACAGTATCACATGATGGTGCCGGAAGTATATTTACTGCAATTTGCCTTAAAGGGCACATGTTGGGTACAAATGCAATCTCCAACAGGTGGGGGTATTATATGGCAAACTCTGGTTGGCCATAACATTATTTTTTAAATAAAAAACCATGCCATCGCAAGGCAACCTGCACAGGGAGCTACTTCCCAGTGCCCGTAGCCATGTCCAGTCACTCACAAGCACATCATGAAAATGAGCCACAAATGGCTCATTATGCCCATGCACATAACGACATGTGCGTTATGTGCATGTGACTGACTAGACATGGCTTCTGCCACCAAGAGCTCCCTCTCGGTGTGGGTAGGATAGTGCTGGCGGGGGGCATTTTTCATAACAAAACTACTGTTATCCCAAACTAAAGTGTGGCCTCAAAACTCCCCCATGTTAGGTTCGAAAGGTGCCCTTTCATGAAACTGACTAATGCTTTCTGTGTATATTCTGTGTTATCACACAGTAACATTTTTTCAATATGTATAATTATAAAAATAATAATCCACATTCCTGCATTAAATCCAAGAGCTGTAGCAGACAATGAAATGCCTCACTTATTATAAGTGCATCAATATGTTTGAGTAGATCATTAATACATCATTATTGAAGTTTACACAATTTTAAAGATTCTGATGTAGTAATAATTACTGTTAGACTTCCCTATGAATTAATGCATCGTTTAGCTTATATGTCAGAGTAACAGAATATATTTTACAAAACAATAGTAATGCTATAGTTATGTCAATATTGTTAAGTGTAGTTTAATGATTATTATTCCACATCAGCAGCAAGTTATGATTCCTAGCTTACCTCTTTTTGTCTAGTACCTCAACTAGAAAATAAAGTTCTCTTCTAGAGAAAGCTTGGCTCCTTAGCTGGCATGACATGACGTTGATGTACTTTGCAAAGTGTCTGGTGCCTTCCCGACTCGCCGTATAAACATGCAAACCACACCCATTCCACACCACGAGTTAGTGCCAATTTTGATGCACATAAAACCAATGCAGGCGCATTGATGAAACGTGCGTCTATATTGACTCTCATTTGCTCCCAATACAGGCGCATTGATGAAACATGCGTCTATATTGACTCTCATTTGCTCTCATGCGGGCAGTCTCTTTCGGCTGGTGTGGTGCTGACGTAGGACCTTTATGACGCAACTTGCGTAACTAAGAGCGCGAAAATTCGGTGCGCGTTGAGGGAAGCAAGTGTTCACTTTGAAGTTCACATTTAATTTGCTAAGGTATCTGTATTTGATATACTTAATTCTTCAAGCAATGGAAGCCACACTTACAGAGGTCGAATTAAAGCAGCTGTTGCAGTTTTTGCCTTTATTAAGAACTTATGGAAATTCTGGCTCCAGTTCTAATGCTGCCACTTGTCATAATGTGCAGGCTGTGGAAAAAAATATGCCTCAGACAACTGCCATTTCAATGAACATTGTGACTGAAAAAAGTGATATGACAGAAACTATGCCAGAGGAAAGTGTTTTATTTGAAGTTGAATGTGAGAATACTTGTGAGGCCATTTATAACAAAGAGGAGAGTAAGAAAATTCAAAAAAGGAAAATGGTAAAAAAATAAAAAAATTAAACACTGTAAAAATGATGTTTTTGAAAATAAAGACTCATCTATAAATATGAGAAAAGACTCATCAAGTGATCTTTCAGAAGAAGACACACAACTACAGTCTAAATATGATCAGAATCGCAAGAGAATGACAAAATTCTCAGATGAAGAGTTAGAGGTATTAATTCGTGAAGTACGTATTTTTATATATTAATAAAATGTATGTAGTATAGTTGTACGTGCGAGTTAGTTCTCTATTTTCATGTATATTTAATACTGTAATGTCTTGCATCAGCACATATGCAGTCTAAATAGTCAATAATGAGCAACTCAAGCAAAGCTTTATTAGGATTAAAGTTGTTATTGTTTTAAAAGCTGTGAGTGGTGCAATAGAAGGCAAATACAGTTGTTCATATCAATTATGTAAAAATAAGAATACTTTATAAAGGGCACATGTACCACATAAAAGTTTGCAGACACGCATCACCAATGATGTTGTCCATAGCAACTAGTAAAATCCCTGTTTTTTTAGTCTACATTGTATGTGGCATCTGTGACATCGGACAAATTCATGAATGGTTGGCACGAAATATTTTATAGGTTTACACTTTTTCTACATAGTTTTCAACATGATTGTCCTCTAAATGTACTAAATATTTGTATATGTTTTCCTGCATATTTAATAATATGCATTTTTAGTTCACAAGTAGGAAACAACTCACAACTAATCCTTTGCTTTTAAACTGATAAGCAGTAAATGTTACATACTGTTTGATTGCAACCTTATATAGCTACTTTTATAACAAGTTTATTTAAGTGCATAACCTCTTGAAGGGGGTGGTAATATGTCATTATGTAAATTTAGTTGTGAATAAGCAATTTGGAAGGCCAGCTTAATTAAATCAGGTCATATAAAACACATGAATAACTAATTAAACTATACAATATTAATATATTAAAAGTACAGTTTAGTTAATTAATAATATCATACACAAGAGGCATGTTGAAATACATTGATATGTTTAAAAGAGTGTTTAGTTGGCTACTATTGTTGTTATATAATGCATGTAGACTTGGGTTACATGTTTTTTTATATTTGCACTATACAGAGAATGATGACAAACTGTAAGACTGTAAAAAGTCATTAGGGAATAAATTAAACAACTAAGTTTATTTTATAGTCAGTCTTTCACTATCTTCTGTTTCTAATTATGTTTTTAACATGATAACGTATCTACTTAATGATGTATTTTTTAAGTTGTTGGTATACTTGACCACTAAAGTTTAAGTATTTTTTGAATTCAACAATATTAATCACTTTGCCTATTATTCTTCTATCTGATTTTAATATATGTTTTTTAATTGTTTTAATGGGGTGTATTGATCAAAATTGTGTATAATTGTTTGCTTTTTGATTCAGGGGCTGACCTTTTAATATTTAATTTTGTTATCCCAATCAATATATGCCTGAATGCATGTATGACTTTGGACACTAGTAACAATGCTGCTATAATAGTACCGTTTAGTGTTGATTAATTAAAAGCAGATAGTAGCAACCTGTTAAACATATAATACTATTTATGTTATATTTAAATCAATAATAAAGATTATACCTTATCATCTTCTTTACAGATTTCGGAAAAATATGACCTACTTTATGGATCATTAGCTTCAAAAATCTCAAATCAAAGAAAAAAACAGATATGGGAAAATATAAAAAACAAAGTTAGTTCTGTAGGAGTGGGTCCAAGAACAGTCATTCAGCTGAAGAAACGATGGTTGGATATTAGACGGTAAAAAAGTATATGAAGTGTTGATGTCATTCTAATAAAGCACTCAAATGCTAATTATTAATTGTAAATGTTGTAAACATTACTTATCAGTTTGTTTAGTTGACAATGTTAATTTTTATTTTTTTATTTACACTATTAATGACTGTATGGTACTGCCATACTTGCAGACAACTACTTAGGTGAAAGTATTGATGTCATTTTACATAAATGTAATTGTCTTTTACATTTCTAGGCGTACCAAAGATAAACTGAGTGATATAGAGAAAAAAAGATCAAAAACTGGTGGTGGAGATGAGAAGGTTACATCACTGAATCAATTTGAAGCCCAAGTAATGCAATTTAATTGAAAGTTCTAACTTTATAAACATCCCCGTTTTTTTTGTTTTTTTTAAAAAACATTTCAATATTTATATTTGGGAAAGGAAGAGAAGAGGTGCAGGGTAATAATATTAAATATCAATGTTGTAATAATTGCAAACATTATAAGCTCACAAATGTTGCCAAATGGAATAAATTATCTGTCCTAAGTTTTAGTTACAATTTAGTGAGTTTCAAAATTTGTAGACTGAACAAGAATGAATAAATGTATTTATATAATAATTAGAATTTTGTGTGTAAATGTGTCAAATCTTTCCTTAACATTTTAACATATAGAAAAATCGGAATTACAAACAGTTGCTTTTTAATAACATTTATTATTAAATCTTTTGTGTTTTGTTAAGGTTCAAGGGACAATACCTGAATTATTAATTAAAGGTGACTCCAAGTTTGATAGTAGTGACGTGCAATCAGTCCGTGAATATGGTAATATAGTTATCTTTTATTTACACTTGTTAAAGACATGTATAAATGTAATAAGTTATAGTTCATTTTAATAAAATGTATTTTCATGGATAGATATATTCATTAGAAGCAATCACTGTTACATGTCAAAAATAAGGGTCAAAATCAGAGCAAACCCCTCACCAAAGTACTAACTATAAAATTAAATATATTACCTGTAGTGCAAAGAATTGTTACTTTCACCTTATCTAATCAAAAGTCAACTCATACATATTAAAGCACCTCTTTCAACAAAACGTCTCGCATGCACAGCTCTGTACTACTCAATAGGGTTTTAAGTGTGAAAAAACACTTTTTAGTTTTTTCCACTTCTGTGTTTATTAGGCATAACCCTTATCTGGCATGAGGCCCGGACTGGCAATCTGTGGGTTCTGGCAAACGCCAGAGGGGCTTGCTCTAGGGTCCCATATAAAGTCATTATTTAGTGGACTGGTGGGGGCTTTTTAGGACTTTATGTGGGCTGATTGGGCCTCTGTGTACTTGAAATGTCAGGGCCTATTTTAATTCTCAGTCCGGACCTGCCTGGCAGACTTATGTGTTTACTGAACAAACATTGAACTGTAGCTCAGGGTTTACAAGGTTCATCTTTCAGCCACGACAACCATATTTAATTCAATATTGTGAAAAGGTAAGGAACACACATAAATAATTAATTAAAAAAAATTAAAATCTATATATACAGATATATATATATATATACATATATATATAGTGTAGATCATTATTGGATAGTCACATATTAGAACATTAAAAGCAGCAAAATCTCCCCAAAATTGTAGCTCTGAAAAATTACTTTGTGTGGTGTGCTGTAATAAGTTGTTAAAACCATTAAAACATACTGCCCAATTGTTCCTGTCAGTCATTCATATACTTTCCATATTGCAATGACTTATTAACAACAAGCCCTAGAGACCTTAAGAGTTTAGCCAAATTTAACACCTTCTTAAAAGAGATTCAAAATGTCTAATTTGCACTGAAATTAATGTTTGTGTCAAAATATGTTATCTGTTTTACTAATTTAAAAATCATATTGTTAACTTATCTTTTCTCTACATTTGCAGCAACTGTAGAAAACAGCATCAATGACTTCATAGATCTAAGCGATACAGAAGATTTTGCAACTTCATCTAAAAGTCAAATGTCGAAACCTTCACTTTATGTAGATAATTCAAAGAAAGACATTCAAAATGAGCTGCTCAAAATATGTCAAGAAGGTAGACCTGCTCAGGAAGAGTGTTTAAATGTTCTGAAACAAATACTATCTGTGTCAAATGCACAGCTTGAGATAACAAAAGAAAACAATGGGTTTTTACAAACAATCAATAAAGGTATAAAAACCATAGAGTCGGCATTAGTAGGTTACCTTAAAATGGAAAGGCAACTAGTGTTCACAGTTGAAACTGACTCAACTGATTATATTATCGATAATCCAACCAATACATTCGAGCAACACATAGGAGATTTGCCCAGTGATACAGTTAATGTGAATGAAAGCAAGCCTCAATCTCCATTATTGGCACTTGATTCCAACAGTCATACAGATGAAAATGTAGCTATAACTGACAACAGTGTCAGCCAACAGAATGATGTTTATAATGATAGTTTTATTGACCAATGCTCCACAATTGTCAAAGAGGTTTTGACAATAGAAACAGCACCTCCCAGGCGTTCATACCGAAAAAGGAAGTCTAACAACATTTTATCAGTGGGTCCAAAAAAAAAAAAAAAATATTAAAAATTGGGAAGGTATACATTTTTGTTGTCTTCACTTTTAAAGTTACATGCCCAATATAAAAACTATAGGTTTACTTACAAATATGACAGACAAGTATGGTGTTTGTTCTTTTCAAAGCATATGCATTGCTCTCTTTAAATAAGTTTATGAGCTTCTCTGTTACATTGTTAATTTGTTTTTAGATAGTTCACTAGAAATGGACAGTTTTTCACGTTTTAAAGGGGTGGTTCACCTTCCAAACACTTTCTTTTCTCAATTCAGTTGTTTTAGATTGTTCCCCAGAAATAAAGACTTTTTTAAAATACTTTCCATTATTTATTATCTAGTATTTTTCCACAATCTAAGTTTAAAGTTAAATGTTTGTGTCTCTGGTGTTTGACTCTGGCAGATCAGTAATTCAGGTGCAGATTCTGAACTGTTACAATTCTGCAACTTTTAGTCGCTACATTTCTCAGCAGCATCTCTGGAGTATTATTAACTATTGTATCAAGTCTAACAGCTGCCTGTAATGAAACTCAGGGATTTTGCTCAGCAGGGACAAAGATAAGAAATGTATCAACTAAAATGCATCCATTTAGAACTGTTTACAGGGTCGGCGACCATCCTCTCCCAGAGCTGCTTCAGAAGGTGAAAAATTAACTATACTCTTCAATATTAGAAAAACGGTGACACAGAAAATAGAAAGGCATTGGAAAAAGTGGTTATTTCTGGTGATCTATCTAAAATAAACTAGTTGTTTGAAGGTGAACCACCCCTTTAAGATTTCACAATGATGTCATTACATTGCGTAAGAAGTAATGTTTTTTATATTTACATAAACTTTAAACAAACTTGGTAAATGTATTAACAACAACTGAAGTGAGATTTTTTTCTCAAAACAGAAAACCCCGGGTTTTTACGTTCCAGTATGTAGTACACTTATAAGAAGCAACATTTCTCATTGTCAACTCACCGTTCAACCATGCATCCGTTCGCATAAGCAAACTTATATTAGCTCATAAAGTATTTCATGAATAAAAGTCATAGCCAATATGTATTGTTATGCAGGAGTTATTTTCTAAAACTGAACTCACATTTCTGCTTGAATAAAACAGTTTATGAATTTGCTGATATTTGCTCATGTAATTCTTCATGTTCAGATAACATTTTTGAATGCAACCAGCCTGAGAGATAAAAGTGTGTTATGTACCTTTTAAAAAAGGATAATTGGAGTAAAAGGCTACAATTAATGTAAGTCATAGCAGGCCCTGTAGGTGTGTATTTTATAAGGGCCTCAAAGTTCTTAGTTACTAAAGAAAATTAGAAATATGAGTTGCTGATTAGGACACAACAGTTGACAGTAGAAAGCAGACCCAAAAGATAGTAGTGGCATGTATCATTTAAACATTACTAAATTGTGATCAGTGTTAAGTGGTGTGTGGTGCATTCTCAGTTTCTTGTCTTATGTTCATTATATGCCCTTATAATTTTAGGATGAGTACAGTTTGTGAAACATACCTATGACCCTGACTCAGTGTTATACCCACCTATATAAAGTTTATTATGCTCTACCTATGTTACATTAAATTGGCTCCAGTTCCACATGTACCTGTACTCTGCATGTGCTCGTCATGTTTACTATGTCATATATATCCCTTCCTCTATTTTGTTTAACTTTATTATATTTGTTTATGTATTGACATCATATAAGTGCAATTGTAAGGAAACAAATTTGTGAAAATTACTAACTCAGATCCAGTATGGGAAGTGCTGAAGGATACATTTTGCAAACTGTGTAGGTATTCATAATACAGCAACACTATATTATTGTTGATTTATGATACACATCCTCTTTTGTAACATAAAGATATTTAAATGAATGAAGCATTTAAGAATGCTACATATTAAATGTTATAAACTAAATCTATTAGGGTTTTCAATTACAATGAGGTGTACTTTATTCAGTCTATAATGTATAGGATGGGATAAGACCTAACTCTCATTGTTAAGAACCATGTTTACAGCTACACAAACATATTACGATCCATTCATTGTTAACCCTAACTTAGTAAACTAATGTCTACTCTGATCACCTTCCCTAACTGTAGTCTGCTTCCTAACACCCCAGCATTTCAATATCAAAAGGACATTGGATGTCAGAAGGTTATAAGGGTAACTGAGACAGAGGGATCACAATAGCCACCAGGGCCCCCACATCATTCTGAAATAAAAGACCAATAACAGTGGCAGCCAGATAGCTACAAAGGAGTGAACAATCACCATCCTCCAGAGCAAAGGGCAGGTCATTTATAATGACCTTAAATGAACAGTTCAGTGTAATAATGACAACTGGGTTAATGGATAGCCAGTGCAAAAGATTTGTTGTTTTTTTATATAGATAAACACAAATTTTAAGACTAAAGGCTATAGTTGGATGTGTTACATACTAGCTAAAACAGTGACCAAACAGTAATCAATCATTGACTTGAGGGGGAGCCACATAGGTAGGGATACACCAAATCCAGGATTCGGTTCGGGATTCGCCCAGGATTCGGCCTTTTTCAGCAGGATTCGGATTCGGCTGAATCCTTCTGCCCAGTCGAACTGAATCCTAATTTGCATATGTAAATTAGGGACAGGGAGGGAAATTGAGTGACTTTTTGTCAGAAAACGAAGAAATAAAAAATGTTTTCACCTTCCCTCCGCTAATTTGCATATGCAAATTAGAGTTCGGATTCGGTTCGATATTCAGCCTAATTTGTAGCGAAGGATTCGGGGGTTCGGCCAAATCCAAAAAAGTGGATTCGGTGCATCCCTACACATAGGTCATAAATATTTTTATTTGAATTTGTGCTGAATGTTGAGGATCAATAGCAAACGCAACGAACATTACCATTTATGAAAATGTATGTGCCATGTTGCCACCTTCAAGTTGCTGACTGACTAAGGTGGTTATTTACTAAACTCTGATTACATGAAAAATGTTTATTTTAACAATTTCCATGTTTTAAAAATCACGAATTCTTCTAATTTTATTAAACACCGAAGATGCCAAAGTCAAAATATGAAAAACCGGCATCTCAGACCTGTCAAGATTGCATATAAGTCAATAGGAGAAGTGCCAAGGATTTTGTGATGTGCACTAGGTTTTTGGCCATTTCCCTAAGCTGTTGGAGTTGGTGGGTGATAAAGTTATAAATAAATAAGTTAAAAAAAAGCCATGGGGATTTGATCAGATTTTTTTAACATTAACAAATCAGACTTTAACAAATAACCCCCTAAGAGTTATAGAGCTGAAATGTTAGAAATAATGTTATGTTATGTTACATATGCAGTCACTCCAGCCGTAATACATATCATTTTAGGCTAACTATATTAGAAACATTTTTATATTACACTGGCTATTTAGCCAGTTTTAATTTTTACATTAAAATCTTCCTTTAAGACATTAGTCAAAGACTCATACCACTCTTTATGAAGAGCCAATTTATAAATGTATGCATTCCTTTTTAAACAAATCGGAGCACTATTCAAAGTTGAATTTAGCTACTTTATTGCCGCAAAATAGAGCACTTTTTGAAGCGTTTTGAGTCCATAAGTGCGCATATTGCTCTCATACAGGCGCAAACTCAACATAGACTACGCATCTACGTCATCCTGCGTCCATTGTTACGTGCCTGTGCGTCTACAACAGTGCGAACCTACAATTTTTTGTGTTGGTGGTTGGTGGTGTTAAGTCTTGTTTATATTTCCAAAAAAAAAGACCTGGATTTCACAAATGGCTTTATGCCAAAATTACCAGCTTGCCTTATTGGCAATGCTACATGAAAATCTTCAAAATGGTGACAATATTGAAAGGCCAAGGTTGAGGGTTCCAAGACAATTTAATCCTCGTACTGTTATGGATAACTTGACTGATGAAGAAATCAGGTTAAGATACCGCCTGGGTCGTACAGCAATTACAGAATTGTATGAAAAAATTAAGCATTACATGGAACCGAAGACCAAACGTAGCCATGCTATTCCTGGCATCTCTAAGTTGCTAGCTACATTGCATTTTTTAGCTTCAGGCTCATTTCAGACAACAATAAGTGCATGTAGTGGATTCAGTCAGCCAACTTTTTCTCAAACTTTGAAACATGTACTAGATGGCATTTGTAGCTTAACACCTGAGCTGCTACACTATGACATGAGTCCAGCTAACTTGGCAAAAATAAAAAATGATTTTTATACCATTGCAGAAATGCCTAATGTCATTGGGGCCATTGACTGCACACATATAGGTTTAATTCCACCAGCTGAAAAAGAGCGTTATTATTACAACCGTAAAGGCTTCCATTCGATAAATGTACAGGTATAAATGAATGTTTTTTTTAAATAAAACTATATTTATGCGAATGTTAAGACATTTATACTTTACGGACCTTCTTAAACATTATTTCTATAGGTGGTCTGTGATGCATCTAGTAAAATTCTAGATGTTGTGGCAAAGTATCCGGGATCAACACATGATTCGTTCATCTTCCGCAACTCACACTTACATCAACGGCTTCAAGCAGGAGAAGCTGGAAATGGATGGCTGCTTGGTTAGTACATGATTGATGTACATTATATCTCTTCATGCTTAAGGCAATATACAATGTTTTAAAAAAAACATCAATTCATTAATGACTAATTACTCTCCTCAGTTATAATTATAGAATTATCCCCATAGAATCCTTCTATCTCTCTCTCCATCTCTCTCTCTCTTTCTCTCTTTCTTGGTCTTTCTCTCTTGGTCTGTGTCTCTCATTGGGGTAGAATTATCAAAGACTGAAGTTAGAGATCACTGCGGTCCACTAGAGTGATTTTCTGCCAATTTCAATTCTTTTCTATAGCATTTTTAAAGACATGTTTATGAAAGGTGAGAGTGAAAGTTCATTCTTTGTTTAAGACACAGTTAAAAATCCATCACTTCACTTATCCCTTGTAACCAGTAGTATAGCGCAGGCCAATTTCAAACAACAGTGTAGGTACATTGCTTTGAAAAAGGGCTTCATTCATACACACAATATTAGACAGAATTGTGTTACCAGGTTACCGTCAAAGCTGCAGCCAGCAGGAATTTGCTACACTTGTACAGGGCAAGCTCAGATTTTTTTCACTACCCCCTAATATGTTGAATATCACTAACTTCACTATTTGATACATATACCCCTTTGTGTATCAGTAACTGATGTCCCTCAAAGTCAAATTTAGTACTGATTTAAGGATTAAAAAACAGTGGACAGTGAAATGTGTGTGAATACTAATTATTTTAAAGCTTCCAATCACACCTATACTCAATAATTAACACAATCAAATACATTATGAGGATAATAAATGTAACATTTCACTTGTGCTTTTAGATAGGCATAAAATAAATTAGTGATGTTCGCTTAGGAAACCAGCACTTGTGTAAAGCACATGTCAGTAGTTAGTTTCATTTGAAAAAACATACTAAGGAATCCTAAATGAGACAAATTTAATCTATTAAATTTTCTTTACATTTTCAATTTTTAAGGTGACAGTGGTTATGCAGTGAAACCATGGCTTATTACACCACTACTTAATCCACTAACTGCTGCAGAAGACAATTTTAATTCCAGCCATAAAGCTACCAGATGCATAATTGAAAGAACCTTTGGTATTCTAAAAAGTCGGTTTAGATGCCTAGATAAAACAGGCGGTTTCTTAATATACAAACCAGAGAAAGTATGCCAAATTATTTTCAGCTGCTGCATTCTTCACAATTATGCACTTCTTCATAAAGAACACATCGAAGTTGCCAGCGATCTTAGTCCACAAATAGATGATATCATTGATCACAATCGAGAAAACAATGTGGAAGGTGTGCTTATACGAAGACAACTGATTTCAAATTATTTCCAGTGGTAAGTAAAATATACTTATGCTATGATAAAGGTCCTGTGTGTACTTTTTCCATCATCTCCATGACCCATGTGCAGAATCTGAACAGTAACTAGTTAATAAATTTATTTATATATTTCTCAGCAGTATTAATGGAATGATAGCAACAATGATATCAATTGTACAAGCTGCCTTTAATAAATGGTTGCTAAGTAAATTTAGACCTTAGTAACTAAGATGCATACAAAGTTAAGTATATAATAACTAAAAAATCAATTAAGAGGACACTAAACTAATTGTTTAAGGACACCAATCAAATCATTTTAAGTCTAAACAAAACTGAAAAGACAACAAACACTTTCTATTATCTAAAATTCTGCATGCTTTACAATACTTTATCTGCAGAACAACATAATGCTACAACAGTCTCTTTTACATGGTTATATTTTAGGGTTAACATATCATTTTTTAATGGATTTTATTTATATGAAATTAGAAGATAGGACAAGATTTCTATATTTAGGTGAAAATCTGTAGCCCTCAGGCACTTAAAGTACATCACAGCACTTGCTCCAGTTCAAATAGTTCATACTGCATTGTTTTTTTTAATCAAAATAATTAATAAATAATACTTCATAATTACAATTGGATTAATTTATTTTGCAGATACCTTCAAGAAATGAAGATGAAATGTGAATGGAAAAACATTCATCAGATTATTGACTTTAATATTTATCTGAACCTAACTACATTTTCTCTGAATTGTATACTATTTTTTTTTTTAATAAAATAAGACGATAGAAATTCCAGCTGTATTACACTTTAATATTACACATTTCAGTGGTGTTTGAAACTTAATTACAACTACAGTAAAATGATCATGTTTTTATTTATTATTATTAACAAGGATTCATAGAGCACTAGCATATTTCATAACGCTATGACATAATACAAAGTTCTATTGTATCTAATGCAGATATCAAATTTATTATTTGAATCTTTAAAGGGGTGGTTCACCTTCAAAACAACTTGTTGGTTTCAGAAATATCACCAGAAATAACGACATTTTCCAATGACTTTCTATTTTTTATGTGTTTTCTAATATTGAAGAGTATAGTTCATTTTTCACCTTCTGAAGCAGCTCTGGGAGAGGATTGTCGCCGACCCTGTAAACAGTTCTAAATGGATGCATTTAGTTGATACATTTCTTATCTTTGTCCCTGCTGAGCAGAATCCCTGGGTTACATTACAGGCAGCTGTTAGAATTGACATAATTGTTGCTAATACTCCATAGATACTGCTGAGAAATGTATCAACTAAATGTTGCAAATTTGTAACAGTTCAGAGTCTGCACCTGAATTACTGAGCTGTCAGACTCAAACACCAGAGACACCAACATTCAACTTTACACTTAGATTAAGGAAAAACAGTAAAAATAAATAATGGAAAGTAATTGAAAAAAGTCTGAACTGAAAAAAGTGTTTGGAAGGTGAACAACCCCTTTAAAACAAACGTATATTTTTGCAGTATAATATATTGACATTTATCAATACTAAGGGTAGGGACACACGCAGCGATTTCGTCGCGATTCTGCCCACCGCGACTTTTCGCTGCGACTTTTAATCCGAAATAGCATCCTAACTTTGGCGCTGGCATCAACGGAAATCGCGGCGAAATCGTTGCGCTAATTCACATGCGCCGAATCTTTTTTTATTGTCGCCCGAAGTTGCCTCGCTGGGCGACTCTGGGCGACAATAGAAAAAGAATCGCCGCGTGTGAATTAGCGCAGCAATTTCGCCGCGATTTCCATTGACGCCAGTGTGAAAGTTAGGAAAGCTATTTCGGCTTAAAAGTCGCGCAAACACGCAGCGAAAAGTCGCTGCGGGCAGAATCGCGGCGAAATCCTAAGGGCAAGGCCACACCAGGCGATTTTGCCGTGATTCGAATTGCGAGGCGATTTCGGGCGACAATAGAAAAAAGATCGCCGCGTGTGTTTTCGCGCAGGCGATTTTGCCGCGATTCCCATTCACGCCAGCGCAAAAGTTAGCGCGGCGATTCTGGATTAAAAGTCGCGGCGACTTTTCGCCGCGACTCGAATCGCAGCAAAATCGCCTGGTGTGGCCTTGCCCTAACAGTCAAAATAGCCCTTGTCATTCTAAACACACATCTAAAAAAAATCTCCACCAACAGCAGCCCCATTGTATTTGCCACAACCCAGTTTAACACTATAACCATGCACACATATATAAAAATCTCTATCAAACAAAAACGCTAAAATGCGAATATACTAGCGCAGAAACACAGGACTGCGCATTTTAAAGAGCGTTACTATTACGCCATGAAGAGGCAGTCGTAGAAACTGTGGTGATGTTGCCCGAGTGCAGTTTTGCCCATATATAGACGCAAAGCTGCGTCAGTCGCAGTGCAAGCGCATTGTAGCCACGCCCACAGTCACGCCCCTCACTACCACGGCATATTTTGCGACATAAATGCCCAATCTTTTGCGCAAAGCGCATAAACAAAACCATCGCAAAATCTGTGTGTCAAGCGCAATATCACGCAGATATATTTGCGATGGCGCTTGTGATGGCGCAGACAATCTTTTGCGTCCATTTATGCCCTGCGCTGCGTTAATAAATGAGCCCCCCTGTGTTTTAGAGGGACCTAATCCACAGATCTGCAAGTTAAACAGCCTAGGCCATTTTTGCCAATCACCAGCCATTTATAGGTTTTCAGTTTTGCATCCCATTGTTCTTTTGACAAGTAGAAAGGTACATTTTGTGTAAATTTTCACAATCTTTGTCATTCAGTGTTGGAAGGACAATGCTAGCTTCATATTCTTCATCATCGATCAATATTATAGATTCTGAGGTCACTTGTTTTTGTGAATTTAGTTTTTGTTTTTTGGCGATCCACTTATCCACCATTGCTGTGAAAAAGAGTGGAAAATCACCATAAGTATCTTATATGGATTTGAGATGGGATGGCTAATCTACAAAAATGAATGTCAAAATGATACCTTTCTGGGTGATCAGGGTGATGAACTGTATCTTGAATCTAGCAGAGAGCGCAGGGAAGGAAGTGTAGCTTCCACAGATGTCTGGTCCACTTGCTGAAAAGTCAAAACCGTTGCTTCTTCACAGGCAGCCGCAAGATTGAAGATGTTGGAAAAAGATGATGATACTGTAAGGAAAGAAAGGAAAAGTTAAAAAAAATTATCAACCACAAAATATCTCTTCCCAGACGCGAGACAGGATCCACTGAGGTTTAAAGCTGCCCATGGGACTGACCATTTGACTTACCTGAAGTCGTAAATTCTTTGAAATCCACTGGCCTAGGTAACTAGCGGTGATTTTAGACCAGAGCAGAGAGCGCAGGGAAGGAGGTGTAGCTTGCACAGATGTCTGGTCCACTTGCTGAATAGTCAAAACCGTTGCTTCTTCACAGGCAGCCGCAAGATTGAAGATGTTGGAAAAAGATGATGATACTGTAAGGAAAGAAAAAGTTAAAAAAAATTATCAACCACAAAATATCTCTTCCCAGACGCGAGACAGGATCCACTGAGGTTTAAAGCTGCCCATGGGACTGACCATTTGACTTACCTGAAGTCGTAAATTCTTTGAAATCCACTGGCCTAGGTAACTAGCGGTGATTTTAGACCAGAGCAGAGAGCGCAGGGAAGGAGGTGTAGCTTGCATAGATGTCTGGTCCACTTGCTGAATAGTCAAAACCGTTGCTTCTTCACAGGTAGCCGCAAGATTGAAGATGTTGGAAAAAGATGATGATACTGTAAGGAAAGAAAGAAAAATTATCAACCACAAAAAATCTCTTCCCAGACGCGAGACAGGATCCACTGAGGTTTAAAGCTGCCCATGGGACTGACCATTTGACTTACCTGAAGTCGTAAATTCTTTGAAATCCGCTGGCCTAGGTAACTAGTGATGATTTTAGACCACAGCAAAGAGCGCAGAGAAGGAGGTATAGCTTTCACAGATGTCTGGTCCACTTGATAAAAAGTCAAAACAGTGGCTTCTTTACAGGCAGCCGCAAGATTGAAGACTTTGAAAAAGATGGTTACAAAATAAGTGATAAATAAAACATTAGTTGACCACAGAGCACAACTGAGTTTCCCTTATTGCCTCATTCATGGGGTTCCTCTGGACTCCTCCCACACATTAAAAACAAAATTTTCAGGGAGGTTACTTAGCTGACAATAAATTGACCATAGACATAGTGTGTGAGAATGTGTGATATGGACCTTTTAAAGGAGAAACTGTCAGGGAGCCGGGAGCTCCCTCCAGGGAGGTAGTCAGGATCAAGGAGGAAGCCCTCTTGAGGGTGCAAGGTCGCGGTATCCAAAGGGTTAAGCAAGATACAAGGTCAAAGTCCAGGCAAAGAGTAGCAAAACCTATTCTTGGGCGCCCTTCTGGCGTCCTGGACGCCCTTCTGGCGTCCTGGGCCCCTTTTATAGTTAAATTTGGCGCCATAGTGATGTCACTGGCGTCCTTACGCCAGTGTGCATGCGCCGGCGTGTTTGCGCATGCGTGTTTTATGTATGTGTCGGCGTTGCGGCGTTGGCATCCCAGCGTCCACGTGGGCCGACTGGGCGCCGCCATTTTGGATTCTTCGCCGCCGGGAGCAGACGCGTCTCTTCATGCTCCCGGCGGCCTTGACAGTACCCCCCCCCTCACGGGGGGCCTCAGGACCACAAGGACTTGGCTTCTGGGGAAACTTGGAATGGAAATCCCTTACAAGACGAGGAGCATGAACATCAGAGTGTCCTTCCCAGGAGCATTCTTCAGGGCCAAACCCCTCCCACTTGATGAGATATTGAAGATAGCTCCTGGAGATTCTGGAGTCAAGGATCCTTTCCACCTCATATTCTTGTTGACCATCCACCGAGATAGTAGGAGGGTGAGACTGGTCCACAGAAAAGAAGTTGGAGGTAGCGGGTTTCACCAAGGAGACATGAAACACGTTGGGAATTCACATCTTAGGGGGAAGCTGAAGTCTGACAGCCACAGGATTGATCACTTCTGAGATGGAGAATGGACCCACAAACTTTGAACCCAACTTAGGAGATGGCACCTTCAATCGAATATTCCTGGAAGACAACCAGACTTTATCACCAACCTTGTAGGGAGGAGAGGGTCTACGTCTTCGATCAGCGAAGGTCTTGTGCACAAGAGCACTTTTCTCCAAATTAGACTTGGTTGCAGCCAAATAGCGGACATATGGGCCGCATGGTCATCAGCGGCTGGGACATCAGACAAAACAAAGTCTTGCGGAAAGGCTTGAGGATGTTGGCCATACACAGACATGAATGGAGATCTTCCAGTGGATGAATGACAGGCGTTGTTATGGGCAAATTCCGCCCACGGGAGAAGGTCAGACCAATCATCTTGGCATAGGGAGACATGATTCCTCAGGAATTGTTCTAAGGCTTGATTCACCCGTTCCGCTGCCCCATTAGTTTGGGGGTGATAGTCAGAAGAGAACTGGAGAGCAATACCCAAATCCTTTCATAAGGAACACCAAAACTTAGTTGTGAACTGGGAACCTCTGTCAGAGACTATCTCTGCTGGGAATCCATGCAAACGGAAAATGAATTGAATGAACAATTGAGACAATTCCACCGCAGATGGAAGCTTCCATAATGGGATGAAGTGGGCCATCTTGCTAAAGCGATCAATGACGACCCAGATGACAGTGTTCCCACTGGAGGGAGGAAGTTTGACTATGAAGTCCATTGCCAAATGAGTCCATGGACGAGAGGGGACAGGCAATGGCTGTAGTAACCCGCTAGGGCGAGAATGGCTCGGCTTTTAAGTGGCACAAACAGTACAAGCAGCAACAAAGTCTTTGACATCTTTACTAATAGTCGGCCACCAGACTAGACGCCGTAAAAGTTCAAGAGTCTTAGCAGGACCAGGATGTCCAGCTTGCTTGGAGCTATGAGTCTGTTGCAGGATAGGCAGACGAAGTTCAGGAGGTACAAATGCCATTCCGATGGGGGTATCAGGAGGGGCAGAAGATTGACCGGCCAGGATTTGATCAGCAAATTGAGGGTACAAAGAAGCGATGATCTTGACAGGAGGAATAATTGGCTCTAGTCTTTCAGGAGAGCAATCCACTGGAGTGAAACTTCGAGACAGAGCATCGGCTTTCCGATTCTTGGAGCCAGGGCGATAAGTCAAGACAAAGTTAAATCGGGAGAAGAAGAGAGCCCACCTTGCTTGTCTGGGATTCAGCCTCTTGAGAGATTGAATGAACTCAAGATTCTTGTGATCTGTGTAGATCGTGACTGGGATCAAGGAACCTTCAAGGAGGTGACGCCACTCTTCTAAGGCAAGCTTGACAGCCAGGAGTTCTCGATTTCCTACATCATAATTCTGTTCAGCAGGAGAGAACTTCTTAGAGAAATACGCACATGGGTGCAATTTTCCATCAGAGGGATGTCTTTGGGACAGGATAGATCCAGCTCCAACTTCAGAAGCATCCACCTCGATGAAGAAAGGTAACTCTGGATCAGGATGACGGAGAACCGAAGCAGAAGTGAAGGCGCCCTTCAAGGATTGAAAAGCTTCAATAGCAGATGGGGGCCATGAACTGGGTTTACCCCCTTTTCGGATGAGGGCCAGGATAGGAGCAATACGAGAAGAGAACCCCTTAATGAATTGCCGGTAGTAATTGGCAAAACCAATGAATCTCTGGATAGCCTTGGTGCTCAGCGGTAGTGGCCATTCACACTTTCACAGGATCCATCTCGAAACCCTCTGGGGAGATGATATAGCCCAGAAAAGGAATCTTGGACACTTCAAACACGCATTTCTCCAGCTTGGCAAAGAGGGAGTTCTTCCTCAAATGAGAGAGTACTTCCTTCACCTGGGAGCGATGGCTTGCAAGGTGCTTAGAGAAAATCAGAATGTCATCAAGGTACACGACCACAAACTTTCCCAAGAGATCCCAGAAAATATCATTCATGAATTCTTGAAAGACAGCGGGGCATTGCAGAGACCAAAGGGCATCACGAGGTATTCATAGTGCCCATCACGAGTGTTGAATGCTGTCTTCCATTCGTCACCTTCTCGGATGCGGATGAGGTTATATGCCCCACGGAGATCCAACTTAGTGAAGATTTTAGCCCCCTTTAGTTGGTCAAAAAGTTCTGCAATCAGAGGCAAAGGGTACCGGTTCTTAATGGTGATTTTATTCAGACCCTGGTAGTCAATACAAGGACGTAGGCCTCCATCCTTCTTCTCCACGAAGAAGAATCCAGCCCCTGCAGGAGAAGTAGAAGGGCGAATAAACCCCCGCTGGAGATTTTCTTGGATATATTCCTTCATAGCAGAGGTCTCTCCTGGGGAGAGAGGATAAGTGCGACCTCTAGGAGGCATAGTTCCAGGCAGGAGATCAACTGGGCAATCGTAGTGACGATGAGGAGGGAGAAATTCTGCAGACTTTTTACAGAAGACATCGGAGAATTCCTTGTAAAAGGAGGGAAGCATCTTCAAATCAGATGTAGAAATATTCACCCTCTGGATGGGTTCAGCAGGAAGGCAGTGTTGTTGGCAGTATGGACTCCAACGGGAAACCTGCCCCGAGGACCAATCAATGATAGGGTTATGCAGGCCTAACCAAGGAAGCCCCAAGACGACTGGAACAGAAGGACAGGAAATAATCAGGAACGATAACTTTTCTTTGTGTAAAGTCCCAACCTGAACAGGCAATTCCCCAGTCGTCATAGAGATAAACTCGGATTCAAGGGGGTCGGTCATCAATGGCGGTTACTCGAAGTGGAGGAGTCAATGGAAACAGGGGAACATTCATATGCTTGGCAAAGAGAGCGTCCATGAAGTTTCCGGCAGCTCCAGAGTCAATAAAAGCTGAGCCAACAATGGTCTTAGAGTACAGACGGATCTGTAAAGGCAGAAGAAACCTGTGAGAGTTTTCTTTTGACTTCGGAGTAATACCCCCTACATGAGTCTTTCCAAGGTTACCTTGAAGAGGGGAACTCTGAGGCTTCACAGGACAGGAGTTGGAAAAATGAGATTGACCCCCACAGTAGAGACAAAGTCCAGCCGTACGTCTCCGGAGTTTCTCCTGTTCAGAGAGACGAGCTCTTCCGACTTCCATAGGTTCCTCCGGAGGAATAACAGAAGACTGCTGGGGGGTAGGAGGTAATAGGGGTCTTTGAAAGTGAGGAGCCAGCATGGGTTGAAACTTCTTGACTCGGTCCCTATCAGCTTGATGTTCTCTCTGATGGGTGTCCACCTTGACAGACAAAGCAATGAGGTCTTCAACCTGTGTGGGTAATTCACGGGAGACCAGGTCATCTTTGAGGCGACGAGAGAGACCATTGTAGAAGGCAGCATGATAGGCATCATTGTTCCAACGAGTCTCAGCAGCGAGAGTACGGAATTCAATGGCATATTCCGCTACACTAAGATTCCCTTGGCGGATCTGGAACAGACGCGAAGCAGCGGTCGCCACTCGACCGGGGCATCGAACACCGTCCGGAATTCTTTCAGGAAGGCTTTAGCATCATCAATTAGAGGAGACTCCTTCTCCCAGTGTGGAGATGCCCATTCAAGTGCTTTCCATGCCAGACGAGTGATCACGAAACCAACCTTAGATCGCTCAGAGATAAATTCAGCAGGTTGCAGGGCGAACCGAATCTGGCACTGATTCACAAAACCACGACAGGCTTGAGGGTCGCCACTGTAGAGAGGCGGTACAAGAATACGTGGACCAGAAGTGACGGACTGTGTAGCCATGTCGGCAGCAACTGGCGTGGGCGTTGTCAGTGTTGGAATAGTCGGTGTCAGCATGGATAATTTTTCTAGAATTGTCTCCAGCGTGTGTCCAACATAATTTTGCCGAGCTTTGTACGCCTCCATGCGAGTATGCAGACCTCGAAAGGCCCTTCCGAAATCTGGCTGAGCTTCCTCAGTGGGATCCATTGCCCAAGAATAATGTCAGGGAGCCGGGAGCTCCCTCCAGGGAGGTAGTCAGGATCAAGGAGGAAGCCCTCTTGAGGGTGCAAGGTCACGGTATCCAAAGGGTTAAGCAAGATACAAGGTCAAAGTCCAGGCAAGAGTTCAATGGCAGGCAGATCAGGATCAAATAACAAGAGTCCAGGCAGGGGGTCAAAACCAAGGCAGGAGCAGGAATCAGGAATACAGGAATCAGGAATACAGGAATACAGGAACCCAGGTTCAGAGTAGCAAAACCTATTCTTGGGCGCCCTTCTGGCGTCCTGGGCGCCCTTTTATAGTTGAATTTGGCACCATAGTGACGTCACTGGCGTCCTTACGCCGGCGTGCTTGCGCCGGCTGGTTTGCGCATGCGTGTTTTACGTATGCGTCTGCGTTGCGGCGTTGGCGTCCCAGCGTCCACGTGGGCCGACTGGGCGCCGCCATTTTGGATTCTTCGCCGCCGGGAGCAGACGCGTCTCTTCATGCTCCTGGCAGCCTTGACAGAAACAAACCCATAACATAAAAAAACCCTACCCCCTACATGTACAGTGTGGATATAATGCCCTACAAAGTATCCCAGACAACACTATGAAATAAGGACTGCGTCCCTACCAGGATTTTACTGTGCTCTATAATTATAGATAATAGATAGAGATAGATACTAGAAAGATTATATATACACACACTAGATAAATAGATAGATTCTAGAAAGAAATAAGATATCCTGGATAGATAGCTGATACATACTAGATAGATAAATAGAATTCTATTGATAAAAAGATAAACAGATAGAGGATAGATAGATAAATGATAGATCTGTCTATTATCTATCTGTCTATTTATCATCTCTATCTATCATCTTTTGCTTTCCATCAATTTATCTGTCAATTATCTATCTTATCTATCATCTCTTTCTATCTATCTGTCTATCATCTATCTATTTCTATCTAGTATCTATTTATCTATCTGTCTATTATCTATCTGTCTATTTAGCATCTCTATCTATCATCTTTTTCTTTCCATCAATTTATCTGTCAATTATCTATCTTATCTATCATCTTTCTATCTATCTGTCTATTATCTATCTATCATCTATCTATTTCTATCTAGTATCTATCTATTTATTTATCTAGTATCTATCTGTGTATCTCTAGTATCTCTTAACTATTTATCTATCTAGTATCTCTATCATATATCTCTTTCTATCTATAGATAGATATCTAGTATAGATCCTAGATATCTATCTAAAGATAGAAAGAAATAGATGATAAACATACTAGATAAATAGTTAAGAGAGATACTAGATAGATACAGATAGATAGATACTAGATAATTAAATAGATAGATACTAGATAGAAATAGATAGATGATAGATAGAGATAGATAGATAATAGACTGATAGAAAGATGATAGATAAGATAGATAATAGATAGATAGAAAGAGATGCTGATAGATAATAGACAGATAATCTATCATCTATCTATCATCTCTATCTATCATCTCTATCTATCTATCTATTATCTATCTATCATCTATCTATTTCTATCTAGTATCTATTTATCTATCTGTCTATTATCTATCTGTCTATTTATCATCTCTATCTATCATCTCTTTCTTTCTATCAATTTATCTGTCTATTATCTATCTTATCTATCATCTCTTTCTATCTGTCTATTATCTATCTATCATCTATCTATTTCTATCTAGTATCTATTTATCTAATAGATGATAGATCCTAAATATTTATCTAATGATAGAAAGAAATAGATGATAAACATACTAGATAGATAAATAGTTGAGAGATACTAGATAGATAAATAGTTGAGAGATACTAGATAGATACAGATAGATAGAAACTAGATAGATAAATAGATAGATACTAGATAGAAATTGATAGATGATGGATAGATAATAGACAGATAGATTGAAAGAGATGATACATAAGATAGATAATTGACAGATAAATTGATAGAAAGAAAGAGATGGTAGATAGAGATGATAAATAGACAGATATATAATAGACAGATAGATAAATAGATTCTAGATAGAAATAGATAGATGATAGATAATAGACAGATAGAAAGAGATGATAGATAAGATAGATAATAGACAGATAAATTGATAGAAAGAAAGAGATGATAGAGATGATAAATAGACAGATAGATAATAGACAGATAGATAAATAGATTCTAGATAGAAACAGATAGATGATAGATAATAGACAGATAGAAAGAGATGATAGATGATAGATTATCTGTCTATTATCTATCAGCATCTCTATCTATCATCTCTTTCTTTCTATCTATCTGTCTATTATCTATCTATCATCTATCTATTTCTATCTATCTAGTATCTATCTATATATCTATCTGTCTGTTATCTATCTGTCTATTTATCATCTCTATCTATCATCTTTTTCTTTCTATCAATTTATCTGTCAATTATCCATCTTATCTATCATCTCTTTCTATCTATCTGTCTATTATCTATCCATCATCTATCTATTTCTATCTAGTATCTATTTATCTATCTAGTATCTATCTGTGTATCTCTAAACTATTTATCTAGTATCTCTATCATCTATCTCTTTCTATCTATAGATAGATATCTAGTATAGATCCTAGATATCTATCTAAAGATAGAAAGAAATAGATGATAAACATACTAGATAGATACATAGTTAAGAGAGATACTAGATAGATACAGATAGATAGATACTAGATAGATAAATAGATAGATACTAGATAGAAATAGATAGATGCTAGATAGATAATAGACAGATAGATAGAAAGATGATAGATACGATAGATAATTGACAGATAAATTGATAGAAAGAGTTGATGGATAGAGATGATAAATAGACAGATAGATAATAGACAGATAGATAAATAGATACTAGATAGAAATAGATAATAGACAGGTAGATAGAAAGAGATGATAGATAAGATGGATAATTGACAGATAAATTGATAGAAAGAAAAACATGATAGAGATGATAAATATAGACAGATAACAGACAGATAGATATATAGATAGATACTAGATATATAGAAATAGATAGATGATATATAGATAATAGACAGATAGATAGAAAGAGATGATAAATAATAGATAGATAAGACAGATAGATATAAAGAAAGATGATAGAGATGAATGATAGATTATAGATAATAGATAAAGAGACAGAGACAGATAAAGAGAGATGACAGATGGAAAGAGGATTATTAGATGATAGATAGAAAGAAAGATAGTGATAGATAAAGGGGCTTGAGGGTTTGCAATCGTAACTAGACAAGCATTGGAACTAACAACAGTATTAGTAAATTACACTGTGTCACTGAGAGGAGCAGTTGTGTTTGGCAGAGCACCAGACCCCACTGCAGCACTGGGAGAAGCAGCTCTCAGATGCCCTAACCAACCAGCCAACCTCTAAATCTCATCATTTTCCCCATCACAGACTGTCACACAAAAGGGGAGGTCGGAGTCACAGCAGCAGAGACTGTGCATAGGGGACATGAAGGGAATCCGGATTGGACATTGGTGCAAAAGAAGGGCAAACTGAAGTTCCCTTATCACAGACTTAAAAGTGCAGTGCAGCCCAATTATTTCATACATAAATATTTTAAACAGGACCCATCAATTCCCAGACCAATTAAATATAAAGTGCTATTTAGTTCATATATCAAATGAATGTTATCAAGCTAATTGCTAATATTTAAATTCATTCCAATCCCAAGTTCATAATTAGACTCACTCAGGTGCAATTAATAGGATCCACAATCAATATAACGTGCTACTTAAAAGTAGCAATGAATAAAGTGCATTCACAGAATTAATAAATTTAATTAAAATTTCATAGGTCAGATAAGGACCTATTTAAAAAGTGCGGTGCAATAAATAAATTGATTTACTAGATATAAGAATTAATTCATTATAAGAAAATAAAAACAATCCACACTCTATTCAAATCAATGCATGGTTGCTAGGGTAACTTGGAACCTAGCAACCAGGTGGCTGAAACTGCAAACTGGACAGCTGAATAAAAAAGCAAATCATTTAATAATAAAAAATCCACAAAATAGAAAAAAATAATAAATCGCAATGGAAATGGTTTTTAGGTCCCTGGACATTTTTATATGCCTTTGCTGCTTTGCATCAAAATTACATAATAATCAGGAGTTGCCACGTGCATGTGTGCCAGAATAAAGATGTCCTAAAAATCAGCAGGAGGCAGGGGAGGTAAATAGAATGGTAACAGCAGGGCAAAGGGTTGGCTGCGCAGTGGGACACAGAGGTGCCGTGCACCATTGTTGCCCACTTGCCCCCCTGTCCGAATGTACCTGTTGTGAACAAACTAGGGGCACTCTCTGGCTCTGCGCAGCTCATGGGACATGGGACCCATCACCCGCAGCAAACCCCACACACCTTGAAAAGGCAGATTCTTACCCCTTAATGCCTCACCCTCCGCACCAGGCCACCATCAATCTGTTCCGTAGCGCATTCGTAGTGCGCCTGCGGCGGCCTCGGCGGCAAAATATGTTGGCCAGGCCCAGCCAGTAAGGGCCGGGTAAAAGAAATTAATGGGCTGGTGACCGGATGCGGAGGGTCGGGTAGCGTGGAGCCCGGCTATTAGCACTATAAAATTTGCCAGCCAGGTCGTGATACAAAATTTGTCCAAAAACCCCCCACCCTTGACTCAGCAGGAGATTGTGGACTGCAGCACAGGACAGGTATAGTATAGTAAACCGTTTACTTACATCAGCCAGGCCCAGCCCTCACACTCCAGCAGCACCACTCCACACCCTCCTCACGCTGCGTGTCTGGCGTGCCTGCAGTGCGCAGCTATTTATTAGCATTTAGGGCCCGCCCAGCCAATACTGTGTCAAAGATTTGGCGCGTCTCATATAATTGGACAGATCCACCTGTCAGTCTACAAAAACAGCGCCAAAACAAAAGGGAAAAAAAAAGATAGCTCCGGTATTAACAATCGCTCCATCCCGCCTGGCGGGATAGAGAACGGTCATTTTAATAAAGTAACGGCATGCCATCCCGCCCCATCCCACCCCAATTCAAGCACTGCATTAAAGGCAATTGGTGTTTTTTACAGCATTTTTTCATGCAAAATACATTAGTTAATGGGTGTTATTTTCTGACTCCAAATGAATTCAAGTCAATGGACATTTGTTTTCTCACTCTAAATGCAATTAAGTCAACCGGGTTGACTTGCTAAATCTTAGAACTGATCAAATTGCTGGCATTGCTTTTGGATTCTGCAGCTTGATCTATTATAAAAATTGCCCTAAATTTCTAAATCACACCTGGAAGAGTGTGTGGCAGGAACATGCATATAAGAGTGTATGTCCCCTTCAAGCAAGGAAAATAGAGGCAAATTCACTAACCTCAGAAAATTCGCCAGGCGTAGATTCGCCAGGACAACGCTAATTCACTAAAATACGAAGTTGCGCTAGCGCTGCCTAATTTGCATATGGCGGGAAGTTAAAGTTCAATGGACGTATATGTTGCAGAAAATACATTACCCTACACAAGCCTGGGAAACCTTAATAAAATGAAAAAAAATTGGTTATATTGCCCTACACATGAGCCCAGTGTATAGTTCATGTGCCATATGTTAGGAAATGTAGGGGGGAAGCCGGTTATCCCAAAAAAAATTGACGCTATGTCTCAGCCTATCACCCTGAAAAAGGAAAAGATGCTAGCGTTTTTTGGGACTTAGAAAAATTCAACTATTTTTTGAGTAACTCTTATCTACTCTATTGTACTTCGCCTGGTCTGAGGTGGTAAAGGCAAGTCTGGCACAAGAGGTAACGTTCAGTAAAATCCGCCACTTAGTGAATTTGCGTAGTTACGTCCATTCACCAGAGTGCAAATTCGTCAGGCGTTAGGGAGCGAAGTACCGCTAGAGTCTATCTCCTTTACTAGCGAAGTTACGCCAGCAAGCATTAGTAAATCAGTGAAGTACCGAAATGACGTCACACTGGCGAATTTTCTCTTTTAAGGCTTAGACTAGCAACATAGTAAAAAATTATTTTCACAATAGTGCGCCTTTAAGTAGTTAATCATTACTCTCATACACAATGAAATTTGCTTGTGTGAACTCGGACCTCAAATTAATCAGATTTTCTGGCTTAAGGCAGTAAAGATATTGAACTTTAGAACCTTGCTTCTTGCAGCAGCACCTTGAATGGAATCTGTAGCCCTGGAATGTGCAAATTATGCATTTTGTATGCTCCACACTTCCTGTAATAGGCGCTAAAATGTTGAATTCACTTACCTTTTACCCCACCTTCCTCTATAAGAATTGTGTCTCTCCTACCTGGCCCTTGCCTGTATGCCTTCTTCCCTCTGTAATTCATTCCTTTCTCATCCTCACTCCTTAACCATCACCTTTTTAAGAATCCGGTACAATTTGGTCCTTCATAAATGTATGGTAGTGTGAGGCTTACTAAAAAGCAATTTGTCTTGATTTATTTGCCTTTGGTGAAAAAAACATCAATGTGATCATCAGATCTCTGATCTGCACTTCAAGGCAACTGATCAGCCCAAAAGGCTCCTTTGAACTATGCTTTATCTTACCACTACAGAGAGATGCTTTATGAGCTATGTAGAACTGTGTTGAGGTGCATTCAATTGTGTTTTGCATCTCCTGATCTCATAGTTTTGTGGTCTATATATTCAGCATGCAGAACCTATTAATGGCATCCATCCTATTTTTTAGTGTGCAAGTGTGCAAGCTTTGTTTAAAATGTATTTTATTGAAGTTTTGCATATACAAGGTGTAAGAAAGGAAAGGAAATCAGGAAGTGAAACAATAAAGAATTGGTTTACAGTCCAGCAATAAAATAAGTATGTATAATTAAGTACATATACAAATAAAATCACTGGTGTAACTAGTGTGCCGGCCCCCTTTGCAAAAAAATATTCAGAGGGGCCCAGTGCACCACGATCCCCATCCTCCCGCCCACTTCCCGCCTCCACCCACTAACTGCCCCATTGCTGTTCTGCTCTGCTTCCCTGCAGAAGAGAGCAGGGGTGGGGGGTTTCTTGTTGGCTATATTGGAAGCAGTCCAGGTCCCCCTTTTCCCCGGGCCCCACTGCAACAGCGGGGTCTGCTTCCTCTATAGTTACGCTGCTGAGTAAAATGCTATGGTTCCATATGAATGAAAATAAATATTAAGTAAATAGTCTCCCTCAAAAAACCAAGGCTGCCAGGGACACACACACACACCTGATTCCACAAGTTAAAAAAACACCATGACACTTGTATGGGTAATTTCCCAACCCATCAGTTCATAATGGGCCAAACACACAGACAGGCTCTTACTGTTTCCTTTCAATCTGTTGAATCCGATATGTTTGTGCAAAAATAAAATACATTTTACATTTTATTTTTATTATTATTATTATTATTTCATTATTACATTCAGATAGTGTTCATGTACCATTTCTTCATAAACCCAACTGAATGAGGTCATGTCAAAATGGGGATATATTTTGCCATGGAGGGGATTGATTCTGCATCAAGAGTAGATGATTATCTATCCAAACAGCCATTTTTTTGGAATTTCTTAGGGCAATCCCTTTGATAGTGTATTATTCTTTAATATACTATCAAAGGGATTCATACATTGATTAACCATTTCAAGCCATTGGTGGTATGAATGGGCATATTGCTTCCATCTCATGGCTAAAAGTAGTTTAGAACAAACTTTCACTTCAGTGTGAGGGATCTCCGATTGGCTCCAGACGTCACGTGTCTTAGAATCAGGGTTCCTGGCTTAGGAACTTTAATCTACATCACACATGCGGATATATTCAACACGATTTCAAATTTAAAAAATGTTACTTTATTGGTTCCATTAAAATTTGTTAGCATTCGGTACAGTGCATGACAATCACCACTGACGCGTTTCATGCCCTATGGCACTTCCTCAGAGTGTTACAGATTTCTAACAAGGCATAACTTTATAGCAAATCTGGATGGCAAACAATACACACAGTGTGTTTCTTAAAGGTGTATTACACATGTATAAACAAATTTATCTTCACATCTATCCTCAGATTTGTATTTCATACATATATCTATTAGGATTTTTAAGACCATCACAAGTTATTAAAAGAAAAAGAACTCTTTTTGATTCCATGTATGTTTTTTCTCTCTTTTGGGGATAGTTCGATTGCACATTGTGGAAATTTACTTAAAGAAGACTTTATTTTTCTTATTGTCAATTTAATAATTTGGTCTATTCAATATAATATTTAATCTCCCAATCTGGCAAAGATTGGCACTCTTCAATCCATCCCATGAATAAATTTGCATACAAAATGCAAATTTATTCATGCGAGGGATTGAAGAGTGCCATATCTTTGGAGATAAGTCAAAATGGAGTAAATATGTATTTAAGTACTTTAGGTTTATCAACGATCTGATTGTGATCTGGAAGGGAAATACTGAACAGGTACAGGAATTTGTGTCATTTTGTAATAATAATGAATGTGGTATTGAATTCACTTAGAAGACTAGTGAGAAAAGTGTAGAATTTTTGGATATACAGTTTACACAAGAAGAAGGCAAGATTAAGACAGATGTGTTTAGGAAATCCATCAGCAGAAATTCCCTTTTGTTAAGGACAAGTAATCATCTCGAACCGCTTCTGGAGGGCATCCCGATTGGACAATTCCTTAGATTAAGAAGGATTTGTTCCACTTGGGATGCTTTTCAGAGAGTGGCAATGGACTTGTGGGATAGATTAGCAAAGAGAGGATATAGCACTAAAACATTAAAAAAGGCATATGATCGAGCTGTTCTAAGTGATCGTAACCAAATGTTAAGGGAGAGTGGTAGAAATAAATGTGATAGAACTAATAAACATAAGAGATCAAAAACAACTGATAGAGAAAAAGTTTATTTTGTGACAGATTACAGCAATGAGGCAACTGATATAAAAAGGATAATAATGAAACACTGGCATGTGATCAGTGCGGATCCGTTATTAAACATTGATAAGCCATGGTTTACGTATAGGAAAAGTAAATCAATTGCTAGCCATATATCCCCTAGCATGCTACCTGAAAAACGAGAACATAGAAGACCTAATTGGTTAACAAATGTGGAGCAAGGGTTTGTAAGGCTTGCAATTATATAAAGGTATCAAAGGGCTTTAGGAGTTCAGTTACTGGCAAAGAATATGAGTGTAAATCCTATATAAATTGTAAAACTGATAATATGATATATTTGGCAACATGTATATGTGGAAGCCAATATGTAGGTAGAACCATGCGGAGAATGAAGGATAGGATTTTGGAATATATAGCATGTGTAGGGAGAAAAGATGTCTCATCTGCTATAGCGGAACATATTCTAATTAAACATAATGGTAATGATAGATGTATATCCTTCCAGGGCATAGAGCATGTCAGATTAGATAGGAGAAAGGGGGATTTGGAGAAACTAATTAATAAAAGAGAAACATGGTGGATGTTTACTTTAGAAACAGAAAAACCAGTTGGTTTAAATAAAGATACGGAGATTAAATACTATATTGAATAGATCAATTTATTAAGTTGACAATAAGAAAAAAAAAGTCTTCTTTAAGTAAATTTCCACAATGTTCAATCGAACTATCCCCAAAAGAGAGAAAAAACATACATGGAATCAAAAAGAGTTCTTTTTCTTTTAATAACTTGTGATGGTCTTAAAAATCTTAATAGATATATGTATGGAATATAAATGTGAGGATAGATGTGAAGAGAAATTTGGTTTATATATGTGTAATACACCTTTAAGAAACACACTGTGTGGATTGTTTGCCAATCAGATTTGCTATAAAGTTATGCCTTGTTAGAAATCTGTAACACTCTGAGGAAGTGCCATAGGGCATGAAACGCGTCAGTGGTGATTGTCATGCACTGTACCGAAGCTAACAAATTTTAACGGAACCAATAAAGTAACATATTTTTTAAATTTGAAATATATCCGCATGTGTGATGTAAAAGTAGTTTGGCCTCAATGAATAGCGGTGTCGATATTTTCCTTTCAGCCATGAAGGTGCAGTGTTCCCTATTTGGTATCGCACTAGCAGGTCAAGTGGAATGATGAGAGCCATGATCTGGCTTATCTCTTCCATTACTCATGCCCAGATTTGTTGGACTAACATTGCCAGACCATATAGAAAATTTTTGCAGAGGGTTAGCAACATTTTGGACAGATCTAGGATGCTTGATAAAGGGGGTAACCCCGAAACGTTGCATGCTGCAATAAATACTTAGCAAGGTATAACCTGCTTGCATTACCTGTGTGCCGGTGAATTCTTGTCGCCATTGGATAGCATATCTCCCAACATTTTGGAAGTAAAAAGAGGGACAAAAATTTTTTTTCCGCACGTAGCGCAGCAATTTTTTTGACCACACCCCTTTCTGTGGCCACACCCCCTAATTACCATGTTTGTTTTACAAAATTTGACAGGTTATGAAAGTTTGAAAATATTTCTCCTTATCTAAACTGTGTTTTTGTGTCTCAAAATTGTTACAAAGTATCTTATTTGCACCTGTTAGCTGTTCTGGGCTATCTGCTAAAAGCCAACTAAGTGAGAAACTTTGTTTCTTTTTCTGGCTGTTCAGTGCAGAGAAAAGAGGGACTTTCCAGTACAAATGAGGGACTGCGGGTTGAGCAGTCAAAAGAGGGACTGTCCCTCCGAAAAAGGGACAGTTGGGAGGTATGGGATAGTGAGGTTGCCGTTTCCTCCATTTTGCTGTGCACCAGGGGTCTCTACCTTTCAGGAAGGCCAGGGTGTGCGAGTGCTTCCTGGATTGTTCTACTATTGATGCTTCATAGAGTGGCCCATTGGCTCTCTCTACCTCTTGTGCCTCCCAGCAATCACAGGGTCTGATTTCTTCTATACACATAGTTATGCCCCCAAACTTCCCTGGTAATAATGTTGGCATCCATATCTTACTAGCTGCAGTGGTAAACTACAAGTTAGGTGGCAACCCTGGCCTTTTCCCTGTATGTCTTCTAAGTATACGTAGATATGTTTTCCTTCCACCTACTACATACCTCCCAACATTTTGGAAATGTGGGACAAAAAAATTTTCAGCTCGGAGCAAGGCAAATTTTTTGTGACCATGCCCAATTCTGTGGCCACATTCCCTAATTACCATGTTTATTTTACACAATATAGCAGGTTATGAAAGTTTGAACACATTTCTGTGGTATTTATGTGTTATTACAGTTTTGCTATTGAAGGTGAATTTCCATTTAAGCTGCAAGTCACAGTTTTCCCCAAGAGACCTGCTTATATTAAAATTTTACAGTTATAGCTTTGCTTACCGTATCTGAAATTGTTACAAAAGTATCTGAATGCACCTGCCACATATTCTGGCCTCTCTGCTAAAAGCCAATTAAGTTTTAGAAACTTTTTCTGGCTGTTTAGTGCAGGATATCAACTACTGAATTATTGCACAACAGCCCAAAGGGCTGTTACACACTGGTGTTTAGCCCTGCATTCCCATGGGGTGGACCTCTCCTGCATTCCACACAGGGGAGCACAGGATGAGACAAAGCTTATTCCTCCTTATAGGCCATACTGAAATGGGTGCCTCCTGTGTTCCCCTACAGAGAACCAACATAATCATGTAAATAACAGCATTTTCAGCACCGTAGTCCAACAATTACAGCCCCCCCCCCAGTATGAGAATACTAGTTTTAGAAAAAACAGCTCAACAATTCCACTGATTTTGGCCAACTCACATAAAAAATTTAGGCATAACTGCAAATGCAAAGGCAGTCCATGGGTTATGTATGAGATAAGGTCTGTAGCTTTGTTCTTAAGCTGAATTTGTTTGTAAGCTGAAACATATACATTTACTGATTAAATGCAAGACAGATGTCTGTCTTAGCATAGTATTTATTTTTACCTTTCTGTGCATAATTATTTTTACTTTTCTGTGCAGTAGACAAGACACACCAGTGGGGATTGGGGCAGGTGCTTTATTAAAGCATACCCCCCAACCGTCCCGTTTTCCGCGGGACAGTCCCGTTTTTGGCTGTCTGTCCAGCTGTCCGGAATAGTTGACCCAATGTCCCGCATCCCGCCGGCGGAGGGGAAGGAGGCGTCGATGGCACGGACTGGTGGATGCCAGACAGAATTTACCTGAACTGCAAGCATCTACTCAGCTGGGAAACATTTTTAAGTCACTCTCTGTTTGTGGTGGGACTTGCTTTTCTGCTGGCAGTAGCGCTTCAGGTGTTACAGATGGTACATTTATCCACTATTTTATTCCCAATAGTCCTGCCCTCCGTGGCATCTGAGCCGTACCACTTCTATTCTCCTCCATTCGGCTTCTTTCTTGGCTTGTTCACTCAGATTCCCCGCTATGTTCTGCCCTAGCAGGTCTCAGCCAATGGCATCCCAGCAGAGGGTGGGCACATTTATTTAATCCAATCAGAAATCAGTATTCTATAAATTGTTATTACAGAGGAGTCAATCAAACGTAACTGCCCTCTTAGGGTTCTCATTGGCTGCAGCATCGTGGGGGCTGAACTTGCTGTCAAAAAAGATAGTTGAGACTGCATGGAGGAGAAACGATATAGTGCAAGTCGGAAGACACAGAGGAACATTGATACTGCAGGTAGGATAAAAGACACCTGTCCCCAGGACATACAACTAACTTAGAAGGAGGAATACAGGAGGGCGCATGAAGTATATGGGGACGGAGGCTAGAGGTGGGCTGGGTTAGGGGACGGCGCAGGGCGGAGAGTAGAAATAAGGGATGACACAGGGAGCAAGGGAATCAGTGTGAATAACTGAATGTTAACATTGGGGAGAGCTAACCTTATGGAGGCGGAAGTTTTGCATGCAAAATTAGTTTTACTGGAAGATGTTCTGACATGACTACTTTGAGGCTACTTTCATGGTACTAAATCTGATCCCATAATCCACAGTGGGGGCTGCATGTTATGGTTTAGCAATTGCCTGGTTATTATTGGGGTATTTATAACAGCATACCCCCAACCGTCCCGTTTTCCGCGAGTCAGTCCCGTTTTTGTCTGTCTGTCACGCTGTCCCAGATTGTGGACTCAATGTCCCGCATCCCGGCGGCGGCGGAGGGGAGGGAGGCGGTGATGGCACGGATGGCTCTGGAGCAGCCAGAGTTCTTCCTGGAAACACGTTTGGTAGCGAGAGAAGTAACCGACGGCACCGAGCCCCGGGGCAGGGCGGTGGCTCCGCAGAGCCTTCTGTCATTTCAGACAAACAGAAGATACCGAACCAGGAAGTTAGTAGCCAGACCAATATCTCAACAAACCAGATGGGACTTATCCCCCAATAGTTTGGGCCCACTTATTACAAAATACACGCATAATCGTATTAAGGAATAAAGATAAAAGGCAATATTTATTAACTACCATGCCACAGATACTTAAAACCATTTAAAATGAATAAATAAACAGCGCTGCGCTGGGTTTAGGGATCCCTTTAACCCCAAATAACCACTTGTAAAGAGGACTCCTCTATGTAAGGTTTGATGGAAATTTGATTATGTTTAGGTGGCTCAACAGCCAGCATTCCAATCAAGCGTTAGTATGTACACATGTAAATCCAATTGTTCATATGAGGGAACGGAAGTGCATCCTTATAATTCACATCCACAAAATGTTGCAGAAAAGAAAGTCCTGGTTATATAACACTGAATAGCGTGCTGCAGCTTTGTAGTAAAGATTACTATCTCCCGCGGATACAATAGTACCCGTGATGGTTTGCGGAGCAGAGCCAGTATATCAGGTTTAATGTCTTTACGGGTAACTGGATTTGCCAGTGTCTACTGTCCCATCCATATATTTACAGCCGCCTATTGCTCTCAGTGGCCAGCTGAGAAGTTGCGGCTTCGTGATACTGCGATCACTGACAGTCACCGTATTGTACCGGCCCAAGTGTAACAGTTGTCCCGGCTATCACCAGACCCGAAAATAAAGGTATACAGACCACATGTCTTTGAGAGTTTTCACCCGATAATTCCGCGTTCCATCAACTGGCAGGAGATCTTCTGTCTGCGCACTTAGGTTCCCAAAGTAGGGGAGCAGGGTATCCCAAATAACTCCGTGTCAGCGCTGTGCCTCGACAGCTGTTTCGCCACTCAACGTGGCTTTGTCAAGAGACCGAAAGGGTGGATATGACGTCATTTTATCCTTGCCATCACATGTTCAAAGTGGGTGGTCTTTTGTGTAAGCCGCTTCCCACACATAAGAAAGATACAATAATATCGATATGAACAATTGTATCATTTTCACTTCCTACAATCGTGGTTATGTAACCCTTTGGTATTATCTTAGTAGAATATATTTAAGGGATCAACCAAATAGGTATCAAATAAGAAAAAAGGACTATCGGCTTCACTTCTACTGTGATGGGAACATCAATATCAACTTGTGGCATGGTTACACAGTACTATATTTCAAAAGTTTATAAGATTAATCGCTATTGCTTATTTTTAACTGTCATCCCATGTTCTTATTAATCAGTACATAATTATAAACTTATATCAAAATAGAGAATAAGAAAGAAAAAGGGAGAAGAAAATGAAAAAAAATCAAAAGGTAGAACTACAACTCTCACCAGCACAAATTTTTTAAAAAGTTGAAATAGTCCAAAAAAGCGGGGCCAATCAAGGGACTATTATTATGACCATTCTTCATTTATTTATAAAGGCCTGAAAATTCAATTGGCCATTGAGTCCGAACTCTGACTTATAAGTGTTAAGCTTAAATATCCAACTGGTCTCTAGTTGGAGCAACCTATTATCTAGGTCACCGCCCCTTACATCACTATGCAGACGGTCAATGCCCTGAAAATAAGACCCCATATGTTTGCCATTGTGAATGCAATAAATGTGTTTGGCAATAGATGACAATAAATTGCAATTATTAATATCTCGCATATGTTCATATATGCGTCTTTTCAGCGGTCTCTTTGTTTTTCCTATGTATTTACTCCCACAGTGGCAAGTGAACATGTAGATCACGTAAGTCGTGGTACAACATATATAATGATACATGTTGTATTTGACTCTTCCATTGCTAAAATCCCTAGATGTCCTCATATACAGATGAAGCCACTTGGATTTGTGAGATAAATGCGTCATGACTCATGGTTAATTGAAGAAACTGCGTTATCTAAAGTCATCTTAACTCATTTAATGCATTTAACCTTTCCATTAGCATACCAAAGCACCATTGTGAACAATGGTGAATGCTTTAATTAGATGGGATGTTGTGACGCAGTTTTCTGTGTTAAATGAGATAAATGGGATATCTGTGTTTAGTTATTCTGTGTCAAACAGACAAACCAAAGTGGCTGCATCTGTATTGACACTGTTCACAGGCCACACACTTGTAGCTACCTACTGTTTTGCAACACGCTGTTTTCGAATGTTTCTGAAAATGACTGTGAGTGAGTAGATCACCTATGCTATTATTTCTCCTGTAACAAAAAAGAGGGTGAGTAGTTACCATTTGACCTATATTGGGATCGTTGGACAAAATGTGCCAATGTTTCCGAATCAATGAGCGGACTTCTTGGTCCTTATTGCTGTATGTCAAAATGAGTCTAGTCTTTTCATTACCTTGAGTGCAACTTTGTTTGGGCTTATATAATAAGTCCTCCCTACTCTGAGATAGGGCATTATGGTAGGCTCTACGTAGGCAACGTGTTTTGTATCCTCGTGCTTTAAATCTTAAGTACAGTTGGTAAGCTTCCCGTTTAAAGTCTTCCTCTGTAGAACAGATTCTCCGTAATCTAAGGTACTGTCCCTTTGGTATGCCTTCGATGCATTTCAATGGATGCATCGATTCTGCATGTAAGAGGCTGTTGCCAGCCGTCTTCTTGCGAAACAGGTTAGTGGACACCTGTCCACAGTTGTCCTTTTTAATCTCTATATCCAAAAATTCCAATTTGGAGTCGTGATAATTTAAGGTGAATGTTAAATTGAAATTATTTTTATTAAGTTTAGACACAAAATCCTTTAATTTCTGTTCGGGGCCCTGCCAGATGATCATAATATCGTCGATATATCTGTGCCACCGTAAAATGTGGCACAGATATTCGTCGTACTCTTCAGCCGAGAACACATAACGCTCCCACTCTCCTAGGAATAAGTTGGCGTAGCTAGGTGCGCATTTAGCGCCCATAGCTACGCCCTGGTGTTGTAGATAATAAATGCCATTAAATATAAACACATTGTGATGTAATACAAAACTCAATGCTTGCAATATAAATTTATGTTCCTCGGAGATTGGGTTGTGTATGCGCTCAAAAATGTTTTTTATGGCCTCAATACCTAGAGCATGTGGTATACTCATGTACAAGGCCTCCACATCCAGACCCACTAAAAAGCAGTCAGAGCTTAAGGTCTGACTGCTTTTTAGTGGGTCTGGATGTGGAGGCCTTGTACATGAGTATACCACATGCTCTAGGTATTGAGGCCATAAAAAACATTTTTGAGCGCATACACAACCCAATCTCCGAGGAACATAAATTTATATTGCAAGCATTGAGTTTTGTATTACATCACAATGTGTTTATATTTAATGGCATTTATTATCTACAACGCCAGGGCGTAGCTATGGGCGCTAAATGCGCACCTAGCTACGCCAACTTATTCCTAGGAGAGTGGGAGCGTTATGTGTTCTCGGCTGAAGAGTACGACGAATATCTGTGCCACATTTTACGGTGGCACAGATATATCGACGATATTATGATCATCTGGCAGGGCCCCGAACAGAAATTAAAGGATTTTGTGTCTAAACTTAATAAAAATAATTTCAATTTAACATTCACCTTAAATTATCACGACTCCAAATTGGAATTTTTGGATATAGAGATTAAAAAGGACAACTGTGGACAGGTGTCCACTAACCTGTTTCGCAAGAAGACGGCTGGCAACAGCCTCTTACATGCAGAATCGATGCATCCATTGAAATGCATCGAAGGCATACCAAAGGGACAGTACCTTAGATTACGGAGAATCTGTTCTACAGAGGAAGACTTTAAACGGGAAGCTTACCAACTGTACTTAAGATTTAAAGCACGAGGATACAAAACACGTTGCCTACGTAGAGCCTACCATAATGCCCTATCTCAGAGTAGGGAGGACTTATTATATAAGCCCAAACAAAGTTGCACTCAAGGTAATGAAAAGACTAGACTCATTTTGACATACAGCAATAAGGACCAAGAAGTCCGCTCATTGATTCGGAAACATTGGCACATTTTGTCCAACGATCCCAATATAGGTCAAATGGTAACTACTCACCCTCTTTTTTGTTACAGGAGAAATAATAGCATAGGTGATCTACTCACTCACAGTCATTTTCAGAAACATTCGAAAACAGCGTGTTGCAAAACAGTAGGTAGCTACAAGTGTGTGGCCTGTGAACAGTGTCAATATATGAGGACATCTAGGGATTTTAGCAATGGAAGAGTCAAATACAACATGTATCATTATATATGTTGTACCACGACTTACGTGATCTACATGTTCACTTGCCACTGTGGGAGTAAATACATAGGAAAAACAAAGAGACCGCTGAAAAGACGCATATATGAACATATGCGAGATATTAATAATTGCAATTTATTGTCATCTATTGCCAAACACATTTATTGCATTCACAATGGCAAACATATGGGGTCTTATTTTCAGGGCATTGACCGTCTGCATAGTGATGTAAGGGGCGGTGACCTAGATAATAGGTTGCTCCAACTAGAGACCAGTTGGATATTTAAGCTTAACACTTATAAGTCAGAGTTCGGACTCAATGGCCAATTGAATTTTCAGGCCTTTATAAATAAATGAAGAATGGTCATAATAATAGTCCCTTGATTGGCCCCGCTTTTTTGGACTATTTCAACTTTTTAAAAAATTTGTGCTGGTGAGAGTTGTAGTTCTACCTTTTGATTTTTTTTCATTTTCTTCTCCCTTTTTCTTTCTTATTCTCTATTTTGATATAAGTTTATAATTATGTACTGATTAATAAGAACATGGGATGACAGTTAAAAATAAGCAATAGCGATTAATCTTATAAACTTTTGAAATATAGTACTGTGTAACCATGCCACAAGTTGATATTGATGTTCCCATCACAGTAGAAGTGAAGCCGATAGTCCTTTTTCTTATTTGATACCTATTTGGTTGATCCCTTAAATATATTCTACTAAGATAATACCAAAGGGTTACATAACCACGATTGTAGGAAGTGAAAATGATACAATTGTTCATATCGATATTATTGTATCTTTCTTATGTGTGGGAAGCGGCTTACACAAAAGACCACCCACTTTGAACATGTGATGGCAAGGATAAAATGACGTCATATCCACCCTTTCGGTCTCTTGACAAAGCCACGTTGAGTGGCGAAACAGCTGTCGAGGCACAGCGCTGACACGGAGTTATTTGGGATACCCTGCTCCCCTACTTTGGGAACCTAAGTGCGCAGACAGAAGATCTCCTGCCAGTTGATGGAACGCGGAATTATCGGGTGAAAACTCTCAAAGACATGTGGTCTGTATACCTTTATTTTCGGGTCTGGTGATAGCCGGGACAACTGTTACACTTGGGCCGGTACAATACGGTGACTGTCAGTGATCGCAGTATCACGAAGCCGCAACTTCTCAGCTGGCCACTGAGAGCAATAGGCGGCTGTAAATATATGGATGGGACAGTAGACACTGGCAAATCCAGTTACCCGTAAAGACATTAAACCTGATATACTGGCTCTGCTCCGCAAACCATCACGGGTACTATTGTATCCGCGGGAGATAGTAATCTTTACTACAAAGCTGCAGCACGCTATTCAGTGTTATATAACCAGGACTTTCTTTTCTGCAACATTTTGTGGATGTGAATTATAAGGATGCACTTCCGTTCCCTCATATGAACAATTGGATTTACATGTGTACATACTAACGCTTGATTGGAATGCTGGCTGTTGAGCCACCTAAACATAATCAAATTTCCATCAAACCTCACATAGAGGAGTCCTCTTTACAAGTGGTTATTTGGGGTTAAAGGGATCCCTAAACCCAGCGCAGCGCTGTTTATTTATTCATTTTAAATGGTTTTAAGTATCTGTGGCATGGTAGTTAATAAATATTGCCTTTTATCTTTATTCCTTAATACGATTATGCGTGTATTTTGTAATAAGTGGGCCCAAACTATTGGGGGATAAGTCCCATCTGGTTTGTTGAGATATTGGAAAGTATATGTGGACACCTCCAATTAGGCCATTTCAAATTGGAGAGACACCTTGCGCAATTAATTTAAGTATACCATAGTAGCCAGACCAAGCGGTAATTGCGCAGGCGCATAATACTGGGCAGCTTCAAAGAACCGTCCACGTAAGGGTGAGATTATGCGCAAGCCGTCATCATGTCTCATAAAAAAAAGGGCAACGCGAACGCAGAAGAGACTGTGTGGCCTGCTTCTGTTGTGGAAACGGACTGTTGCTGCGCATGCTCAGAAAGTGATTTTATAGAAGCGTTTGATGGAAATTTACCAGTGCTTTAAAGCGCCTTAGTGAGGTCATGTGACAGAACCAGTTGGAGTGACAGCTGTCAGCCTGGTCCTCTTACCATACAGTTTGTGTGTGTCTGTTTATCAGCTATATACATAGCAAGTGTGTGTGTGTTGCTGTGTGTCTGTGCATGTTGGTGGGTGTGTGTTTGTGTGTGTGTGTGTGTGTGTGAGAGAGTTACTGTGTCTGTGTGAGTTACTGTGTGTGAGTGATTGGTACATTTGCTGTTGTGTGTGTGTGATGCCAGCTGTGCCCACACTCATGCCCCTTATCCCTACTCTATTCACACAGTGCCGAGGAAATAAACTCACTCTATTTTACCATTGGTCTACACTGACATCAAAGTTCCAGGCACAGATTCTTTCCCCTCCTCTCTCCCCACTAGCCCTGGGTGTTGGTGCTGGGAGTTGTAGTTCAATAACCTGTGGAGGGAAGCCAGTTGCACTACAACTTCTACATCCCCCTTATTAGGGACTGCCATTCAGCTCTCCCTGCCCATTTAAAGTGATACGGCTTATTTACAATTTGTAAAATGAAACATGGTAATTGAGGGGTGTGACCACAAAAATGGGCGTGGCCAAAAATGTTTTGCTGCGCTACGCGCGCCACAACTTTTTGTCCCTCTTTTGATTTCCAAAATGTTGGGAGGTATGTTAAAAGCTAAATGCTAATAAAAGTCAATCAGAATAATATCAGAATAATGCATTGTATCAGGTATGGGTTAAATTATCTGGAAACCTGTTATCCAGAAACTTGTGGTTACAGAAAGACCATCTTATTTATGCAATCAATTATAGTTTTTAAAAAAGATATCCTTTTTATTTGTATTAATGAAACAGTAGCTTGTAGCTGCATAAAATCCATATTGACGGAAAAACAATCCTTGTGGATTCAATTTATTCAATGTTTTGTGTTCCAGGTTAATGTTCTTGCACTCAGTATCTGCACAAGGGCGGCCTACCAGTCTATGAAGGAAAGGAATATTGATGATGGTCATATCATAAACATCAACAGGTAGGAGAGGCTGCAGCCTACATCACAGTTGAGGCCAGATATCATTTATGGTGTATAAACCCACTTCTGTTTTTGTTGGCTTTTAATTGTTTTATCACACTACTAGTCATGATCATGCTTGCTTGTCTGGTTTACCTGAATCATGTTTTCTTTCATTTTCATTTACACTGTGTATTCCTGCATTTGTATTATTTTATCGCTCTGTTAACCCTCTTCACAGTAATCACATAGATTCAAAACTCAAAAGGTACTATGAACATTTTCATTGAAAATCCTAATATTGCTCTTATGCCAAAATATGCACAGTCATTGCATTTTTGTGAATTTACATGACTAGTCGGCCTACTCCTTCACAAATTGATTGTCATGCTACACCTTCTACATAAATGCACAGCTGTAATGACAACAAATCAGTTGTTTAATGTTGCATACTTTTGAGCATTATGAACTGAGGTGTCTTACCTGGTTTTTATCACGTTTGCCGTTAATGTACAGAGCCTGTATGAAAAGAGTGCAGGTACCATATAGAGAACAAATTCCTGCCATATTTATGTGATAATTATACATGTTGCATTTATCAGTACAATCCTTTTATTATAGATTTTTTTGTGTGATTACCTAATAGACCCAGAGAAATCAATGACAGAAAGTGCTTCCTCTTATCTCCATATTTTAAGTATAAATAAAGCTGAACCTACATTTTACAAACCAGTCAAAAAGCCTGGACCAGGTTGGTGTTTTAGCACAACCAAGTGTTGTTGTGCCAAAATGGGTGAAATGATAGGCTTATTAATGCAATTAATATTTATTTATCCATGTAGCTGCCTTAAGCACCATTCTCCTCACCTCAATAGTGCCCAAGTATGTGTATTGACATTCAGGGACCCTGGAGCTGCCTCCACCCTAAAAATGGTTTTAATTCCAGGGTACCCCTAGAAAGTTGGGTCAATATGCTCAGCAGACTTGCTCCAAGAGAATTCCATGTGAATGCTGTTTTAATGGCATGAGCTGCAGGTTTAGGAATGGGGGCACCTAAGGCAAGTGCCCTCCATCTAGAATCAATCGGCCTGAGTCTATGGAAACCCAGACAAAAGAAGTATGTGCCCAGCTTTCCCTCTCCCAGAGGTGCCCACTAGGCACGTGTCTATTCTGCTTACCCGTAGTTCTGGCCCTGGCTGGAAGTGATGCAATCCCCATTCTGAGAATGTAAGCTGTGACTTGCATTTGATTTGTAAGCACATGCAATTTCATTCACTTTGATGCAATGGGTACAGTTGTGGTGGGTGTAACTCCCAGTGCAATTGTGCTGGGATTTCTGGATAAACAGCATGTCATTTTGCATACAAAAATTGCACTTTCCACAGTGCACGCGTTGTAATGACTAATGAAGACCATGACCATAACCAATTTATCTATAAGTTTTAAAACTGTTATCTTTTTAATAAATTTTTTCCAGCATGTTTATTGATCAGGGTTGACCGTTTAAGAGAAATTAAGTGAAATTATGCAGTTATTTTAAACATTTGTGAATCTGTGTGCTTCCTATATGAATAGGATTATTGTTTGTGGATTGTGGTGGTATTCTTTTTATTTTTGCTTCTTCCTGTTTTTTCCTTACTTAAAACATCTGTACATTAGCAAAATATCTGTTCTGGTTTATACTCTTCATTTAGTTTCCATAGTTTTAATATGTTTCAAAAGTTTTTTTTTTCATTTATTTACTTTAATTCTTGCATGTAATGAAATTTTACTTGATTTGCTACATATAAAGAAATTGTATGGAACGTTTTATTTAAACTTTTAGCATTTTAAACCAATCATCTCATTCCCCTCAAAAATAAAAGCACATTTGTTTTGTTTCATCATGCATTAGGTATGTATTTTCCAATAACTTGATTTGATCAATTGTTAAAATTAAAATTGATTTATTACTTTCCTTACTGCTAAGCTGCTTTTTCTCAATCTTCAGCATGAGTGGTCATAGAGTTCTTCCTACTACAGTTATGCACTTTTATTCAGCTACAAAGTATGCTGTAACAGCTCTGACAGAGGGCCTCAGACAAGAGCTTAGAGAAGAAAGGAGTCACATCCGAGCCACGGTAAGTTGAAGAATATTAAAAAATCAGTGGTCCAACAGCAAATTATTTTAGAGGCCCCAAAATGTCTGGAGATTGACCTTTTCTACCAATATTTATTGAAATTGTATGTTAATAAGGGCTCATGGGGCCCCTATAACTCCTGGGCCTGGGCTTTGTAGTTATGTCCCTGGGAAAAACATTTTGCCAAGTTGTTTTTAAAATGTTATTATTGACTGCAGAATTTTCTAAGTTGCTAGCAAATGGAAAGCATGGTCAACACAGAAGGGAATATTAAGGTGTCCCTTTTCTCTGTAATATTAAAACTGTACATTGTACTTGATCCCAACTAAGATATAATTAATTCTTCTTGGTGGCAAAACAATCCTATTGGGTTTAATAAATGTTGAAATGATTCTGATGTAGACGTAAAGTATGGTGATCAAAATTATGGAAAGAGCCCTTATCTGGAAATCCCCAACTCCCAAGCATTAGAAAACAGGTGCCATACCTGTACCAGCTAAGTCATTGTGCTCCCACTTTAAATTCATGTTGGGTGTTCAAAGTAAAAAATGTTTTACCAGCACAATGTCACTGAGAGACAGTTGCTGTTTAAAATAAAATTGTGATCCTACCTTTGTTGAAGGAGGAAAAGGTAGTTACTCAAATTAACAGTTAAACCCACTGTATAATGTACTTTTGCTTGTAAACCTGAGGCACAGGCAGCAGCTAGGAAAGGTGGGGGCTTCTATAAAGCTGACAATATAATCAGGGAGAGGGTAGATAAAATATTTTTTTTAAAACAATGACAATAGTTTATATTGGGTTTTTAGGTTGACATGAATATAGGATGAAAACCAATCCCTTTTCAATGTAATTTAAATGTAAATGTAATTACTGTAATATATTTTCAATTGATGGAGTTTTTGACCCTTTAACTTAATTTCATATACTACATTTAACAGGACTATACATTTTTCTAACAATGTAGCATATACTGACTATTTACTTATTTATGCTTATGTCATGACGTCACAGAAATATTTTTGTGTCTTAGAGTATATCACCAGGCCTTGTGGAAACTGGATTTGCATTTAAACTCCTTGATAATGATCCGGAGAAGGCTGCTGCAACGTATGAAAGTATAAAGGTCAGAATGGCAGGCAACTGATCAGTATAGGGGAATGAAATAAGCCTTTAGTTTCAAAAACCACATACTGAACTGTCTCCAGTGCTAAGTAGTAAAAATTTAGCAACCGCACTGAAGGGTGTGTATGTATTGTTGGTTTTTTTAGGTTGGAAATATCTTGCACCTCTGAGGGCTTACTCTAAGTTAAAGCAAATTGAGGCAATACATTCGTAAAACGTGACTGCAATTTTATTACATTACAAGAGGTCCTCTGCACTCAGCCCATTATCAATATATTTAAGACATTGAGACAATTTGTGCATACAACTACTAAAAAAATGCCTTACCCTTTAAACAAAACAGGGATTGTTTGTCCGTATATTGCAATATATTTAAGCTGGCAAACTACGTAAAAGTCATCCCATATCCGGCAAGTCCTACACTCAAATTGCATCTGATTCATTAAGAATTCTACTGATTCATTATACATTTTACAAAAGGGACTAAGTTTTACCTGCAACTTACTTACCTCCCAAACTTGGTTGCCCTTTTATTAGCCACCAGTGGGATCACCTGACTATAGCTGGGAAGGGTGGGAGCTACAACATGGAGCTGATCACTGCTCCTGTATAATTATTAAAGAGGAAAATTTCTTGTCAACGTTTTGGTCCTGTTCTGGACCTTTCTCAAGACAAAAAAATGTCAGGACCGAAACGCTGAGAATAATTTTTCCTTTTTAACTGCATTATGAAGTCCCGGAGAGCGCGGCAACATTATTACAATATATGATAATACCAGCCATAGGAGAAAAATATATACATTTGCCATTTAAGGGCTAAAGAAATCAAGGATTTTTCCTCCTGCTACAAGAACTGGATTTTTAACCCTTTTGCGGGCACATGGCACAGTTTATATAAGTAATGGTTGGTAGGAAGTGTTACTGTAATACCCATGAATACTTGAATTATTTTTAATTAGTGCTTATGGGTCACTTTTTTAACCTATGTTGTCATTTTGGAGGCCATAATCCTGTGTGTATCATTGATAGGTGGCTTGGCACAAGCACTTCAAGACTGGTACATATAGTGTTAATGATAGATTAAATTGAAGCTTTATAGTTGTTGTCAGTTGCAACTTTATGGGTGAAGGCTAATGTTGGCCCTGGTAATGTAGGGGCAGCAGGTTTGGCATCCATCCCTAAAGTAGTTTCCTGAACCAAGGAAATGTAGGCATGCTGAACGTCATATTCTTATCTAATAAAAACAAAAACAGGGTTTAACCACAATACTCAGGGATGAAAATGATAAGGCTTTATTTTCCTTTCTAAATTAAAACACAAATGGAACAATGGTTGGAAATAAGATATCCAATAATTGTATTAAATATAATAACCATTAACCATGAAAAAAAGTGTAATGCTGAAAACTATTATATTGCTTTGTACAAATTATACTAATTCTGGGAAATGGAATGCATTTTATTCTGTCAACTGTGACATTTTCCATCTCTGTAAACGTGCAGTATTAATCCTATAATATATGCCTTTATATGGAAAATGTAGAGTATTTTTTTTAGTCCTGCTCAAATAATCTCTATTTATGTAACAGATGCCATGTTTTTTTTTTTTATTTCTTGCAGTGTCTGAAAGCTGAAGATATCGCTAGCACTGTGGTTTATGTGCTCAGTGCTCCTCCTCATGTACAGGTCTGTAGAAACAGTTTTGAAAGTTTAATATGAATGAAAGAAATGAAAATATTTACTTATATAGTACTACTTGTGTACACAGTGCTGTACCTTAAAATAATGCAATAATATCAAGGCCTACCCCCACCACACATTTATTGAATTAGGGGAATTTCTGTAGGGATACAAATATGCCAATTTTATTCCCATTCATTGCATGGCTGACATATTGCCATTTTATCACTAATCGACCGCAGACACAGCCTAAACACAAGAAGGTATCCATGAAATACTGATAATCTGATGATTATCTCTTGATTATCTCTTATATAGATGTAGGGGTGATCCTGGCCCCTCTGCCGCCTGAGGCAGTTGCTGCTGACCCCCCTCTCCCGTGCACTTACCTTTTTGCACCTGAGGGTGTCCAGGGGGCTCCACGAGGGCAGCAGAGAGGGTCAGTACGTTAGCGCAGAGAGCCTAACTGCGCTCTCTGCACTAGAAGAGCCGAATTTCTGGTTTGAAAACCGAAAATTTGAGTCTTAAAGTACCAGGAGCGGCATTTTTGCCGCCCCTGGTACCTAGTGGGGCGCTGCAGCCTGAGACGACAGCCTCAACTCGCCTAATAGAACGCCAGCACACTAAATTACCTAAAAATTAATAATTTTCTTTATTTTATGGTAACCAATGCACCTGTTCTGTTCATGAACTAACTTTTTGTTGCCATTATGAGTCCATTACCAGAACCATGTGACTTTTCTAATTGTTTGGAATTTTATATGTGGGAGAATGTAGTATTAAGTAACAATATGTTTTCTTACTCTCCCATTTTTATTCTGCTTTTAGATTGGTGACATTCAGCTGAGGCCTACTGAGCAAATATCTTAGTGATTTAGCACATGGAAGCGGAGTTTTTGAAAGAAGACTTAATTCCTTCAAGGGCTAGCTTGGAGGAACATATTAAGGATTTTTTGGAGACTTTTACCCAGGAAGGAAAAAAAAAAAAAAAAAAGAAACACTGGAAATATATTTTTGTTCTTTATTGTGTAACCAGTACAAAATGTACATTGTTAGCAAGGAACTTTTAGTCTTTGTTTTTCTTTATTTTAATGTGCTTTTCCCCCGTTTTCTAAACATAGTATCACTAAAAGAATTTCATTGGAATTATGATTGCAGAACACTTCTTTGGTTTGTTCATCCACATAACTGCTAATAAGTATTGCCTTCCTGTGTCTGTCAGATCCTTCTGACTGGCTGGAAATGGTTGATTTTAGGAAAAAAAATTTTTAATTAATATTTTGTTTTGGGTTTGGTGATCGTGTCCTCTTAACTTTTCATCTTTTCAGTTCTTAGAAGAGGAAAAGGTTTCTATGAAGTCTTTATAACTGAGTACCAAACAAGGTTCTGCTTGACTTTTTTTATACAAATGTTTGTGTCTGATAACTTTTAATTGAATTACATGCTATGCACCGAATCCAGGATTCGGTTCGGGATTTGGCCAGGATTCAGCTTTTTTCAGCAGGATTCGGATTCGGCTGGATCCTTGTGCCCGACCGAACCGAATCCGAAACCTAATTTGCATATGCAAATTAGGGGCAGCCAGGAAAATCACACAACAAGGAAGTAAAAAATATATACCCCTTCCCTCCCCTAATTTGCATAAGTAAATTAGGATTCGGTTCGGTATTCACCTGAATCTTTTGCAAAGGATTCGGGGGTTCGGGAGAATCCAAAATAGTGGATTCAGTGCATCCCTATTACATACATGTATTAGGAATTATGTGCAAAGGAAATACTATGAGGACAAAATGAGGAATAATTGTTTAAATGGGTACACATAATGCTTTCATGTAGAATACTTGATTTTTCAGTATGAGTTTAAACCTGTTAAGGGCAATGTAGAACTTATCACAATAGCAAAATTACCTCTAGCGAACCTTCATAAATAATTCCATTATCTATGTAACCTCATTTTAACACTATTTTTGGGCCTATTTGGTTGATAACTGATATGAATAACTGTAAAGGTGAACATGGGTTATGCTACTTGCAAAACAATTGCTTAGTTTAGTATTTTTTCATCGGTAGTAATGGCTATTTTGATCATATGGTACAGGTAAAGAAAAGGCTTAAAGGGCTTAAAATTGTACTGTTTTGGTTCCTTTGGTATTTTTCAAATGTTATAGAAACCAGACACTGACCTCATACCTGGCAAAAACACTTTTGACTTGTATGTTTTTTACATAAACTTTAATTACCTGTAATATCATATCATATTTCTCTCTTCTTATTTAAGCTAGTATCAGAGTAGTGAAAGGCTCCATGCATAGGTCCAATAGCTCATGTATTTACAAGGACACACAAAGATTACATATGAGACATTCACTTCTAAGCCAAGATGCATGCAACTTCCAAAAGGCACATACCTGGAAGTTACAGGATCTATCTGCCTTATTGTATTCACACTCATTGAATTGTTAAACATAAATGAGAGCTGCCAAATTACATGCCTAACCTTTTGTATTTTCTAAAGGCTTTACTAGAACAGTGCAAGTAAGAGTTCTGAAAATAGCTGGTACTGCTGTTTTGTATAGTTGGAAAGAGGGCCTTAGCCAAGGCAAACCATATAGCAGGTCCCAATATATGGATAGATCGTCAAATTGTATATTCCCAAGCCAAGGAAATAAAAGTTATTTTCATTAAATGGCAAGTACATAATCTAAGTCATATCTATGTATTTTGAGATTTTGAATTCTAGAGCTGTACGCAAAGTGGCACTTTGTGATTGCACCACTGTGATTACATGCCTGTAGGCATCCATATAACCTCATGGTTTTTTAGGAATAAGTCTTTTTTTTATATAAACTTAATTTCTGTGATACAACACTTTAGATTGTATAATTTTGTTGATTTTTTTTGTTATATTTCTAACCCTAAATAGTGAAACTGGAAAGACTGCGATTTGACCTATAATACCAAATACCGTATATACTCGAGTATAAGCCGACCCGAGTATAAGCCGAGGTACCTAATTTTACCTACATAAACTGGGAAACCTTGTTGACTCGAGTATAAGCCTAGGGTGCTGGTAAGTTTTCCTAAATTTGGCCACAAAAAAATGCCTCACTACTTTTTTACACAACTCTCCAGTAGATCCATTAAGTAGGTTCAGCAAGTTGAAGTCAAGTATTTAGGGGTGTCCAAACTGTATACTGTTGCCGCTTATCCACACCCAACAATTACATGTTAAAGAGAGAGGTGTACAAAATTTTCCATAATAAATAGCAACCCCTGAATGTTAATGGGTAGTTTCTGAACCAGTAGTACTTAGAGTCACTGCTAGGATGAGAGAGAGAGATTTATATTATGGTTGCTAAATTAGGGCAAGATTGAATCCACACTAACACATGTATAGTATGTGTGTGTGTATATATATATATATATATAATATATAATATTAATAAAGCAATAGAAGGATCAGTTGGGTTGTTTTTCATTTACTTGAATGGTGTCAAATAAACAGCATTTTTTCCAAATCCCTCTCATCAATGTGTGACTGAGGCTACAAATCTCCCAATAGGCCATTACCTTTAAAGGGAAATGCTGTTTATTCGTGACCATTCAAATAAATGAAAAACATCCCAACTGATTCTTCTATTGCTTTATTATATATGTATATATATATGTAGCATTGATATCTTTCTTCAGGAGGTATAGGGGCCACATGAAGTTGTGCCTGGTATGTGTAGGAGAGAGAGCAGTGAAATGAGCTGAGGGTGACTTGTGTGGGAGCTGCCTCTACTCACAGAAAGTAGTGCCGTATTCTCCATTTCCTTTAGAGCAGCCAGGGGGGAGGGAGAGCGAGAGAGACTGGATCGCATGTTACCGGTAATTTACAGCAGCTGAAAACCGTCACAATCAACCTGCGTCGGCACCGGAATATGCGGAAGGGGCCATGTGATCTTTTCTTCCATGGAAGCTCTGCCGCCCCAGGTCCTAAAGCCCCTGGATTGCATGTTAATTTACAGCAGGCACCGAGAACCTGAAAACCGGCACAATGAACTCAGCACCGGAAGATGCGGAAGGGGCCATGTGATCTTTTCTTCCATGAAGTCTCTGCCGCCCAGGTCCTAAAGCCCACTGGATCGCATGCCAATTTACAGCAGGTGCTGGACGCCCCTGCAGCAACAATAATTACGGTAATGCATTGAAAATGGCTTCCGGCTGAGCTAATGCATACAGCCAGGAACGAGGCAGCTGTGTGGGCCACAGGAGGGCCAAATTGATGCGGTTTGGGTAATGACTCGAGTATAAGCCGAGGTAGACTTTTTCAGCACATTTTGGGTGCTGAAAAACTCGGCTTATACTCGAGTATATACGGTAAACGCTTGAAATGCCCATACTCAACAGGTTTCGATTGATGTAACAAGCAGTAGACCTTTAAGCGTGTTGTTCTACGGAAATATACCACTCCCCCTTTTTTACATGAGTTGGGCTTACGTAGAAATGGTGCATACACCCTATCTGAACTTCCACAAATAAATATAAATGTAATTTTTACACATACCTGATTTCACAGGTAACTGTTACCATTTGCCAATATCACTTAGGTTTATAGTGTAATGCAATCCCTCCCTCACACTGTTCTCAGGGGTGCTCCGCCAATGAGGCAAGTTGAGGCTGTCGCCTCAGGCAGCAGCGCCCCACTAGCACAAATGCCGCTCCTGGTACTTTAAGAGCGTATTTCTGTGGTAGGGGGGCAGCAGCAACTGCTGCTGCCTCAGGCGGCGGAGGGGCCAGGATCGCCCCTGACTGTTCTATTGTGAAGTGATGAAATTTGGGGCTTGAAGTCCTTCTGCTTTTCATAGTGGGTTGTGCACAGATTCTCTGGAAAGAAGAGGGACTTCAAGTTCCAGAATCCACCACTTCACAATGAAACAATGTAATGTATCATTCTGTGAGGCTAAAGAACTGGTCCCTAATAGGGATGGGCGAATTTTTTCGCCTCGTTTTGCCAAAAAAATGACGCCCATAGACTCGTATGGCAGCGTGCGACAAAAAAAAAAAGACGCGCGTCAAAACAGTTTCGCCGCGCGACAAAATGTTTTTGACGCCCATAGACTTTAATGGGCGTCTGCGACATTTCGCCGGCGGCGAATTTTTGGCGAAGCGAAACGGGTCAAATTCGCCCATCCCTGGTCCCTAAAGCACAGACAGATTGTTATGGTTGCTTTTAAATCTGTGAAATCTGGTATGTCTGTTTTAAAAACATACATTTATTTTTGGTAGTTCAGATAGATTTTATGCATCTTTTCTCAGGGTGACTTATCTATGCTATCTGCTCATCACTTCAGTATGAAGCCATTAATAAACAATAAGGCAAATATTTCCTAATAGTCAAAGACCACATGTTTATAATTCCAGGGCATCAAAATCTTACAATTACATTCCAGTGTGCGTGTGTGTATTTTTTTTCACCAATTCCACCCCCAGATTTAAAAAAGTCCCATGATTACACTTATTTTGTGTGAGAGAGAGCAATAATGTTAAGGCAACAAAAATCTGACTTACTGCACAGCATACACCCTTTTCCTGCACCTCTATGTGAGTCTTGTATGCACACCTGCACAAGATCTGCAATGCCCTTCCTAAGGTTAAAGTAGAGTGAAATAGGTTGGTAATATTCACTTTCACCCTGGGTCCTATCTAATTTACATAGTCCTGATATTCCTTTAGTACATACACATTTAATGGTTATTATAGGCAGGAAGTAATCTAAAACAGTTGCCTCTACTGGTGATCTTTGCAATACCTGTGCATTGACTTCTTCATAAATGGAACCTGCAATTAGAAATAATAACTGATAACAGGTCATATAATTGATAAAATAATAATAGATCCATTTTGTTCATGCTCTGACTAACATTTTAACTTTAATTTCAGCATGTGATTGGTGTAGCCATTTCTGATTTGTGAGTTTTAAACTATTTCTGGTTTGTGATTTCTGAGCCGTTTGTTTTTTTATGTGTTTTTTCTTCTTTTTCTTTTTGAGCTATTACTGATCTTCATGACTAACTATAAAGTCTATTAATTTCCCCCGAGAAATGTTGCAGGCTTACATCTCAACTATACCCAAACCCGGCAAAGATGACACATTATGCTCAAATTATCGTCCTATCTCCTTGCTAAATGGAGAGCCTCTGCTCTACTTAAGAAACAATTACTCCACCAAACCCTGCAGAGTAGGATTGGGAAAATTCGTACTTCTTCTGGTGAATCAAGAATTAATCCTAAAGATATAGCTGACACATTTGCTACGTTTTACAGCACCCTTTACAACTTGAAAGATGACTCCTCTATGGTTGTGCCCTCGGAGCAGGTCATCACTGCTTTTTTGAGGGGGGCGTGGTTTACGCGTGCATGTGAGTACACGCATTTCTCTGCAGCTCCGTCGCCGGTGTCGTCTATAAGCCAGCAATAAGCAGTCCCGTGTCATTATATAGTCACAGATCCTTTCGGAGACAAGCGGTAACATGTCGAGGAGGAGAAACAAGCAAAAACCTCTACAACTCACCGACTTTTACGGGTCTCAGCCGAAAGTTCCGCCACGGGACGGGATCCAAGATGGCGCCCATTCTTCCTCTGCAACCTCGTCACCAGCGCGCCTGGTAGTGGAGGCTGAGCAGCTGCCAGATAAGTATGCTGATGGTGCCCACAGCCTAACGCAAGCTGATTTGAAATGTATGCTGGCGCAGCTAAGGGAGGATATATGCGCTGATACGAAGCACGCAGTGCAAGATCTTAGAAGTGAGCTGCAGGCCATGGGGGAGCGCACGGACCGCTTAGAGTCCAAAATGGCGGAATTTGTAACAGCGCATAATGATGTGGCTGACACAGTCAATGCGCAAGATGCAGAAATAGAGAAGCTCCAGAACAAAATTGCAGATCTGGAAGACCGCTCACGGCGGAACAATGTGAGGCTTAGGGGAGTCCCTGAAGAAGTCTTACAGCCCCAACTATGCCAATACGCCCAAGGCCTTATAAAGGCGGCACTACCAGACGCCACAGCAGAACACCTGCTCATAGACAGGATCCATAGGATTCCTAAAGCAAGGAATGCGCCGAGTGCTGCGCCCAGGGACACTATCCTCCGTATCCATTTTTTCCATATTAAAGAGGATTTAATGCGTTATGCTAGGCAGCGTGGAGAACTGCCGCAGCCATACGAAAAAGTACAAATATACGCTGACTTGTCTGCTGCTACCCTGGCACGGCGGCGTGACTTAGCAGTGATCACCCAAAGCCTGCGCCAGAAGGAAATTCCCTACAAGTGGGGATACCCGACTAAGCTTATAGTCCAGTGGCAAAACACGACGAAAGTCATTGTAAATCTGGCGGAGGGCAAGGCTGCGCTCAAATATTGGAATATCCCCATAGAGCCGCAACACACGGTACCACCGGCTCAAAGCCGACTGCATGTCGAGGAAGAATGGCACACGGCCAAAGCTTGAGAGTCTCGTTGCCACTCGACGACCATTTTCCTGGGTCCCATACCCACTGTGTAAATTTTGACACCGGCATGGAGTTGTTTAGGATCTCAAGACATCAGATCCAAGCACACCCCGTATATATATATTTTCTTCCTCTGCTGGACTCTCTGCCACTAGGCATGGAAGCTGAGGGGATACAGCCTTTGGTTTTGGCTTTATTGTATATATGTTTTGATTACTTTCTTATTCTCTTTCTCCCTACCCCTCCTACTTTATCTCTTTCCCACCCTCCCCTGGAGACTGTTATGTGGTTTATGCATGCTATGTCTACTGCCCCTGGGTCCCGCCATCTGTACGCTGCCTAGCAAAACTCATTACCATTATGGTTCTTAAGTGTATCAGTATTAATGCACGGGGACTTAATACCCCCAGAAAGAGATTATTGCTGCTAGCTGAATGTAAACGACAGAGTGCAGATTTAGTTTGGGTGCAAGAAACTCACTTTCGAACGAAAGATCAATGTAAGCTTGAGAATAGATTCTATACTATGCTGGCGGCAGCAACCTCCACGTCAAAAAATAGAGGAGTTGCCATCTTAGTACGAAAATCTTTGCTCTTAACTAGCGTTAAAACATATGGCGGACCCCAAGGGCAGATGTCTTATAGTGGTTTGTAATATTAACCAGCAAATGTACACCCTGGTAAATTTATATGCGCCTAATACCCAACAGAATGTCTTTCTGAAACAGGCTCTAGAACAGGTGAAACTCCACCAGCAAGGCTTAGTTTTAATTGGGGGGGACTTTAACATTATCCTTGACCCTCAGCTAGATAGATCGCCACGATTCGGGGCACAGGTCACTGACTATGGCAAACGTGTGGTTAAAAGTTCTATGCAGTTTGCCAAATTGTTAGAGCAACATAATTTGTACGATATTTGGCGTGTACTAAACCCGACAGGTAAGGACTTTACGTATTATTCGACCCACCATCAAACTCACACTAGGATAGATTTTTTCCTGGCTTATCCACAAACTCTGTCCTTAGCTTCACAGTGCTCGATCAAACCTACAACTTGGACGGATCACTCCCTTGTAGAACTTTCTCTCCAAGAAAAATACCAGTTTAGTGCTAGGCCGCCCTGGAGACTTAATAACACCCTACTAGTGGACAAAGATATTCGCAAGCAACTTGACACTGATATAGTAGAATTCTTCTCCCGAAATGACACTGCAGAAGTTAAAGATTTGACTCTCTGGTGCGCCCATAAGGCCGCTTTAAGAGGCACACTGATTAGTATTGCTGCATACAAAACTAAACTAGCTAGACGGAAACAGGACCAATTGCTCCTCAACATCAATAGTTTAGAGAGACAGAGACTTATAGCCCCTTCGCTTGCTTTACAGAAACAATTGGATAAGCTTAAGAAGAGGTAAACCTCCTCATTTTGAGTAGATGTCAAGCTCGACTTTTGAAGCTTAAAAGCGAGACCTACATTATGGGGAATAGAGCCTCTGCTCTACTTAAGAAACAATTACTCCACCAAACCCTGCAGAGTAGGATTGGGAAAATTCGTACTTCTTCTGGTGAAT